>NW_012267278.1:1016395-1056934 GCF_000151885.1 Dipodomys ordii | reverse complement strand
TGTGTGTGTGTGTGTGTGTGTGTGTGTGTGTGTGTGTGTGTGTGATATAGCTGGGCACCATTACTCAGGAAGCTGAGCTCTGATCTGAGGATTGTGGTTGGAAACCAGCCTGGGCAGGAAAAGTTCATGAGACTCATCTCCAATTAACCAGCAATAAGCCAGAAGTGGAGCTATGGCTCAAGTGGTAGAGCACCATCTTGGAGTGAAAAAGTCAAGTGAGAACACTGGGCCTTGAATTTAAGCTCTAGTACCAGCACACACACACACACATACACACACACACACACACACACACACACACACACACACAGTGCTACAGAAGAAAAGAAGAAAAACAAGACAAAGGAACTAGAGGAAGGTTTGGTACACCAAGGTACAACTTTCAGAAATGTCTCCCACCCCCTCTGCGGCTGCAGCTTTCTCCAGCCTGCTGTCTGTTCTCACAGGGAGCAGATATCCTGGGATTGTGACCTCTGGCAGTCATACTGGATGCCTGGGGAGGCTGTGTCTAAGGCTAAAAGCCTAAGACAAATGTGTCTGCACCGATTGTACCACCATATCTCTCTTCAACTCCTCTCCAAGGCCCAGGCTCACAGCTTCTTGCGTAGCCATTAACACAGATATTCACTCTGAGTTCTGATTACTCCTGGCTTGGGGACTGTCTCTGGCTGGCCTGTGTGAGGATACACCATTCCAGCCTCTTGGTCTAGCATGAATGTACTCTGGAGGCAGGAGCTGACTGGTTTTATGGGAACTAACTGATATCAGGCTCCTTTTTCTCTGGTACAGAAGAAAGGAGATAAAGCCTAAAGGAGTGAAGTTTTTGAAACAGAGTCAGAGAGGTCCATGCCAGTCTACTAGTTGGAGGCAGGCTGACTGCAAAAATAAGTACAGGGGAAAGAGAGATAGTGCGACTCTTGGCTCTGTAGAGATGGAAACTACTTTTTTCTGTAAGAATGACCTGAAATTTCCTACTCAACCATAACCAAGTTAAGGATATGCTCATAATAGAATTAACACATAAAGTCTGATTAGGCAAGAGTCTTAGCTCCCCCCACCACAGACACTAATATCCCACTACTTAAAGTTACTCCAAGACTATACCAAAATATCAGATCTACTTTCTTGAGGTATTAACTTAGTGAAGCAATTGAATCAACTTGTGTGTGTGTGTGTGTGTGTGTGTGCGCGCGCGCGCCAGTCCTGGGGCTAAAACTCAGCACCGGGGTGCTGTCTTTGAGGTTTTGTGTTCAAGCTAGTGCTCTACCACTTAAGCCACAACTTTGCTTCTGGCCTTTTAGGTGGCTAATTGGAGATAAGAGTCTCCTGTATGTTCCTATCCTGGCTGGCTTTGAACCATGATCCTCAGATCTCAGCTTCCTGAGTAGCTAGGATTCCAAGCATGAGCCACCAACAGCTCTTATTTTTTAAGTCAAGGTCTTGCTAAGTGAATGCTCTTGATAGCTTTCACATGATGAGAGGAGTAATAGAGGGGAAAGGGTCATTAAAAGTGGAACATCAACACCTCTGTCCTGGAAACCGCACAACACAGCAGCCCCATAAATGTGTCTCCGACTGCTGACAAACTGGGTTAAGCTTTTTCCTCTTAAACTGTGAAGGTTGGAGCAGACAGACAAAAAGAAATCATTAAGGGCATGAGGTATGTGCAAAAATGGAAATCAACAGTCAACTAATTTTGTAATTTAACTGTCAACCATATAAAAAGTTAGTAGTAATGAGGAGACAAGTGCTGAACCTAAAGTCTGGTGTGAAAGGCACAGAGAAGGATTGACCTGGCTGAACCTGCAGAGAAGAGTTCTTTTCAAAGAAGTGCAGAAACCGGAAGTGGAGCTGTGGCTCAACGTGGTAGTGCACTAGCCTTGAACAACAAAGAGTTCAGGGACAGCAGCAGGACGCTGAGTTCAAGCCCCATAACAGGGAAAAAACAAAAACAAAAAACAAAACAAAGAAGCGCAGCCTCGTGCAGATGGATGTTCCATAGACTTACAGGCAGCCAAGTAGGCATGAGCAGGAATGAAGAAGGCTACCAGATTCCATTCCTCCTTCACAGCGCTGGGATCCTAAATCCCAAGGTAGCACTAACCTAGACCAGCAGACAAACTAGCATCATCTGGGACACCTCCCATAGGCACGTGCCATGAATATGGCATATATGCTAAGGACCCTGAGGGATGTAATGACCACTACATGATCTTTCACTGGCTGTGCTATACTGGGTAGGGCCAAAAGGATCAGTTGCACAACTGTTGCTCTCACCTCTCAGCACAGGTATATGACTTCCCACCCTGCACAGCCACTGTATGGTTAGCAAAACATTTGAGGGTAAGCGTGGGTTTTGTGTTACCCTGTGCTTTCAGATAATAAACCCCATACCCCATCAACTTCAAGGCACCTCCCATCACAATATGCTAATAAATCATAATCTTTGTGGGTCTTTTGGTGCATGTGGGAAGTGTCATTGCTTTCTCTCTCATACATGTTTGGCAGGCTTACTACCCCCTGAACCTCACCTCTAGTCCTTTCATTTTTGTTGTTTTTGAGAACAGTTCTCACTAACTTTGTCTGGGCTCACCTCAAGTGCTCAATCTCCCCATTTCTTTGAAATACCTGAGATTACAGATGAACATCAGCATGCTCAGCTCTGGAGCAGTGCCTTAATCTTAGATGGTTGCACCCTATGAACCAAGATGCATCCACCCACTGGTAACATTTATTCTTCCTCTCAGGCTAAGCTCCCAACGACCTTCTCCAAAGAACCACAATTAAGATGTTCTCATGTCTCCTCACTCTGTAGGACGTCCAAGTGTCCAGCCCCAGGTGCTTAGAGGCCACCTACTATTCTTGGTTATACCAGTCACTGCAGGGGACTGAGATACACACTCTCTCTCTCTCTCTCTCTCTCTCTCTCTCTCTCTCTCACACACACACACACACAGTAAACATCAAGTTCATTAGAGAGGGAGCCAAACCATGGGAGCACAACTAGGGATAATGATGAAGGTCAAGTGACTGGCTGGGACATAATGAAATTCTCCTTCTTGGCTACTAGCCTAGGGAATGTCAGTTGCAGGCCTTATTGGCATTAATCCATCCTGGGGGTACCTGCCAGGTGGTTAGGGCAGCCAACAGTCATTTGGAATCTGAAGGTACTACAGAACTCAGTATGAGTATATTCCTTTGTCTTGTAATTCTTTGCAAGAACTCATATGGCAGAAGCCCTAGCATTTTTATTTTTTTAATTATAAAAATTTTAATTTGACAAATTAACATTTAATAAATCAAAATGAAATGAGCTGAAATCCCTCCATCTTGAGAATAACAAAGTACCCCAGACTAGATGAGACAGAAGTTGTATTTTCTCATAGTTTCTTCCAAGGCCACCATAGGCCTGGACCACACTGTAGCCCTGCACACATTGCACATTCTTCCCTGCCACCATGCATCTCCTAAGGTGTCCACAGCCAAGGAACTTCCCCCTCTTCTACACCAGCTCCCTGCACAAAAACCACAGCACAGACACTTCCAACATGAAGCCCTCCAGACATGTTCCCCCAGGCTCTTCCCACAAGTCCCAGAAGGCCACAGGTTCCTGGATCCATTGAGGAAGGAGTTGAACACTAATTCTGCTCTTTCTAACATGGAACCATAAAGGTCATATTGCCCTATCATGGGCCCTGAGGTCCGAGACTATGGCTGCATTTCTGAATGGATGAGTTGTCACATGACTGGTGCAGTTGCTGAGGATGGGCCAGCCTCTTCTGCTTCACTCATCAGGTGCCTGAGAGTTCTGAGTCACCACAATGGCTCCTTCAAGTAACTTGCAAACATTGGACATCCTTATCTTAGTGATCAACATAGGTTCATAGGAAGGTTTTTTTTTAAAATTGCAAATACAATTTTATCATAAGGGATGCATTTTGAGAACTGCAAATGGAAGAGACAGCTGACAAATGGGAGGAGGTAAGGTCTGGGGTGTGTGGTGGGGGGGGAGGGAGGGCCCCAATGCAGGTTGCTCTGTCCCATAAAGTTGGGTGTACCTATGGTTTGTTAATGTTTGAAAGCCAGTTTGCTGTCTTTTGTAGAAGCTGGACTCAGTAGTGAATACCTATCATCAAGGTGCACAAGAGAATAGAAGGAGCAAGGTCATTTGGGTATAAACAGAAGAGCCCATTTCAATCATTAGATGGGGTGGGACATGCTTATCATTCTAGCTATGTTGGAAGTGTGAAATAGGTAGATTGAGGTCCAGACCTACCTGAGCTCACACAGGAGTCCCTATTTGAAAACAACAAAATGAAACAAAACAGAAACAAAAAACAAAGGCTGAAAGGGCTGGAGGCATTACCCAGGAGGCAGAGAACCTGCCTCACAAGTACAAGCCCCAAGTGCAAATCCAAGTACCACCAAAACATTACAAGAACAAAAAGTAACAAAAGTAAATCACAATGAGGAGAGGGAATGAATGGCAGTGTCATCCAATAGCTCTTTCCACCTATTTGCATAAAGCTGCTCCGGATAAGTTGGTCTTAGTCAAAAGGAGGTGGAGGCGGGGTGTTCAAACAACACCATTTGCAATTATTCATCTATATTACCAAAAAGAAAACTCCCAGGTTCTGAATACTTTGTCCTCTCATCATTTTTTTTAAATTAAGAGAACAACAAAGTGTGCATAGTCCTTATTAACATGATTTCTCTGTGTCCACTGGAGAGGACATATTGTACAGGAAACACGAAGTACTATATTTAGAGGAGTATAAACAGGCAATTCAGAAGGAATGATTTTAAACAAATAATTACTAAAAGAACAGAACTTGAAAGAAATTTTTTAGAAAGGAAGAAATTCACAAGACATCTGATTGCTTATTGTCACAAATCTCTGATCCCTTAAGGAAGACATAAAGTCCCAACTTCCTTCCCATTGTCATCCGTCCTGTGTGCTCAGGGCTTAACCTGCAGCTCAGCCATCTGACCCAACAGCTGCGCACACCTCACCCTTGACATGCATGGAGTGACACAGCATGGGACACTGGGAAGCTTTGCAGGTTGGGGAAATGCAATGAGCAATGGGCAAAGCCCTGATCCAGCGGGGCCTGGAATTCAACAAAGGGGGAAGGAGCCCGAAGGTTCACATGTTAACCTGGGGACCTCACACAAGTCTTTTCATCTCTTGGGCTCTCAGGCACTAAATAGTAAAACCCAAGCAATTCTAGAGCTTTCCTCTGAAGATAGGCAATTTGTACCAAAAGCATTTTCTGAATTAGACCTGTAAATCTAGTACTTCAGGGGCTGAGGTAAGATCATCATAAATTCAAGTCCAGCCTGGGATATATAGTAAGATCTTGTCTGAAAATGACGAAGGAAGGAAGGAAGGAGGGAAGGAGGGAGGAAGAAAGGAAGGAAGGGAAAGAAAAAGAAAGGAAAACAATATACTCACTAATTACACAGACTGTTACTATACATACAACCCAGTGGTTAATTATACTCCTTCGTGTTTAGTCAAATGATTTGAAAAACTCATGTCTACCCAAAAACCTACACACAGATGTTTACAGAAGTTTTATTCAGAATTACAAAATTTTAGAAGCCACTTAGATGTCCTTTAGTTGGTGAATGGATATCAACTATGATATATCCATACAATGGAATATTATTCAAGACTGGAAAGGGAAGAGCCACCAAGCCATGAAAAAATATGGAGAAAACTTTCTGTTCAATTTTGCTAAGAATCTAAAAGATTGTCTCAAAAAGACTATCTATTTTAAATATAAAGCTTAAAAATAACATCTGAGCTAGGCACTGATGGCTCACACTTGTAAACCTATCTACCCAGGAGGCTGAGATCTGAGGGTTATGGCTCAAAGTTAGCCCAGGCAGGAAAGTTTTTGAGACCCTAATCTCCAGTTAACCACACACACACACACACACACACACACACACACACACACACAATCCAGAAGTAGAGTTATGACTCTACTTTTTTTTTTTTGCCTTGAGGAAAAAAAAAAAAAGAAAGCTCAAGGACAGCGTCCAGTTCCTAAGTGCAATCCCCAGAACCGGTACTGGTGCCAAACAAACAAAGCCAAAGCCAAACAAAAACCCAACCCTGCCATTTGATAGCATTATTTTTTGTCACTTTTGATTGCTGAGTAGTTAGGTTGGCATTGCTTGGCTAAATCTCCAATCACTATCATATTATCAGACTCTTTTTTTATGTCAAAATTTCAGCTGTAACACTCACAGAAAGGCTTGAGTAGAGCAACACACAATAAGAGGCCTTGTGGGGCCAGGCAAACTGACGTACTGTAGCAATGAAATATTGTCCTCTAAGACTGATGGTACATTCAAATTCAAGGCCTTATTGCCTCTTTGCCTCTTAAGATGATGTGTTCTACCAACATCACTAAGATCATATTTCGGAGTCCCCATTCATTATTTCAAGCAGTTCCAAGCCCAAGTGACTATGCGTAGGCCAAATCACTGAGGATATGATACGCAGAAGTTTATACCAAGGAGTTGCCCACTTGAAACACATAGAAATCTCCTCTCTAACAAGAAGACTACAGGCTAGCAGACTTCTTAGGAAGCAACTTAGCCCAAACTCTGCTTTGAGAACTTGTCAGTGTATTAGTAGTGGATTAATCGTCTCCAACTCTGATTGCCACTAGCTTCAATGAAGCCCAGACTTCCCTTGGAGCAACAGGATGAGGCTGTAGGGAGAGCCCCATGGGGCCATTGATTCTCTCCTCTTTATGGACCAAAGCAGTTGTTATCTATGAGAGTCAAAGACCTATTAGCGATAATGCAGTCAAAATGGAAACTCAAGGGGTTCAAACCCAAGGCAAGGGCCGAATCTGTGAATTAAGAGATTGAGTCATCCTTTCAAAGTGTAGAAAAAGTATATCAATTTATAGATTGCTGCCCAGCACCAGACAGGGAATCAGACAAACAGAAAAAGGAGGAATGTACAGCAGCCAATACTGGCTTGTACTCAACTAAGTCATTTCCAATAACACTAAATGTTATAATTTATTACAGTTATAGTATATTACCACAGGACAGGCTCTGTTTGATATATATATATATATATATATATATATACACACACACACATATATCTGTATATATGTATATGTTCACTTACTCTGATCTGATAAACCTGGGCTATTACCTCTCCTTGCTTCCTTCTCTTTACAATATATAACTTTCAGGACCAAAAGACAGTATAGATGGTCTGGGTTCATGTCATGCAATGAATATTTTAGGTATTAAACTGTAGTGAATGTTTAAAAATCTGTCAAAAGCAACAGAACGTCGGTGCGGGGGGGGGAAGGGGGGGAAGGAGAAGGATTGGTTGGGGGGGAGGGGGGAGGCTGGGAAGGGATGTGAAGGGTAATCAAAGGAGGAGGATGCAATGCTTGGTAAGAAATGTACGCATTATCCTGCCCATGCAATTGTAACCCCTCTGTACAGTATGTTCACAAATAAAATTCTTATAAAAAAAATCTGTCAAAAGCCACTAGATAAAGCTGTTGCACTGGCTAGAGGCAAGCCTGTCTAGAAAGGATAACCCTTTACATGACAGAAAGAAGTCGATATCAAGTACTTCATTTAATTCTTACAAGGCAGGTAGGTGATCTTTGATGGGAAATGAAACTCAGAGAGACCAAGAACTTAACTCAAGTTCTCCAAAGTAAAAGATGGTGATGGCTGAGTATGAAACAGTGGTTTGTAATCTCAGCATTTGGGAAAATAAGAAGTTGAGGCCAGCATGGATTATATAGCAATACTCTGTCTCAAAATAAAATGAAACAAAACAACAAAACAAGTTGATGATATCAGGAATGGAACCCAGGCCCTAGGCCTAATGAAACCCAGTGTAGTACCCTAACACGATGTTAATATTTTTCATTTTTGACCATGACTTACATATCTTGACAAATAAGAACCTCTAGAAAACATGATATCAGTACAATGATCATAACCAACAAAATTAACAATAGTTTACATGAAGCCTTTTGTGTTATTTTCCCTAGTTATCTCAAAGAGGTATTCTTTTTTTTGAGATATATCTTGTTTTCTATACCAGGTCAGTCTAGAATTCATAATTCTTCTGCCATAGCCTAAGTGATAGGATTACAGGTGTGAACCACAAAATCTGAAGCTCAAATCTTTTTAATTTGGCTTGCTCAAATGAGTATGCAAACAAGTAGCAGCCCATGCATTTGTTCAAAATGCTTTGTGTGTGTGTGTGTGTGCGCGTGCGCTGGACTGGGGCTTGAATGCAGGGCCTTGCACTCTTGCTTGTACTTTTCACTCGAGTCTATTGCTCTACCAGTTTAGCTGCACCTCCACTTCTAGCTTTTTACTGATTAATTGGGGACAAAAGTCTCTCCAATTTATCTGTCTGGGCTAGCTTTGAACCACAATCCTTAGATCTTAGCATCCTAAGTAACTAGGATTTCAGGTGTGAGCCTCACGGGCCCAGAAGGGTGAACAATCACAGTCACTGTATTCACTGTACATGATGTAAAAAAGGAACTATGCAACTTGTGATTAGGGATGAAAGGGGGAACATGGTAGAGAACAAAGAAAAGAGTGGAATTGACCCAGAAGCATTGTATTCATAACCTGATCAATGGCATTACAACCCCTTTGTATAACTACTTAATAATAAAAATTTAAAAATGTTAAATTTGGCAGCCTGCTGGTGGCTCATGCCTGTAATCCTAGCTAAGGATTACAGGAGGCTAAGATTTGAGGATCACAGTTTGAAGCCAGCCAGAGCAGGAAAGTTTGTGAGACTTTTATCTCCAATCAATTACTTAGACAAAGCCAAAAGTGGCACTGTGGCTCAAATGCTAGAGGGCTAGCCTTGAGCCAAAAGGAGTTCAGAGACAGCACCCAAGTTCAGAGTTCAAATTCAAGAGTGCAAAAACAAGATTAAAAAATAGTTTTTATATTTTTAGAAAATTAAAAACTTCCAAATCACAGAGAAGTAGAAGGGATAATATAATAAACTCCTGTGTCCCTTTCAACATGAGCCAGTAAAGCTGACATGTCTCTATGTCCTTTTTTTTACATATATTATTTCATTTCTCTTTCTTTTGTGATGTACTATTTATATCTGGATGAATTTGACCCACTTGAACTGTAGAGTTTCCCATGATTAATTATTCCTAGTATCATTCTGATTAATTACTTATAGAATCCCTAAATGTCCCATTTTTCTGTGAATTGAAAATTAAAGGTGGATTTTTATGACATTGAGAGTCTATGGGGGAGAGCTGGGGGAACCAAAGAGTAACATCCCATAATATTTGGTAGGTGATACTGTAAAATTCCTGTGTGCCACATCAGGTTGCACATCATATGTAGTTGATCTACTTTGATCTTGGCGTTGGGTTGTGCTATGGTTTGGATGTGGTTTGTCCTCCAAGGATGTGTTGGAGGCTTGGTCCTTGGTGGGCTGGTGTTGTGGTGGTGGGGCCTTAACAAGGCAGAGTCTAGTGAGAGGTAGTTACGTCATTGACACTGCTGCTCTCAGAAGAGATCAAGGTAGCTCCCATGGGACTTAAGTTAGTTCTTAAGTTTGTTAGTATTCGAGACTCGTTTTTGACTCCTAAATCCATCTCTTCTTGTCTTGCCACGTGACTCTCATTTTCACACATCTTCCCATCCTGACACTATCTGTCATGGTGTAATGTAGGCTAGGAGTTCATCAAAGGCCAAACTGATGGAGATGCCCAGATCACAGACTTCCAGCATCCCCAACTGTGAACTGAAGAAACCTCTTTTTAAAATAAAGTGCCCACGCTGAGGAATTTTGTTATAACAACAGAAAATGGACTCATACTGGTGGTATCAACTTTGTCTAGACAGTCTAGAATTCCCTGTGGACTTCTGATGAATGACTTTAGCAGCCATTGCTGACTTATTGCCTCGAACTGTTGTTCTTTCGGCAATCTGTTGAATTCCCTATTCTGTCACTGATTGTTTCTTACCAGGCCCATTTCTTCTATAAAGCACCAAATAGCAACGATTTGATTGCCCCTAGGTTCCATTGATTAGGGAAAGATAATTGCTTGATTTTTTGGTCATTTTTCAGAATAATGAGTTGGTGTTCTGAAACCTTGCAAAGGAGGTTTTACCTATAGTGCAGTGTACTTGTACTTGTACATGTATATGTGTGTGCCTAAAGGGACTATGCAATAGTATCATGAACCCAAGGTCTTTTCGTACTTGATGTATTTCAATCTGGTGCGGCAATTTTTGTAAATGTTAAAACCATCTCATCATTGGCCAGTGGGGGCCCCTCCCAGAAGGTGAACACAACATTTTATGATCACAGCAATCTCTGACAATTGTCTTGCTTTCAAGATGACAGGATGTTCCCGCTCCAGGAGTCCTTGCTCCTTTTAGTGGGAAATAGCATCTAGCGACTACCACCTTGGAACTAGGGGGTTTGTTGTTATTAAGTTATTGTTATTTCTGAATCGTTTCAGTGAACAGAAGTAGGAAATATCAAGTTTTTAGAAAAATACAAAATCAATCATGACTTAATGTGGTTATTTCCAATTTAAAGCAAGAATTACAGATTTTTTTTCCTTTAAGCTTTCTGATTTGATTCCTTTTACTTCTCTGTTTTATCTTCCTATCCTGAAAGTCTGGCTTCCTTCCTAACACTTATATATAGCTTATATTCTGTGAGGGGTGTGTGTGTGTGTGTGTGTGTGTGTGTGTGTGTGTGTGTGTGTGTGTGCCGGTCCTGGGGTTGAACTCAGGGCCTGGCCACTGTCCCTGAGATTCTTTTTCTTAAGACTAGCCCTCTATCACAGCATCACTTCTGACTTTTTCTGAGTAGTTTTTTTTTTAATTGAGATAAGAGTCTCATGGACTTTCATGCCCAGGTTGGCTTTGAACCATGATCCTCAGATCTTAGTCTTCTGGGCAGCTAGGATTACAGGTGTGAGCCACCAGCACTGGGCTTATTTTCTGTTTTAACAGTACAGTGTTACCACAGGCAAAAAGACCACTAATGCATTGGTTATCATCTCTTGATGTCTCCCTGATTCTTGTTGGTTCTTGGGATAGATTCCCACAAGAGACAAGTTTAAAGTTGTTTGAAATGAGCCTCTTACGTGGGATAAGATCAATTTGTGTTGTTTGTTGTTGTGTTTAGAAAACTCTTTCAGAAAACATTCAATGCTTTCAAAATCAAACTATAAAACAGTCCATTTAGAGAGATCCAACTTCTATTCTACTTCCTTCCTTCTGGTTCTCTCCTTATCCCAATGGCAACTTGCCTTGAATGTGTATCTGGAAGGCTTCAGAAATCAGACATAACTGAGGTATACATACATCACCACATCTGAGCTGCTGTAACTGTGCCTTCGCTGGCATAGCATGGTGAGGGTTTTCTGCTTAGTAACCAGGTAAGCTTGAAGCACTTCAAGGTGTGGTCAGAGCACGTTAAGTCCCCTGAGCCATTTCCTCATTCATTCACCACTCACCTGCTCAGCACAGCACTAGAGTTAAGGATAGAGACAATGACATGACACCGGCAGAACTGGGTATGGAGACAGATCACTGGGACGTAATATAGTATAAAAATTGTGATGGAACATTACATGGCCAAAGCTGTCTGGATGGACCCGAAATGAGTGACCACAATTGGGGAACTAGAGGTGTTTTGTTTGTTATTGTTGTCACTGTTCTTTGTTTGCTACTGTGGCACAGTTAACCTCTCAAAGAAGAGGCTAAATCCAGACCAGGGAGGGACCAATGGCTCCAGGAAAGTTGCCTTGTGGAAGCAGTACATAGGTAAGAGTCTGAAAAATCAAGATTTGATTGAGCTAAGGTCAGAAAGGGAACAAAATGAGAAGATAGATAATAAAGGTAGAGAAATTAGCAGGAACTATATAGCCCAAAAAGGTGAAAGAGCCAGAAGGCTCTAGGGAGTGATAGGTATTTTGCTGATTGGGGCGATTTAAAATGAGAAGAGGAGAGATGGGGCAGATAGTTATAAATATTATACATATTCATAAATAAATATTAAATACATATTCTCTCCGAGAACCACTGGAGTTACAACTATAGACATAAAAATATTGTCTTAGCCAGACAGAATTTACTCCTGTGCAGAAGGGTACACCATCAGCCAAAAATCTGGCAAGCAAACACACAGAGCAGGCAGTCTGCTCAAGTATTTATTCCTAATGCAGATTGGTTGAACTCAGGTTCACAATCCACTCATGATTGTCTAGTTTGAATAGAGTAAAACAGAAATTTTACATAAAGTAATTTTGAAATAAGATTAACAGCTCATAAGCAATCTCAAAATATACCCACACCCTCTGCTATTTCTTCAATAGTTCAGGGCACGTTGTAATTCCATCTTGAAAAGAAACCAGTTTGAGACAAGCAAAACCTTACATTTTACGAAGCTTTTCATTTTTCAAAATTAATTAATTTTATTGTTACTATAGAAGAGATGTATAGAGGGATTACAATTACGAGTCAGGTCATTAGTACATTTCCTTTCGTACAATGTCTTCTGTTCCCTCATTCCCTCCCAGTCCCTCCCCCTAACCCCACCCATAGGTTATATAGTTCACTTTCATCAATGCCCAGTGAGTTCCACTGTTGAACTTTTTCACACTTTTCTCCTCAAGTTCTGTGCCCTTCCCACACCCTCCCAAAGATATACATATGAATACATCATACACAAAAGCATCAAAAACTAAAAACTAAAAAATTCCACATCTTGGAATTCATTTTAGTATGTATGTTATTTCATATCAATATAAGAGACATTTAGGCATTGCACCTTTGTGTTTCTCTCCTGAGTATCCTCTTTTGATCTCACTGTGTGTATCTAGAATCCTGTATAATTTGTCATATCCTAGTGCACTTTAGATCTAAGTTCTGGACATTAGAGAGAACATGTGCTGTTTTGTCTCTCTAAACTTGGCTTACCTCACTTAACATGATTGTTCTAGTTCTATTTCCCTGTGAATGACATTCTTTCTAATGACTGGGTAAAATTCTATTGTGATAAGTACCACATTTTTTTTGATCCACTCATCTATTGTGGGGCATCTGGGCTGTTTCCATATCTTGGCTATTGTGAAGAGTGCAGCAATGAGCATGGATGTACAGGTGTCTTTATCATATCCTGGCCCATGATGTTCAGGATAAATGCCCAGCAGTGGTATGACTGGGTCGTAGGGAAGATCTATGCTTAGATTTTTGAGGAACCTCCAGACTGCTGTCCAGAGTGGTTGCATTAGTTTACATTCCCACCAACAGTGCAATAGAGTTCCTTTTCCACCATATCCCCACCAACATACAAATCTTTTCTTATCCCAAGGCAGATCTTCTTTTCCTTAACAAGCATCAAACCAGGTCAATGCAGGAACTTTTAAGCAACACATTTTGGTAGACAAGGCAGTGTTCCTCACAGGGAGATCTGGCTAGGCACCCTAAGAGGCAAGCTGCCACATTTAATTCTTTCCCTACAGACAAAAGGTGCAGGTCATGCTTAAGTGATGTTACTGGTCCAGATACCACAGGCTCCCAGATTCCCTAAAACCTATTACTCTACTGTGCATAGTTCAGGGCAGCTAAGATGCCTATGATGTTCTGGGTATTGTCTGTTATTCTTTGGGTAAGTCCCCCCCCTTCTAGTATTGGAATGTTCTTCTCAGTAAGAAATACATTTGCCTATTGTTCTTGTTCTAATAGCACACACACACACACACACACACAAACATCCACAATTACATGTATGTAAGTGAAATTAAAATTTAGTGAAACAATACCCTGAGTGAGAACAATACGTACTATTTTTTTCATCCAAAAAGTGCTATTTTCTACCTATTAAATTGATTTTCTGACCCATAGGGGGACATTTGTAGTATGAAAACTCTTGTTTGTCTGGGCTTTTGCTTGGTGGATTTGATGGGCCTCCTGAGAGGAAAGAAGTATGATCTCTATGCTAGGGTCTGGTCCTAACCATGGATTGCAGATAAATTAGAGCAGAGGTCAGTACATCATACATCGTTGACAGAATCTGGCCTATTACATGCTAAGAATGCTCTTTGTGTTTTCAAATGCATTTTTTAACCATAAAAATAGTATGATTGGGGCTGAGAAGGGGGTTCAGTGGTAGAGTGCTTACCTTGTGTGCATGAGGCATTTGCACTTACCATCAACTGTGTGTAGGAGCTAGGGGTGCTCACAAGATACCCTCCTACCAGGAGTGATCTGATCACCTCCTGATTTCCTCAGATCCCATTCTAGTGTTGAAAAGATGGTCAAGAGATACATATCAAAGAGGACAGTCAAGCAGGTGTGTGTGTGTGTGTGTGTGTGTGTGTGTGTGTGTGTGTGTGTGTGTTTGCAGTGTGTGTATTGCAGTATGAACCCAGGGCTTCATGCTTGCTAGGCAAGCACTCTATCACTTGTGCTTTGCCCCATCCCCTTTGTTTTTGAGACAAGGTCTCAAGAAACTATGCCTGGGCCAGCCTCAGACACATCCTCCTCCTTCCTCTGCCTCTTGAATCTATAAAAATATTAAGGAAAGTCATTTGAATTCTATTTCTATAAGTAGCTCTATGAGATTCTAATACATTTGATATTAGGAACTTGACTGCTTTGCTAATTATCTAGATCTTAATTAGCCAGCCACTATTAGTTTGTGGCTTCTGCTTTACTTCTTGTCTTTGAAATGATACTTCGTATCTACCACCATACCACCCTGAATGTGTTTGATCTGAAACGGTACTTCAGTTTGGTGATTCAAATTCATTATTGGAGGTATGAGTCTGAGCCAAAACATCTCCCTCCGTGTGAGCTCATGGATATTATGAAAACATGTGAGCTTCACCAAGATCTTATATTGCAACCTAAGATAATATTTTTTTAATTAAGCTTTGCGGCATAAAATCCCTCGCACAGGTCGGACTTATTCATGGCAACAAAGAATAAAAGAAAACCCGGGTAAGTCAGTATTTCTGGATACAGAGGCTGACAACCTTTACAAAGATTAGAAATGCTGGGGCTGGGAAGGTGGCTCAGTGGTAGAGCACTTGCCTTGCATGCCTGAGGCCCTGGGTTCGATTCCTCAGCACCACATAAGCAAAAGATAAAAGCCGGAAAGTGGTGCTGTGGCTCAAGTGGTAGAGCGCTAGCCTTGAGCTGAAGAGCTGAGGGACAGCGCCCAGGCCCAGAGTTCAGGCCCCATGATGGGACCCCCCTCCCCCCCAAAAATGTAAAGGCCCTTGGCCCAACTTGTAGCCAACAGTTTCTTTACACACTTGCTTTCCAGTTTCCTCTCCTGTCCATAGTGAGACGTCCATCTCCTGTTTTTTAGATATTTTTATGTAAATGAAGTTATTGATGGGGATGGAGACCTTCCTCTAGTCCTTCATTATCTGATTTATTCCTCATGACAATAATACTATGAGGTAGATGTTGGATGCTGTTATCTGAAAATGCTAGGAGCCAAATGCAGGGTTCAGAGAGTTTACATGACTGCTCTATTCATATGCCCTATTTATGCATAAAAAATAGATAGCAGTAACACAGCCCATGCTGTTAAACACTTTATGGAGGTCCAAAACATGCATGGCTGAGTCTCTTAGATGTGTCTGCCTATGCTAGATTCAAATCTCCATCCTCAGATCTCAGCTCCTGAGTAACTTGAATTACAGGTTGAACCAAAAGTGCCCATCTTGGGAGATTAATTAATCGGTTCTTGGTACTCTTGGTCACTCCCATTCTATAGGCCAGGTCTGAATGGATGAAAGGAGGGGCAGCTACAAAATGGAAGAAAAGGTCAAAAGTGGTTGATGTCATCAAGATGGTAAAGTCATTTCCTCTCTTTCCCTCTTTTTCTGGCCCATGGAACTCTATTGACCACTTGGTCCAAGGGCTCCTCCAAGAAGGTGGCTCCTTCAGCAGGCCTCTTTCTCCTGGGAGGATCCCACAATACCCACCTCAATGGCTCCCATCTGGGAAATATACTTGTCTTCTTCTTTCCTCTCCTTAAAAACTAATCCAACCCATCTCTCAGGCTTCTCTGGAGATCCAATTTGTGGGCACGGCTGGGCTAAGTCAAGGGCCTTGCTGAGATATAATTGTAATGATTGGCATTTGCTTCTTCCTTGGATCCTTCTAGTAACCTGTGATATAGGATAGTTTGCCTTCACATTTCATTCTCTATCACTCAAGCTCATTCTATCATTCTTATTCCACATTTGTTTTTCTGCTAGTCTTGGGGCTTGAACTTTGTCCCTGATCTTCTGTGCTCAAGACTAGTGCTCTACCATTTGAACCACTACTCCACTTCTGGCTTTTTGGTAGTTAATTGGAGGTAAGTGTCTCATGAACTTTCCTGCCAGGCTGGCTTTGAACCCCAGTCCTCAGATCTCAGCCTCCTATGTAGTGGTTCACAGGTGTGAACCACTGACACCCGGCTCATTCCATCTTTAAGTCTCAGAGTATGGCATCTGGCACCTGTACCCACCCCACCCCCAGCCTGTCGTGCCTTCTAGATTAGTATCCACAGTAGATTTAATTAGTACAATATTTACCTCTGCTGCTTGCTCATTAATAAAGATCTCACAGCAGAGAGAACTCCCGTGACAGCCTTCCTGAGCCAGATCCAGGTGTATGAATGTGCAAAGTAGGCCATTTGATTATTTGTGTGATAATTGACATAATGATGTGTTCATAACTATTTCCCCAAAGATTCAGCAACCTACTCAGAAGCAATCATCAGACAATTAGCGTTCCTTTCAAAGTGACATTTTTAAAATTAATTAAACATTTACAGAATCTTTAAAAAATTGCCTTCACTATTCTACCTTACGTACATCTGCTTATTGATTCAAAGCCCCTGAAATAGAAGAAAATGAAAATAGAATAGAAGCTATAGACCTGGAAGGTGCAACAATGAGGGCCACTGTGGCTCTCTGCCACAGATTAGAATACAACTATTGCCTTGAAAGAAGACAGTTGGGTCTTTTGGGTTCTCTTCTAATTTTAATTTTTACCAACTAGAGCAGATGTTTGAGCAGGGAAGTTTTAAAGCCTATTCAGTATAACAGTTCCAATGAACTCTTGAGCTGTTCATTCCAGAGCTCTAGGGGTATTTAGACAGTGCAAAGAACTCTAAGTTCAGTCTTCAGAAGTGCTTTTCCTGAACCCCATGTTGTCAGATCTACTCTTTCACCTATTATCTATCCCTACTTATTCTTTTTTTTTCATTTAGCATGGAGAAAGAGCAGGATATTTGTCTCATTTTCATTTGAGATAGTCTCAGCCCTTGATAGCAATTGAATGAATCAATTTTACTGAGTGGATTCAACCTGGCTGTGAAAAAGGCTTTATGATCTTTTTCACAGATGAGAACAATGTCACCCAGTTGGACCAGATGACTTACCCACAATCCCATAGCTTAGGACAAAAGACTTCTGAGTGTAAATCAAGCCCCCATTCCACTTATGCTAAGGCTACCTCCACATAGACAATTCCACCCTGAACTAATATCTTCCTCTCCCCTCAAACAAGGAAATGTTTTGTACAAAAATAATGTAAAATATTAATTGTGTACATAACTGTGGATCTCAATGCAGTGAGCAGCAGTTTTGTCTGAGTCCTAAGGCTCAGTGGCTCACCCTAGAAAAGATCTGTTGACCAACGTTATTTGACCTTTAGAAAGGAAACACCTTAGAGTACAATCCTCAGACTGTGGGCTGTGTGTGTTGGGAGGATGTGAACAAGTCTGTGCATACACTGCTCCTCATTTTTAGTTTCTGTGTGTTTGTCCTAAACCTCCATGTGTAAGGATGAGTCATGGCCACCAGGATGCATTCCTTGAACTGAACCACCAGCACCTCCTCCTCCATTATTGCTCACCTAGAAAACAAGCAGAGAGGAAGGTTGGAATATACCACAGGACAGAATCAGCAAGCACCCCTATGACTAGAAATGGGGTTGCCAGCTCCTTTTCAAGTCAGAAAAAAGGTCTTTGGGTTCTTTTTGTGGAAGGTGACCACCTGGCCCATTCTTTTTCAATTGAACTAGTTGGAGCTCATAGCCTGTGTGTTCCAGAAAGTGTAGGAAATTGTTCCTATGACAACACAAGGATGCAGTTGAAGTTGGCTGCTCCTGTGGGATCACAGAATGCAGTAGACCACTCTGTCTTTTCAGATCAACACTCCTCTACTTCACTTTGTTTCTGTATCAGTTCAGAAACACACAGCCAGGATCCTCAAGGATGCTTTTCCAGATGCTCCCAAGGACATCCAAAGAGATACAGAGAGTTGAAACTTGCTCACCATCTCATGCTTAAGCTTCTGCCTTTTTTGGAGTCCTTCTGGCCAGTTTTGGTTTATTAGCCAGCTAATTGGAAGTATGAGCACCTGGGTCTGAAGCATCAGTGGTTATGCGTTCATTTCTCTGTCTTTCTCTGCCTGAGGGGTGGCTAGCTGTGAGGATTAGCAAGCCCTAGGTAGAAAGGACTGGCTGAAGACCAGGGCATGGCAGGCTGGTGCTTTACCAACTGTGAGACAGCAAACAAGTAAAATCCCTTAATCTCTCTGAGTTTTAGCTTACTTACTTCTGAAATAGGATTAAAACATTATGGGATTATTGTAAAGATTTAATGCAAAAAAAAAGAAAAGTAAAAACAACATCTAGTGTATTCCCTGGTCAATGGTGGCTCTCTAAATATGGTGGATTTTTTCTACTTCACCTCCTCTCATCCCTACTCCTTCCAAAAGACAGGGGATAGAGTCTTTAATGGATAAAGGCAAAGGAATTGGAGGGGAAAGCTGCCTTGGTAGAGTGGGAAAAGAGGAGGGATGGTTGACACTAAAGGATGTTCTTTCAGGAAGATGATGGGGTATAAGTTGGGTAAAACCAGCTAAAAAACCAAAGACCTAAGATCAATACTGGGATGGTTGATAGGAATCTTTTGGCTCATTTCTAAAACACTGCACAGTACTTTCTTTGTCTGAGAAAACTTTATAAAGATTCAACCAATACCACATTGCATCCAAAATCAGAAACAGCAAAAATATGTCACATGTGTTTACTCTTCTATACCCAAAGATGTCTGCCTCTCACAGTTAATGCCCAAGAAAGTAGTAGTAGAAGAGAAAAGCTTCTTGATTACCCATATAGTAATTAATAATGAATTGTTTCCAGAATACACAATTTTTTTAGTGTTAGAAATGGGAACACTAGACATTGAAAGATGAAGGCTTTCAAGGTGATGGATCTTCTAGTTGGCTCTTCTTTCATTCTTCACCTTTGTCAGGCATACAAGGCCCTCAAGATCATTTGCTACTTGACAGACTAGACACGAAATACTTCTCATCAGCTATCTGAGATCATCTGCTTGTACTGATCATGTGACGTGGTCAGTGAATGATGTTTTAATATCCCAAGTAGTTAATAGCCCTTCATAGTTAAAAAGTTCCCCATCCCATTAGTGCAATAGTTCTGGCTGTCCTGAAAAGTCTTACAGAACCTATAGTTCTGGTCTAGCCAATTCTTCTAGTCTTAGAAACCAGAAGAGGATGTCAAGATGGTTTGTTGCCTAGCAACCACTCCTAGGCTCCTGTGAGTAGTGCAGGTGATGATAGCAGCAACCAGAAAGTCAGGAAAGTCCTGGGTCTGTTTCTAAAGGGTCTCTTGGCACAGAGCTAAGCAAGCAAGTTCTGTCTGTCCTGCAAAGGCCCACATTTAATATTCAGCAAAGGAGCTGTTGTGGCTGGAAGAGGGCCATGTTGCATTTTTACACCTCAGAGGCTAGGGATGCCAAGATAGAAGAGGCTGCCCTGCCTGCAGAAACCAGAGAGAGGGCATCGATCTGCCCTGAGTTGTATGCTCCCAGGGTCACAGGCCTCCAGCTCTGGTCTTGACTTCTTGGCCAATAGGTAGCTATTGGATATAGAATTTGATAGTAGATACAGACGTTGAAGCTGAAGCACTATCAAAGCACACATTAGCAAAGCACACATCTCAGATATCAGTTCACAGCCATTTCAACACCAGGGATGTTGTGCCCATTTGAGAGCACAGAGGTGATTTAGGGGACACAATGTCCTTACTCTAATTGGCTTGCCTCAGAGGAAACAAATATTCGGTTATATTTTTCATTGCTGATTATACTATTGTTACTGCTCACACTGAATTTTGCCAATCAACCTTCATCTTCAAAGATTTTCCAACCAAAAAGATAAGATAAAAAGAGCAACATCTGGCATCTCCTCTTCTCTGCCCACCTCTACATGCCATTCTGAACCCTCCATTCACACACATATATGTAACACTACATGCTTTGGGTAAATGCATAAATTCAGAAATCAACTTGAAGGCAATTCCTAGCTCCACCACTTAATTAACTATGTAATCTTAAACAAGTTATTAAGCCATTCTGTGCCTATTTTGGAATTTGTAAAATGAAGAATCTTGCTCTTTCATTTTTAGAATAGTAATAGATTGAATCTACACAGTGCCTGCTGGGTGCATTATTGTGGGTATGGTTCTCTTTCCATTACTACTCCCTAGTACCTACTGTGCATGGCATGACAGAGAGAGCTTGGGCTATGGTCGAAGGTAGCACTGAGTGCACATCCCGCTTCTTATTAATGGTGTGACAAACAAACAACTCTATCTTGCCTAGCTATTTTCTTCATCTGGAAAAAGGCAATTAAAGATGTAGTCTGCTCCAATGCGGCCACAAAATAGCCAGTAGTGCTTCATTCCCAGAGGTGATCTATAACCTGCTAATGTACTTTTGTTTCTTCCAGAACAGCTTAACTATTACACCCTCCTAGTTAGCAGTAAAGTGCTAACTAGGATGCTGCCATAGTTCCTAGCTTAGTCCCCAGCAAAGGATGGGAAACTAAGTTTGCCCAGCTCCTCATCTCAGTCAATCAGATAAAGAATACCAATGAGACAAAAGAGGGACAATATATTGCATGAAAGAGCCTCACAAAAATGCTTCATCCTAGAATTATCAAAGGCTGTGTGTGTGTGTGTGTGTGTGTGTGTGTGTGTGTGTGTGTGTGTGTGTGTGTGTGTACTGGGGCTTGAACTCAGAGCCTCAAGTTCCCCTGTGGTTTTATTGCTTATGGCTTGTACTCTACTACTTGAGCCACTCCTCCAGTTTCTGCATTTTACTGGTTAATTGGAGATAGGAGTTTCCTGGATTTGTCTCTGCCCAGCTTGGCTTAGCAAGGGCTCTTAATCGCTTTCACTCATTCAGGCAACAAATGCAACATGTCAGGTGCTGGGCTAGGGAGCCATAAAACAGACACATTCTTTCTTCACAGACATCACAGTTCAGCAGATGAGAGAATCAATAGCAATAAGACTGTGCAGCAAGTTAGGCTTTGCTTCAGCCAGATAAAACAAGCAAACCCAGGAATGGCAGCCACAAGAAAAGGAATTTTTATAGTCACAGATCCTCTAATACAGGAGGCATAGGGCTGGGCCCTATGGGGGAGAATAAGGGCTGTTTAGCAGACAGAAAAGTCACGAGAAGGCACCGACAAGAGCCTTATTGAACTTTCCTGAGGAAGAATAGAAGAGGCGGGACAAAAGGATCACCATTGGCTAGTTTGAATAATTAAAGGAGGACCTGGGGTGAGGGGTTTGGGACAGAAGACTCAGTCTGGCAGAAGACCCTGTTAAAGGAGGCTTGAAGGCAGGATAGGGGTTCTGGATTCTCTGGTTTGTACAGCAAAGCTGTATTCACAAGTGTCCCATTTAGTTCTCTGGAATTGGCTAGCTCTGGGAGGCTACCAGACATCAGAGTTTCTTAAACTAGAAAACATGGTTATTTCATAGGGAATCCTTCAGATAGGTTTTTCTTGTGAAGGCGAAGTCCAGTGACTCTGGCTATGCCATGGGAAGTCTTCCCTGTGAGGCTGGCAGGATTCCAGAGCTTCCACATCGGGTCAGGTGACTGTGTCTTCTCTGCAGGAAGCACCTTGACTAAGCTGCCCACTCCAGAACAGCCCAGTTTCCTCCCCACCCTACCTCATATCAGCAGCGTGGATTTGCTGATTCTCTCTCCTCTCTCTCCAGAGCATAGTGTTAGTCCAACAGCCACCTCACATCTAAGTAAAATGTCTTTGAAGTAGGGGAAAATATTGAAATAGCAGAAACAAAAGTTATCCTACTGACATAATTTTCTGACAAGGTCAAGTGGGAAAGTGAGTGGGCCAGCATTGCCACATCTCAAGGAGCCAACCCTGAGAAAGTATGACCAATTTCTTTGTGATCTGGTTGTTCCTTCCCTTCTGAGAAAAAGACAATTCCCAGACCGGAGAACAATGAAACACTTCACTCAATGTTCAACTTCATCTAGAAACCAGAAGAGAAATCTTATTATTCTCATAAAAATGTTGGCTGACCTGAGCCTTCTGCTAGCAAAACAAAGCTAGATTTCAGGTGAAATCTGAACCTGCAGAAATAACTCACATCACTCCTTTCCTTTCCTGATACATTCAGACTTTTCAGCCTCACCCCTGTGCCCCCCACCCAAAGTTAGGAAAAGGAGCCTCAGTGGCTAAGATCTGATGAATACATCATTTCAGACAGCCTTTGTTGTGTGCCTACTATGTCCACACCAGCCTGAGCTGGATGCCCCCTGAATAATAGACTTAGCTCTTCTCCAGGAAGATCTGCCAAGCTTTGTGCTGGGAAAGAGGTCATGTGTTAAAGACCCATAGAGGGAGAAATGAATGTGTGTACCTTGGGTAAGTCAGGAGAGGCTTTAGAGAGGGGGTAACGTTGCCAGGATAAGAAGTAGCGAAATGTATTTGGGACAGAGGGGAACACCATGGATGCCATATCAAATTTCAGGACAGTTTGGTCTACAGGGTAAGAATTTGTCTGAAATAAAACAAAGCATAAAAGGCTATAGCAAACTTGAGGTAAGGAATGAAGCGGGAGATTCTGGACCAAAGTTTGGTTAGGACACATGAAGATGGGGGGGTAGGGAGCAGACACTAAGTTTTCAGCCTATAAGGGAAAAAATCACAGTAGCAAAGGTTATGGCTAAGTGTTTGGTCCCTGGCAACAATTCACATGGAGTCCTAGCTCTGCTACCTATTAGCCATGTAACATTGGACAAGTTGATTAATTTCTCAGCATCTCAGTTTCCACAAGTGAGGGAAGATAAAAAATGACTTGCCTCACAGGGCTGTTGGGATGATAAATTGACAGAAATGGAGAGCTCAGAACAGTCTCCCAGGTACACAGTAAGTATCCCATAAGTCTTGGCTATTAGCATTATGGGATACAGAGGGAGAGGAAAAAGAGCCAAAGGGAGCACGTGCTCTTGGGAGATGAGCACATTCATTTCTATTTTGTCCTTTGACTAAAATGCAGAACTCTTGCCTGTGAATATGATCCTTTCTCTTAAGATGGAATCTTTCTCAGGCCTCCATCAAATATCTGGAATACTCAGTAATTTTTCTGGGCTTTGGCTAGGCCCAAATTCCAATGTTTCCTAACACTGTGCAATTTTGGAAATTTTTGTCCATTCAACTCTCAACCCCCATCCATCTGCCTCTTCAAGTAACCCTGGCCTGTTACTCACACACACACATACACACACACACACACACACACACACAAATATCCTACACTTAATACAGATGAATTAAACCCTTAATTCCAAAGATAAAGAACAAATCTTAAAAACAGCCAGGACTTTTTTTTCCCCCCAGGTTTATTACATGCAGGGGAACAAAGGTAAGAATGACAACCGACTTATCAGCAGAAACAATGCAGACTACAATACAGTGGAAAATGTCAGCAAATTTTCAGGGGGGGGGGAATTCTGAGAGAATTAAGTACCAGAATTTAATGCTAAAGGAGATTCTTCAATCAGAAAGCTAATATTGGATGGATCTACCAAAAGGAATGAAGATTCCTGTAAACAGCAAATGTGGGTGGTTGTAAAAGACTACTTTTTATGTTGCTGTTGCTGCTGCTACTGTTTTGTTTTGCCTTATTTTGTTTGTAATATTATGATTTGTGTTGAGGACTTTCTGCTTGCTAGCCAGAGGTTCCATCACATAAGCCACACCCTAGGTCTTTTTTGCGTTTGTTATTTTCTGAATAGGGTCTTTATTTTTACTAGTGCTGGCCTTCTATTTATGTTTCCTATAGTTTGGATGACAGGAATGTGCCACCATGTCCAGACTTTTCTTGGATGAAATGGAGTCTTGTGAACTTTTTACCTGGACTGGCCTCAAACTGCAATTCTCTTAGTCTCTGCCTTCTGTATCAAGGATTACAGAAATGAGCTATTCTGGCTGGCTAGTCCAGGTTGTCTTGAAATTCACCTTGTAGCCCAAGCTGGCCTTGAAATCAAGAGTCTCCTAACCTGACCTCCCCAGTGTTGAAAAGTATTGAGGTTGGTATGAGCTAACAAGATCAAATACCTTTGTGTGTGTGTGTGTGTCAGTAGTGGGGCTTGAACTCTGGGCCTTGGCATTGTCC
The DNA here is from genome assembly GCF_000151885.1 of Dipodomys ordii. Taxonomy (NCBI): domain Eukaryota; kingdom Metazoa; phylum Chordata; class Mammalia; order Rodentia; family Heteromyidae; genus Dipodomys; species Dipodomys ordii. The sequence goes on along the minus strand of NW_012267278.1, from coordinate 1,032,379 downwards.
TTGAGCTCTTTAGCTCAAGGCAAGTGCTCTACCACTTTGAGCCACAAGCCCCACTTCTGGTTTTCTGATGGTTAATTGGAGATAAGAGTCTCATGGACTTTCCTACCCAGGCTGACTCTGAGCCAGGATCCTCAGATCTCAGCCTTCTGGGTAGCTAGGATTACAGGTATGAGCCACTGGCACCCGGCTCAAATACCTTTTTTAATTTTGCTAATTTATTTGAAAGGCAATCAATCATTCAAAGGAAATAGTTAACTTTGTGTTTATAACATAGATTATATCACCAGAAAACAGAAGAAATTGAATATTCTGATGATAAATACTTTGTGTTAAATTGTTATAATTGTAAATCCTAACCAGCAAGCAACTATTAAGAAAATGATCATAGAAGCTGAGTGACAATGGCTCATACCTGCAATTTTAGCTTCCTGAGAGGCTGAGATAGAGACAATTATAGTGTGAGGACAGCCCAGAGAACAGTTTATGAGATCTCTCTCAAACAATAGTGAGACTTTATTTGAAGACTTACCTAAAGCAAAAAAGGGCTGGAGGTGTGGCTTAAGTGACTGCCCAGAGGATGCAAGGCCTTTAGTTAAAAAATTAAAACCTCAGTACAACCAAAAGAAATTTAAATAGACAAATAGACAAGTTCACAAGCATAGTTACAGTTTCTCTTCATTACTGGTAGACAAGTAGACTAAATATATTAATAATAATATAAAATATTTATATAATTCTATTAACCAACTTTGACTTTTATACATGCTACAATCACATTGCACAATGTACAGACTCTGAAATGTACACGGAACTTTCAGCAAGTCACACCAAAATCTTAATAAATCTCAAATGAATAAAAATCATTACAGAAACTGGGAGAGAGTAAGGGAAGGGGTGATATTGCCCAAAAATAAATGTACTCTTTTAGTGACTTATGTAATTCTAATCTTTCTGTATATCACCTTTATAATAACAATAAAAAGTAAAATCTTTAAAAAAATCATAACAGAATGTTTTCTACCATAAAAAGTTAAATTAGAAATTAATAATAAGCTATCTAGGCAATCACCTCAAATACCTGAAAATTAAGCAACATGTTTCTAAATAACTTGCTTTTTGAGGCCAAAAATCATAATATAAAGTAGGAAATATTCTGAATCTACTGGTAACAAAATCACAACGTACAAAAAAATATGGGGTACAATTACAATGATGCTTCAAGAGAAGTTTATAGCTCTATGTACTAATATTAGAAGAGGAGAAAGATTTAAAAATCAATAACCTAAAAATAATCTAAGCTTCTACCTTAAGAACTCAGAAAGAAGAAAGCAAATTAAACTTCAAATAAAGAATAGGTAGAAATAATAGAAGAAAGAACAAAACTCAACTAGAAAATAGACTCATTGTAGAGAAAATTATCAAAGCAAGTTATTTTACGAGTTTAGTAAGATTAATAATCTTCTAGAAGATAGATAGATAGACAGACAGACAGAGATCATCATCAAAGGCTATAAAAACACTAAAAGAATAATAAGGAGCAAGAGAGTTAGGGGCTTATACAAGTAGCTAATTCTAGCTACTTGGGAGGCTTCAATTGGGAGGATCTTGGTCCGAGGCTAGCCCAGACAGAAAAGTTCAAGAGATTCATTCTCAATGACATTCTTGTCTTCCTAACTAGGACAGGAAGCCTAAAATAGGCAAATTGCTCTCAGGGGAACACCAGGGCAGGAAGGCTATCTTGAAAATATCTAGCAACAAAAACAGGACTGGGGGTTTGGCTCAATAGTAAGAGTGACAGCCTTACAAGCAAGAGGGGCTGAGTCCTATCCGCAGTACCTTAAAAGAAGGGGAAGAGGAGAAAGATTAAAAGGAGAAGGAAGAAGATAAAGAAGAAGAGGCAGAGATCTGCCAGGCCCTGAATCTAGTCTGGTGAAGCCCCTGTAAAGATTTTGAAGAACAAAGGTACAAATATGTTATTTCAAGTCAAACTAGCAAAACTTGTATTCAATAGGAAACATCATGGAAACTGTACTGTCTCGTGCTGCTGGTACTCTTGTTGCCCCAGAGCAGAACTGGTGGCAATGCATGGACCAGGCAGTTAGGAAAAGGAATGGCACATTGGTTGGGTTACTGAGCCGCTGCTCTGGTACCTAGAGGTGTCTGAGTGAGGGATGTTTTTGAGTGGTGAAACAGATAGATGCTAAAGAAATTGGCCCACTTTCCCTTTTGTTCCTGAGCCTGTGGCAAGGCCATTGAACCAGGGAGTGACAAGCTCAATGGTCCCCTGGGGCTCTGAAAGAGGCAATGTTCATCTCAGCTCTGCTTTCTGACTGTACACGTCTCCCCTGGCAAAGCTGCGCATCCTCAGCAGACGGGCAGGGAGGTATGCATCACCGCATTTCAGCTAGGAGGCTTCCTGGACAGAACTGGATGGCTGAACCCAAGCACTGCTCCAGAGGCAGGAGGCAGGGAGAGAGCTGCTTTGGAAAAACTGGATGCAAAGCTCAAGGCAGAGGTGGGACTTCCTTTCTCTCTCAAGCAGATAGACAATGAGAGTAACTAACAACTGACCTTTGTGGAAACTGTGCTGGCCACAGTGCTAAACACTTGACTTCATTTAAGGCAGATTGCGTGAGTAAGCCAAACATGGCATCTGCCAACAGCTTCCTGCTCTGAGGACATTTATTTCAAGATGGGCCCAGATGTTGTTAAAGACCATGTTAAAGTGCCCCAGTATTGCACAGATGCAGTGATGTCTCAGCCAATCAGCAGAACACATAAATACACACCTTACCTCCCCCAGCCCAGGAAACTGTGCCAGCCTTCCCCTGTCACCTGGAGCATTGCTAATCTGCACCTGGACAGGCTTCCTGAAATCCCTATGGAGCCCCAAATCCACGGAAGAGAACATTTTCAGACTGCTGGTTCTCTCCACTTCACTCAGAACATAGTAACTGAACAAGCTACATGTGTCAGAGCTGGTTGGCAGTTAGAATGCATCAGTAAACAATGCAATGAACTCTGCCCTCAGAGAGCTCACATTCTAGTCTGCAGGGGCAAATATTGAACAATAAACACCTTAAGTACTTAAATCACTCTGTGTGTGTGTGTGTGTGTGTGTGTGTGTGTGTGTTAGAGAGAGAGTGAGAGAGAGATTGAGATTGTTCCGGGGCTTGAACTTGAGGTCTAGTACTCTTGCTGTTTTGCTCCAAGCTGGTGCTCTACCACTTGAGTCACGCCTTTAGTTCCAAGTACTAAATTCTAGTTTGTTACCGTCTGATAAGAAGCACTAGGAAGAAAGGAAATGGGGAGGAGATATGAAGAGCAGGGTGGGGGAATAAGTTGTAACTAAGAAAGAGTGGTCACAGTTGTTCTTTGCTGAGAAGGCAAAGACTTAGGGGATGTGAGGAAGTTTTGTCACAATGGGTCAAAGCCACCAAAATTAGCACCAGCACATACAAGAGAGAAGGTAGAGCCAAGGGGTGAGAGGTAGATGAATGAAGGGAGAAGGAGGGTAGAATGTAATCAAGAAGTCATTGTATATACCACAAAATTAAGAAACAAGGGAAGGAAGGATAGAATGTTGCAGGGGTAATGTTGATCAAGATGTATTCATAAACTACTTTGTTAAATGGCAACAACTCCTTTCTACAATAACGTAAGGATAATTTTAAACATTAAACAAACAAGAGCACTTCAGGCAGAAAGAGTGGGCATGCAAAGATGCTAGGTCAGGAGCAGGCATGTCCACTATACTGGAGGAAGAACTAAAAACCCAGTGTGAGCTTTTAGTGGGAGAAGGGGGAAAAAAGCAGAGGAGGTAGACACTGCTGGCTCATGCTTATAATCCTAGCTACCTAAGAGGCTGAAATCTGGGGTCTCAATTCAAAGCCATCCTGGGCAGGAAAGTCCAAGAGACACATCTCCAATTAACTACCAAAAAAAGCCAGAAGTGGACTCAAGTGGTAGAGTGCCAGCCTTGAACAAAAAAAAGCTCAAGGGGAGCGCCCAGATCCTGAGCTCAAGCCCCAGGACAGGTGAAAGAAAGAACAAAAACAAAGAAAGGAAGAATAGAAAGCAAGAAAGGAGGGAGGAAGGAAGGAAAGAAAGAAAGAAAGGGAGAGAGAAAGGAAGGAAAGAAGGAAGGAGAGAGAAAGGAAGGAGGAAAGGAAGGAAAGAAAGAAAAGAGAGAAAGGAAGGAAAAAAGAAGAGAGAAGGGAAAGGGAAAGAGAAAGGAAGGAAAGAAAGAGAAAAAGGAAGGAAATAGAGTTCTGGAATGAAACTGCCTAGGTTCACATGCCAATACTGACACCTACAACCGGCATGCCTTTGGACAAGGGCTGTTGAGTCTCAGTTTAAAATGAGTAATTATCTATTCCTCATTAGGTTGTAGGCATAATAAGAATGCTAATAGGCTCATGTTTGCAGTCTGAGAACATCCCTACAAGTGGTCAAAACCAGCCAGAAGATTCTAGAATTTTTTAAGATGCCTGCCTATGCACACTTCCTCCTCCTCTTCTTCCTCTGAAAGTGGCCAGTGTAGCACAAGCAAATTCATAACAGCGTCACCTAGGGATAGGCTGGACCTCATTTACAACAGTATGGGTGTTCCCAGGCTCCTTCAAGATTATGGGAACCTTTGTATTCTGTGTGAAAGAAATCTCAGAAGATCAGCACAGTCCTGTGCAGTCAGGAATCTCAAAGCGTGTGGACATGTAATCCTCCAATACTCTCACAGAGTGACTCCCTTTCCCTTTTAGAGTGTCCCTGTGAACCCTGGCCTGCTCGGGCGCAGCAGTTTGACTAGTAGGGGCCCCCACTAGATTGTGTGTTCTTTGCGGGGACATGCTGGGTGACATGTGAGATGCTGGAAAACATTGTTCACACCAATATTTGAGAATTGCTATAATGTCAGTTCTGTATTTCATTGGCATCTGTTTTTCTTCATCTGATACTCTCCCCCTTTTTGTTGTTCTTTCAAGAATTCCTTATGTTTCAGGATAATTTTCTCCATGAGGTGTAAGCAAATGCCTAGAAAAAAATAATTTAAAATAATGGACTTGTACTCTTTTGGAGCAACAAAAGCAAACATAGTAGCTGACTTGAAGCCAACCTAAAACTGAATTGCAGATACTGGCCTACCGTTTAGATAACCAAGCGCTGTGTCAACATTACGTTAGTATTAGGAATGAATGGATACATGGAGGTGAAACTGGGGTGGAGTTCTTCCCTGGCATGACTTGTATGTCAGTGCAACACCCTTTAGCCATCTATACTATGAGATGTTTCTTTGCTGTTTTGTACATGTCCCTACACATGCATAGATGCTGGGGGCACATGCCTACACATTATTTGTATGCAAACACACACACATCCCCTTATACCTACACCCCTCTACAATGTACAAGGTAAACACGCCCACAAAACATGTAAGTGCTCTAGATCCCAGAACGCCACACAGCACACATGTGCACCATATACCCACACCAAGCAAGTGCCACCCAGAGCTGCACTACAGGCAGTCTTGATACATTAGTGGAAGCTGTTCACTTGGCCAGGAGAAAGAGCTGCCTTGACCATTTCAACTTTCATTTTTTTCTTAAATGAAAGTGTCTCCAGTCACTTAGAAGACTACCACAAATATCCTAAGGTCACCAGCAGAACCACAATCAATATCTTATTCCTAGAACAGTTGTGATGCCTCTTGAATTAAAATCAAGACAGTCCATGGGCCAAGAATGGGACAATATGTCCTTGCTATAAAAATTTACAAAAAACACCTGAGCTTGGAGTGAAGTGCTGATTTGATGCACTTTGACTGGAGTTCTAGAACAGATATGATTGAAACTTGAGACAAGTGGTTTCAGTGAAAATTTTCACAGCTAGAAAAATAATTCTATGTACAAGAGTCGGTCTTGAATTCTCAATATAATCCTATGTATTTTGTAGCTTTACAAATATATAAATGGGTTGCCTGGGATTCAGTTTTGCTTCCAAAATGACAGAAAACTCAAAATAGCAATGACTTAAATAAGACAGAAGAGGAAAATACTTCTGTCTTATGGATATATAGGCTATCTAGGACTGGAATGGTGGCTCCCCAAGTATTAGGGACACAGACTTCCTCCTCCTTTCTGCAACATCTTCAGCCTACAGCTTCTATTTTAGGATCCAGGGTGATGGCTTCCGATTTTGCCACCATGCTGACATCCAGTAAGAAGCAGAAAAGAGACAAAGAAAGGCAAGCTTCTTCCTTTCAAGGAAATTTTCTGGAAGGTGAGATGTGGCACAGGTACACATATCTCACTAATAAGAAGCAGTTACATGACCATACCTAGCTGCAAATGAGGACTACAAGTGTGGCATTTATTCTAGAGGGTCATGTGCCCAACTAAAATTTGAGATTCTACTATTACAGGGAAAAGAGAAAGTAGATATTGGAAAAGAGCTATTAGTTTCCTTGATAAATTTTTAAGAAGAGTAAAATAGCCATCACATAGAGGTAATCACTGTTGACATTTTGATATGATGTGCTGGATGTGTGCGTGTATGTGTGTGTGTGTCCATACATGTGCAGGTGTTGTATGATTTCTTTTACAAAACAGAGTATGTTCACACCATGCGTGTTCTCATTTTGTACATATCTTTTTTACGAGTATATGTATATAGTTATCTGTTTTTACAAGCTCAAAAGGAATCCACATTTTCACCTAATAAACTAAGTATGTACACAAGTCATTCGAATAAATAACTCTTGCTTAATGCATTACTGTTTGGAGGTCAGGAACACAATTCCACATTAGCCAAAAAAGTGAGAGGAGTTGAAATTTGCAAAAGGGCAAGATCCCAGGCATATATAAGTACACCTGGCATGTATATAGTCCTAGATTTGCAGAGGTAAAGAGTGAATCCCTGGTGGGACTCCACTATATGCAGGGGCGGGGGAGGAAGTGGGGCCAGGAGGCCACAAATCACTGCTGACCGACTTCTCATCTCCAGCCAACCTTCAAGTGCTGCTCACTGGAGAGCTGAGCTCATGATATTTGGGGAAATTTATTGAATAGAGTCTGTTGTTATGATATTTAGGGCTTTATTCCCCTGACAACTTCTCCTAGGATTTAGAATCTTTCTCAAAAGATCAGGGGATTACATTTCAGATCAGCATCCAGAGCAGTGAGTTATCTTTGCAGCAGCTCAGAAAGATCAGTTCCCGTTTGCTCTCATTTAATAAACCTGCTTTATCTGCTCAGTACCCACAAGTGTGTCACAGGAAAATATCTTACTTTCTGCCTACCTCTCTCTGGCTGTCTCCCTACAGCATCTAGCTATGCAAATCAACTCTGCTTAGAATTCCCCTGTGATCCATGCTTCCTCTTACATGAAATCCCAACTCCTCTACTGCACTTGCATCTCTCTCCATAACCCATTTCCCATTTTCTACAGATATTCCTCCCGCCTGTCCCATACATTGCAGCAAATCACCTCAGGCCCTTTTGCAAAGCTGAGACTTTTTTTTTTTTACACAAAAAGAGCTTTTGAGAGCCAAATGAACTTTAGCTCTTATAAGCTGTTTAATAATGAATAGCATAAACCAAACATGGTGGTTCATGCCTATAATCTGAGCTATTCAGGAAGCAGAGATAGGATTATGGTTTCTAGCTAATGCAGGACCCAGGTTAGTATTAGACTCCATCTGAAAAACTAAAAACAAAAGGGTTGGGGTTGGGGTTCAAATGATAGAATACTTGCCTACTGTAAGGTTCAGAGTTCAACCCTAGTACAGATGTGTGTTTGGGGTGTGGGAGTGAGGGTGAATGCTATTAACCCTTTGAACGTTGGTTTCCTTGTATGTTAAATGAGAATAATAAAAATGGTCCCACTGGAGCATGAGTGGATTCAATGATAATCCTGCATGTAAATTGTCCTACATTGTGCCTGGTCCATGGCAAGGGACTAAATAAATGTGACTCTTCTGTCCTCATCTTTTCCTTGTAATTATTTTTCTCTGTTTAAACTCAAATTTGCAAAGGATTGTACTTCACCTAGATGCTACCTGTTCATGGATGGTCTTCTACCTGTACTCATGCAGTGGGGCTGTCCAATCATCTAGTCTATTACATTCCCTTTCAGTTAGTCCGCGTCCCCAGTCTTCTTGCGGAACTCTGTGCCAGCGCTTGAAAGCTATATTCTTCCTACTCTGCCCAAAGGCTATGTAGTCTTCATGTGCCAACACCATTCTTAGGTCAATTGTCACCAGAAAAATGGGGCCATCTGACAGACCAAAAAATGGGGGCAACAGCCTTCCAGAGCCCAACGCCTACCAAGAACCTCTATCTCTTCAGGTTTCCTTACTCTCTCTTCTCTAATAAATGATAGGGAAAACCTCTACTCTAAAGCTATATTTGTGTTTTTCTGTGGGTAGGCTCTAAGTATACATTATCTTTAAAACCTTTCTTGATAGAAGCACAGTTCACGGGGATAAATGGAAAGACAGGAGAGTGATGCAAGGGGTGAGTGATCACGAGGCATAATACATATAAATGGACATGTTGAGCCCCTTTTGTACAACCATTTGAAGATGATACTTAAAAAGGGGGGTGAAATTCACCTGAATAATCAAAACTGAAGCTAAAAAAGCAAAATGAGGAAAACTGCCCTCACATTTGACATGCAAAGAATTAATGTTCTCAATACATTTCATCAGCTCTTTAAGAAAAGCATGAAGTACTAACAGAGCGAGGTAAAGTGTAGATAATCCACAAAAGGAAATGCAAACTGCCTTACAAAAGGTTCAATGCCATTGGTAATCAAATAAATATAAATTTAATCTTTAAGAAGATACCACTTAAGCCCCTTGGCATTAAAAGAATATGGCAAAGTAACCCAATACTACAAGAGCTGCAGAGAAACTGTTATACTCAGAGTGCTATTGACATTGTAAATGACTGCCATCATCTTGAAAAGCAATTTGACAGCTTATTTCAAGAGCTAGGAAAATGCTTATACCCTTTGCTGACAATTTTCATGGTAATATAATCATATGAAATAAAAATAATCATGTGCATGAAAGTAATTTTTGTAGGGTTATCTCTGATAGCAAACATAAATAATTGAAAAACGTCTCCCAGTAGCTGGATGGTGAATTAAATATTTCATTGTGTAATATTGTTAGGCATCAAATCATTATTAAACACCCTTCATCTCCCCACTTTACTATTTGATACTTTTGTTCCTTAATTGTACAAGGGAGAAAAGGCAACACTTCAGTTTCTGGGTCCCTTGCTTAAACTTGTTATGTGTGATCCCCATCTACATTGTGGTCTTTCCTTCCTCATATATTTTGTGTCACCTGTCTTCCAGATGCTATCTTTGTTCACCGACTCCTTTCTTTTCCTTGAGACCAGGAGTTTCCTATTCTTATTAGTTCCATTTTTAAGGAAAAGCTCATTCTTGGGCTTAGTGGTAGAGTGTTTGCCTAGCATGCTAGAAGCCCTGGGTTTGATTTCTCAGTACCACCACATACACAGAAAAAGGCCAGAAGTAGTTCTGTGGCTCAAGTAGTAGAGTGCTAGCCTTGAGCAAAAGAAGCTCAGGGACAGTGCCCAGGACTTCAGCTCAAGGCCCAGGACTGACTAAAAAAAAAAAGGGAAAAGCTCATTCTTAAACCCACCCTTCTGTCTAACTGCTGTCCTATGTGCTCACTCCTTCAACGTAACCTTTTCCTTATAGACAGCTCTAGTTAACAGCTCACCCACTTTCACCTGGATGCCCATCCCTTCTGGGCTTCAGCAGTCACCTATTACATTTTGATTGCTAAGCTCACAGAACACCTTTCTTTTCTTGAGCTTGCCTCATTGGCCCTTTCAGCATATAAATTGACTCTCCCTCTCCTGAGACCTTGTCTCTCTGATATCTACACCCCTGTTCTTTCCTCTGTGACTGAGGTGGGGTTTCCAGTTAAGGCCTGTCATAATAGCTACTCTTCTCAACTTTCTTTGGGGCTCCCCTTTTCTCCCTCCATCCTGCAATGATTCTGTTCCCCGAAGGGACTGTAACTGACCCTCTTTACTCTTTTTTTTTTTTTTTTACCAATTTCCTTTAGTTGGAACTAGATCAATAGAGTTAAGACTCTGTCTTTCTCACTTCCCAAACATGTGGCAGAATTATTCCACCTCTTCAACATCAGTTTTCTATAAAGTGGAGGTAATAATGGCACCCACACCATATGATACCTAGATGATGGCCACCATAACGATGATGATGATAATGATGATGATGATGATACCCTAATCTTTTTCCAGTCTAGGCTCTGCTGAGCTCCAGATGACTCCTGAATCCCCATCCTATGGGATACTTCCACCTAGATGTTTCTCCTCAAATTCAATAACTGTTAACCATTTTGATTTTCCCTCAACCCTGTCCTTCTAACAGCTGAAAACTGGCATTTGTCCTTTGGTTTATCTCCTTTTATCTTTATTTCCTTACAGCCAAAAACACCTGTAAAGGTTCCAAGTGAAATTTACTCCTAAATTTCCAGTATGGCGAAATGCTGGCAGTGTGGAGTATCCCTGGAAAATAAGGCTACCAGATAGAAGGAGGGAACTGGTCCCCCTGTGCAGGCCATTGAAGGGCTGCTTGCCAGGTAGAAAGGCCTGGTTTGAATGACTTGTAAGAAATAATCCTTTGGGGGCTGGGAAGGTGGCTCAGTGGTAGAGCACTTGCCTTGCATCCCTGAGGCCCTGGGTTCGATTCCCCAGCACCACATAAGCAAAAAGGAAAAAAGCCAGAAATGACACTGTGGCTCAAGTGGTAGAGCGCTAGCCTTGAGCTGAAGAGCTGAGGGACAGCGCCCAGGCCCAGAGTTCAGGCCTATGACCAGACCCAAAAAGAAAAAAAAAAAAAGAAATAATCCTTTGATAATTCATGACACTAAGAGTTTAAGAGCTACCCTTCTAGCAACTAGAATTGATTTAGTTAATATAATGTCCAAAATCTCTGAAGGATCCATGAACTACTCCAGTCCCTACTACCACTACCATCCACGAAGCCTTCATAGCACTGCTATAGAATAGACCATTGTGACAACTTCCTAACAGATTTGCCTGACTCTACTCTTGACTTTCTCTGATCCATTCCCCATCCAGACAGTTGTTGGTGAGTCATTCTCCAATTGTTATTGGGACCCAAATAAAATTCTGATACCAACACCCTGATAACCTTCCAGCCCTGGCACAGGAGACCCTTCATGACTTTGCCTGTTTACCTCTGATATGACCCTTTTGCTGCAGTTGCCAGCCAGGGGTAACTACCCTGTCAGGTAGCTTGTCTCTGTCAGGCTCCCTGGACTTGACACTTTTTGGCATGCAGCTTCTCCTGCCTGGAATACTTCCCTGGCTTCCTTATCTAGGTGACCGTTACTCATTCCTTCAAGATTCAGCTTGGTGCTACCTCTCCTGAAAAGCCCTTTGATTCCTCCAAGTAGAGTGAATATCCTGAATATCACCATAACCCCTAAGATCAGGTCTCAGCATGTATCATGCTGTTCTCACAGAATCTCTTTACTTGTCTCTCAGGACAGGTATGTAGTTTGGCATCTTCATTTTCTAGAACATAGTGGAGCATACAGTCAGTGCTCAGTAAATGTTTATTGAATAAATGGATGACAAGGCAAAAGAAAACATAACTACAGTGCAACACAGAAAACATTGACAACATAGCCTTTATGTCTTAAGATGTACATGTATAGAAATAATACTTATAGAGATATACATACAGCATACTATATGCATAATGCATCGCATATTTTGTAATATACTCATATAAAATACATACACATGTGGATAATTCTGGAAATATCTATTCAGCAAGCATTTATTTGGCACCATCTCTGTGCCAGATCACATTAATGGAAATATTAACTGGGACTGGCTTGTTGTCACAAAGATTTGCTGTCTGGTTAGCAATCCTGGCTAGCTGATCGGCATATTGGGAAATGAATTTCTTTCAAAATTCTCTTTTATGTTAACAACACATTTTTAAAGCATCTTGCAATAAACAGCTTACAATAAACAGTTCATCTAGAAAATGCTTCTTATAGTCTTATTGATGTTATAAAATTCAACTTCTATCATTTTGGATCCATCTTTCCAAAGTAAAACTCATTTGAGTTTACATAGTCACACACATTGATCAATGTTACGTTGTCTTCCTCATAAGAGTGTCAACATCTTGTACACAATGAGTCTGTCGAAGTGAACAGCTGGGAGTAACCAAGACTGGCTTAATTGTGCCTTGTAGTCTAAGGGCAGCTTTTCTTCTCATTCTAAGCAGAAACACTAGGGTAAGGTGGAATAGGGGAGCCTCCATTCTAGGAGAAGGCTCATCACCAAGCCTCTGCTCACCTGTCATTCAGGTAATCAGGGAAGCAGAGATTCAAGACTGAGAGAGGAGGAAGCATCGGTCCCACAGAGTGGGGTAGTGCTCTCTTGGTAATGCTCTCCTTTTTTATATGGCTCATCGCCACCCTCCCACCATCCTCATGGCCCAGGCAGAAAGAAAGAGCAGACCTGCACCTGGGAATCACAGGGGCCAAGCTTCAGAAGAAGAAGGGAAGGGTACTTCCTGTTCTCTCTTGCTATGCTCCTAATATCCCAGCAGCTCTTGATAAATATGGCACACTGAATGAAATGAACTCAGTCTAAAGTCAGGTCTCCTACAATGCCCTGGGTACCCTTGGACAACTCACTCACCTCTCTGAACCTCAGCTGTCCCTGCAGCAAAGATAATAACCCCTAACTCCGTAAGATTGTTTCAAGGAATAAAATTAGATAATGGGTATGAACCACTGAGTGAGTGTCATTACTTTGAAAGTGTAGGGCAAGGCAGATCAAAAGACTGCTTCATGTTTCTTTGTCAATATACCAGTGGAACCAACTTTCTCATTTTCATACTCAGTAGAGTCAGTAACCTAAATGATAATATTATATATTTCTCCATAAAATGCAGCTGTTATTTTTATTTCTTATGAAAAACACCCATGATCTTAAATGCTGTAAGTTTTCCTGATGTGTTTTTAAATATAGTTCTATTGTTATTATTAAGGAGTTGTACAGAGGGGTTACAATTCCATGAGTCATGTAATGAGTTCTGTTCTTGGACAATGTTACTGCTTCCTCTACTTTTCTCCAGTTTCCCACTCCCATCCCTGCCCAAAAGTTGCATAGGTCATTTTTTTTTACATAGTGCATATTGAATACCATGACTGTATTTGTTCACCTTTTCTCCCTCCATTTCTGTGCCTTGCTTTTGCTCCCCCACCCTCCCCAAAAAAACCTATAAAGACAAAAAATACCAACAATAATAACAAAAACAAGAAAAAAAACCTTGTTCACCAACTGAATTAAACCCAAACTCCCAACTGTCCTACAATGTTCTGCATGCTGTGGTATGTGATATTAACATTGGGACTCTGCTTCTTGTGTAAATTTGGTGAGGACATTAGGTGATGTTGACCTCAAAGGACAACATCCCTTTAGAGTGCAGACTGCTTACCTGGAGTGAAATAAGAACAAACATCCCTGGTGTGTTTGGCCATGCTAAGGAAGTAAGCACCTTACGTTATGACATATCGTTGATGGCTGAGGATGAGAGGAAACCGTAGGGACAGATGGAAACATAACAAAAGGAGACACTTTGGATAGAATGCACCTATGCACGTGTCCTAAAAGATTATCCTTTAAAACCCTGAATCTGGACAATGTAAAGGATTCAGTGCTCTCTTATGATTTCTACTTCTTTTCAGAACAATCTTTCTCAATAAATAGCTTCATTCATCTCACCAAGCACCTGCTGTCTTCCTGACCTGCCAGCACAAGGATCTGTGAACCACCAGATTGACCTAGACTTCCCAAAAGAGAATTGTAATGCTTGTCTCTGAGAATCAAAGAAAAGGATTGTGTGTATGTGTATGTATATGTACACGTGTAAATGTCCAGAAAGAGAGCTCTCTAAGTTTTTCCAACTTAGTATAAGGGTCTAAGGAGTTTGACTGCTCTGATTTTGTAAAAACAGAATTGCTTGGCAAAAATCTAAGCCAGGAGAGGGCACAAAAGTGGCTGTATATGAAATCAAGGACCAGTGTTTAGGGCTATTGAGTTCATCAGGGCCAAGAGAGAACCAAATTTCAGCCTTCATCATGGTACAGAAAGGAAATTCTGTGTGAATGTGGAAAACAAAATGTCTTCAGAGGGGCTCTTTCAGGTTAGTGGGCTAACCTGAAATTACACCAAGTAGCTTTAAGCTAGGTTGTTGCCAATTTTCTTTTATTGTACCTATTTCAAACTGGAGTGCACTAATATGGGTGGGAGGGTATATGACTGCTTTGATGAATAATCTCAATCCTGGATTTAGGGATTTAAAATATGATGCCTGTGCATAACTTCAGACAAAATAAATCAGAATCTCTGAGAGAAGGATTCAGAAATTGTTGGTTTTAGAAAGCTTTCTAGAAAATTCCAGTGAACTGAGATGAGAAAGAGTTGGGGTTGACAGGTTGCAATTCCTGGATATAACTGTTGATGGCTAGATGGTGTTAAAATATGAAGAGCCAAAGCACCTTTCAAAGGGTATAATTAGCTTGTCCTTTTGTTGGTCATGAGTTTAACTTGTTACCACTAGTTAGAAACTAAATTTTGCAGCTAAAACACAACCAAAATCACAACCAAGCTAGTACATGAATAATACACTTAGCTGTGTGTTTTAGTCATATGTGAAAAATTCACAGAATAAAAGTCCACTTGAAGTACCCACTCATAGTGGCTGAAGGTTAAGGTTTGTGGTGGCAATTTAAAGGAAAGGCATAGCATCCTGGGACATGAACACTCAGAACTAGGAATCCAACATGAAAGGACCAAGATCACTCTCTCAGTGATCTTTCGGTTACCCGACCCTTTATCTGTTCTTCCTGTTACCTGATCCTTTATCTGTTCTTCCTGAACTTCTGTTTCATTCCTACACTCCAGTTGGCTTTTCTGTGGTTGTGTGTTTCCTCTAAGGTCCAATGTTAAAGCACCTTATTGCCAGCTACCAAATCCCAAGCCCAACACTGGGATGTTACAGCATCATCAGTTTAGATTTTCAAGAGAGAGAGGAATCTATTCACCACTCTTATCAAAGGGTGGATGATCTTGTGTAACCTTATAAGGAGGTGCCACCCTCCTCCCAGAAGCTAGGCTGGATGTCACATGTGATTTACAGAATGAGTATTCTAGGAGACCACTGGATCACTATCCTTCTATAAAAGCTATGATTAAAGACCTCATTTGTTCTTAATCTGATTAGTAGGAAAATATATAGTCAATATACCATCCCAGTAGTTTGACAGTACACCTGACAATTCTGAAATAAAATTTCTGGCTCTTATGTCAATCTTGTACTGAAACCCCAAATCATTCACTTCAGAAACGTAAGCATTCAGCCAAGTTTTTGGATTCATAACCAAGGTGGTGTGTTGATTTTTTTCCAAATTCTTCAAGGGGGTGTAATCTCATTTTAGAGTCCAACACCAGCTATTGCAGTAGAGAACTGAACTGCCTTATCTATGCCTTTCTCATCTGGTTAAATCCAGATTCCCCAAGGTATGGAGGCAGCCGTAGTGTGGGCTTGGAGGTCATGTTGAACAGGGTAAGCCTGTAATACTTATACTTAATTATAACTGACCCATGGACAATGAGTAGTTTTTCTCTTCTTTTTCTCATTGAGTCCCTGAGGCCAGAGGCAAAGTGAAATCAGGAGGGAGGGGTGGGATAAACACCAATAATAAAAGTTCATTTTCACTTTGCCTAGACCACCAAGACTATGGTCTCATACAATGCCATAATGCAGTGTGCAATCAGAGGGGTTACAATTACATGGGGAAGATGATGAGTACATTTCTTATCAAGCATTGTAGCCTCCTCCTTTGTTTCCCCTTCCCATCCCTTCCCA
>NW_012267278.1:1006109-1014107 GCF_000151885.1 Dipodomys ordii | reverse complement strand
AATGGGTCTCTGGAGCTGTCGTCCCAGCTGCCCGCCGGGCCGCCAGGACTGCTGCTGTCCGCGGTGAATCCGTGGGACGTGCTGCTGTGCGTGTCCGGGACGGTGATCGCCGGTGAGAACGCTCTGGTGGTGGCGCTCATCGCGTCCACCCCGGCGCTGCGCACGCCGATGTTTGTGCTCGTGGGGAGTCTGGCCACCGCCGACCTCCTGGCGGGCTGCAGCCTCATCCTTCACTTCGTGTTCCAGTACGTGGTGCCCTCCGAGACTGTGAGTCTGCTCACGGTGGGCTTCCTCGTGGCCTCCTTCGCCGCCTCGGTCAGCAGCCTGCTAGCCATCACGGTGGACCGTTACCTGTCCCTCTACAACGCGCTCACCTATTACTCGCGCCGGACCCTGTTGGGCGTGCACCTCCTGCTGGCCGCCACCTGGACGGTGTCCCTGGGCCTGGGGTTGCTGCCGGTGCTCGGCTGGAACTGCCTGGGCGCGCCCGCCTCCTGCAGCGTGGTGCGCCCGCTCACGCGCAGCCACGTGGCGCTGCTCTCCGCGGCCTTCTTCGTGGTCTTCGGCGTCATGCTGCACCTGTACGTCCGCATCTGCCAGGTGGTGTGGCGCCACGCGCACCAGATCGCGCTGCAGCAGCACTGCCTGGCGCCGCCCCACCTCGCCGCCACTAGAAAAGGCGTGGGAACTCTGGCGGTGGTGCTGGGCACTTTCGGGGTCAGCTGGCTGCCCTTTGCCATCTACTGCGTGGTAGGTAGCCAGGAGGACCCAGCCATCTACACCTATGCCACTCTGCTGCCTGCTACCTACAACTCCATGATCAACCCCATCATCTATGCCTTCCGCAATCAGGAGATCCAGCGCGCCTTGTGGCTCCTGTTCTGTGGCTGTTTCCAGTCCAAAGTGCCCTTCCGCTCCAGGTCCCCCAGTGAGGTCTGAAGGGCTCCTTCTGTGTCCTCTCACCAACACCACATCTCCAACAAGCCAGCCTTTGGTGAGCTTCTCGGTGCCTGCTGATGAACTCAGGTCCCAGTGGTGTGAATCTGAAGCATGGTGGGGTGGGGGGAGAGGGGGTTGAAGAAGAAGGACTAAATATAAACACAACAAACGCACAAGGACCAAGAGGCCTGTTGGCATTTTACATATACAGTGTATACATGTGTACATATATATACAAATATTTGTATCTTCTGGGGATGTTCAGGATGTGGAGCTTCCTGTTCTGTGAAAAACTAACAAAAAAAAAGATGTGGTTGTATATTCAAATCATACATCACATTTGTGAAGACATTCCAATACTGCTTAATAATAGCACTTTATTTTTAGCTGCTGAACTGCCAAAACAGTGTTGCCATTTTCAAGGGCAGGGTAAAGGAGTAAAAGGTGTATTTTTTGTTGTTTGTGATAGAATATTTTGCTGTAATGCATCAAGTTGAAACATATTTTGTACACAAATAAATACATTATAAAAAATAAAGTTTTTGGTATGTGATTGATGATAGAATTACTACGTAAGAGCTGAGTTGTGAGTGCATTTTACTTCGAAAGTCGATTACATATCATCTTCCGATTGGGAAATCTCTTAAAAATATACATTTACATATTATTCATAAATTTTTCCTGAAATACTAAATCTGGATCATGGGTCAGAGATAGGAAAGAAATGATCTATTCTGATAAAGGTATTCACAGAACTTTACTAAAGGGTAGACATTATTGACACAGTTAATCCACTCCCTTGGTTACTGGGTTTGGAAGGCAAGTTTCAGAGGATGAAACTATTTCTTCATATTATCAAATGTGCACCATGAACCCAGAAGCCCACAACTTTTGGTTGTAGTCTTTTATGTATGGTAAAATGCTTAAATGTTGACTACTTACATGGACATAATATATTGTTACTCATCAGTCCTTAGAGTAAAATGAGCAGATGTATAAAATGAACAAATTCCTCTAAGACAAGACCTCAAGATATATGCCTCATACTTCCATGAGGTTAATGCTATGTATCCAGCATCCCTTCTTGAGATATTTGTCTGCTACATATAGGCATTATGATCTTCAAGAGCAAAGCACTTCTATTCTACCAACAAGAGCCAGCCTTGATCTTCCCACACACCTTACAGGAAGGACATGATCTGAGCCCCTATGAAGAAATATGCTTGTAGTACATATTCTTGGGCCTTCAGAAAATATATATAAGCAGCTCCATGTGTAGATTTCACATTAACTAAGTGTTAACTGTATGTTAGACACAACCCTAGAGCTGGACATATGGAAATAAAGTAAACAGGAAAGTCTCTGTCCTCATGGTTTTTACATTCTAGTAGAGTGGCAGGCCCACAAGCAAATATATATATATATATATATATACATATATTACTCACATAAATATATATGTACACATATCTATATACACATATACATATACAAAATGTGTATATATGTAATATTGTGTTAGAAAAATAGCAAGAAGGAAAGCTAGGGAGGATGGGAGGTGGCAAAGAACAGAGGTGCCCCATTGGTAGGTGTACTGGAGAAGTCTCTCTGCAGAGCTCAAATTTAGGAAGTAAGCTCAGCAAAGAGGGTATAGGACATATTAGGGCCTGGGAGAACTTTCCAGGCAGAGGGAGCAGCAAGTCCAAAGTCTTCAGAGGGGAGCATGCCTCACAAGTCCAAGGACTTTCTCTTGAGCAAAAATGGTGACTGCAGTGACTTGTCATGAACTGGGGCTAGGGGCAGTTTATATTAGGAAGTGTGATGATTAACTTTCTGGTCAAACTTGATCCTGGCCTAGGGTATTCAGATACTTGGTCAAATAATCTAAATGCTTCCTGAAGGTAATTTGGATGAGATTAACATTTAAATGAGCAGAATTTAAGTAGATTGACCCTCATAATGTAGATGTGTCCCATGCACTTATTTCCAGCTTTAATAGAACAGAAACATTGCATCTGCAGCTCTAGCTCATTTTGGTTCTACAGCTGATGCTGTGGAACTAAAAACACGACATTGACTCCGTTAGGTCTCCAGCCTGCTGGCCTATCTCACAGATCCTGGATTTTCTGGCCTCTGGAATTAGACAAGCCACTTTTCCATAAGAAATTTCTGTACACACACACACACACACACACACACACACACACACACACAGAATCTGTAGTTAGTTTTCCTCTCATAAATGGAAAGCTCACATGGGCACTTCACTTGTGTATTTACTTCATAAACACTGCTATGTAGTTTGCCATTGCTTTAAGCACTTAACAAATTCAAACTCATTTAATCACCACAACAATCCGTGAATGAGGAGAGTTTAATAATTATAAAAGTGTGAGCTTTATTAATGGAATCTGAAAGGAGATAGTAAAACCCCTTCCCCTGGTCTACGGTTACACCAGAAGCAGAAGGTCCTGGAACCAGGGGAGAAGGCTGCAAGTACTGGCTGTCCAGCAGGAGTTGGGGATCTTGGGAGAGAAAAGCAGCATTGCCAAAAGTGGCCTGATACGGAGAGAGCTGGAAGAATAAACTACTGGACTAGCACTTCCTACTTCTAGCCTACCTCCTGATGGTGACTTTCATTAATTAAATTCAACCAGAAGCAAGAGCGCAAGTAAACTCTTTGTAAATTATATTTTATTATACTTAAGTGGTTGTACAAAGGAGTTACCATAAAATAAGTAAGTTTATTAGTACAATGGATCTTGATCCATGCCACCCTGTTCATCATTGAGCAAGACAACTCTTAAATATTTGTGTGTGTGTGTGTGTGTGTGTGTGTGTGTGTGTATTATTGAAGAGGTGATATACGGCAGGGTTACAGTTACACAAGCCAGATAATCAATCAGCACATTTCCTTTTTGACAGTGTCACCCCTTCCCTGTCTGTCTCCCAGTTTTTCCCTCTCATCCCCACTCACAAGTTGTATAGTACATTTTCAACATAGTGACTAGTGAGTACCACTGTTGTATTTGTTCACTCCCTGTCCCATCCTTTCCATGCCCTCTTTTACCCTCCTCCAAACAGATAAACTTATAAACTAGACAAAAGGTACAAAAAACAAAAACCGAAACAAAGAAAAAACCTTGTTTCCATTTCTTAGAGTGCATTTCGACAAATAGTATTTTATATGATCATATGCACATTGCTATTGAGCTTGTGTGACCCTCTCCTAAGAATATTCTCCTTTGGTCTCACTGTGCGAACAGCAAGGCAACTAACTCTAGATGAAGAGCATGCACATCACTTTCCCTGAGCACCAAACAGATGTAAAATGGTAAAAAGCAGATCTACTAACCCAAACAGAGAACATTTGGCATGGATGCTATGACTGATGTTATAGAAGAGAAAACAGAGGCACAGAGAGATTAGCTTTATGTATCGGGAGTTCAGGAGAAAGGAACCTAAACTAACAGATAAACGTGGGATTTACTAACATAGAGATGGCATTCAAAACAATGTAGGTGGGGGTCATCTTAGGAGTACCTGCGGACACAGAAGAAGGTCAAGGATTAATTTTACTGTTCAGAACTCAAAAAGACAAGGAGAAAGAAAAATGGTTGGAGAAAAGGGGAAAAAAAAAGAAAAAAGGGAGGAAACCAAAAGAGCACAGTGACCCAAAGGAAAGAAGAAACAAATGTTTGGAGAAGAAGTGGTTATCTGGTCCCATATTGTGGGGAAAATAAGTAAAATGAGGACTTAAAAATAGAGATTTCATAATGTCAATGTCACTGGCAAGAACAAGAGATGTTCCAGAAAAGGGAGAGGGAAAATGCACCTGACTGTAGAAGGTACAAGAGAAAATGCTTGAGCAACCTCGTCCCCAGCAGTTCCCAGCAGAAATGTGACCTTTTCAACATTGTAAAATCCAGTACACTTTACAGATGTAGAGTTTTACAGTGTCTATAAATTCAGAGCTGGGAATATCATCAAGTGAAAAGTTTCTAGCCGGACGTTGGTGGCTCACACCTATAATCCTAGCTACTCAGGAGGCTGAGATCTGAGGATCGTGGTTCAAAGCCAGCCGGAGTAGGAAAGTCCAAGATACTCTTATCTGTAATAAACCACCCTGAAAACTGGAAGTGGCGCTGTGGCTCAAGTGGTAGAGTGTTCGCCTTGAGCTGAAGAGCTGAGAGATAGCGCCCACACCCTGAGTTCAAACCTCACGACCCACCAGATACCCCCCCCGCAAAAAAACCTTTCTAGACAACTAACCTTTCTAGAAAACTAACTCTTCAGCACCATTAGAGGTTGTTTGAAGTCCTATTTGTATGTAGGATGCAACCAGGCATACAGAAGCTCAGGCCATCAACTTTCTGAATACAATGGGGAAAACTATTTCAGAGGTGAACAAAAGTCAATATGATACACTTTGTAATTATAAAGAAAAATTTACTGGGCCAGTCAACTAAAACAAGAACTACCAATCAGCTTGTTCATAACTCTTAGTTACAATATTAGACAATGTGTGTAATGCTGATAGGCTTAATATTGACTAATCTGTGATGTGATCTTGAAATATTTCTATAGAGAAATGTCACATATTCATTTAAACATATATGAATTAAGAATCTCCTATTGTGAAAACCTATGTGAGTTGCTGGAAACATAGTCTTTGGGAAAGATAAACTTCATGCAGATATCTAACTACGCTACCTATTCTGTTGTCTAGTAAGCATCCTACATTTAACAAATTTTAAATTGAGTCACAGATTTTCACCTCTAACACTATTATTTATTCCTTATTTACTATTTAACAATGTCAATGTGATCTTTCCAGTTGTGTAAGCCAGAACGCTTTGAATCACACTTACCCTTTTTCTCTCATATGGTGTAAGGAAAGCCCATTGTCTTTATCTTCAAAAATATACCCAGACCCCAGCCACTTTTTCCCCTAGGTACCATCACTATCTTCACTCTGCTAGAACTACTGCAGTAGTACTGCAGTACCGATTCAGCTCACAAGTCTTCACTCTGTATACACAAGGCTTAGAGCTGGGCATGACCTACCGGAACTGCACTATAGGCCATAGGATAGTCCTTGATAAGAATTTCTTAACACAGAATCACTAAAGTCTTTTCTAGAGGACCTGGTACCTGGTCTAGAAGTGAGGAATATGGAGCAAGACATGAGGCCCTACTTGTCCTAGTGTATTAGATTCTTATTGTTGCTGTAACAAATTACAACAAACTTGGTAATGTGCTTAAAATAAATGTGTGCATTGCTTTTTCCCTTCCTCCCCCACCCACATATTGCATAGTTCATTTTCAACAAAGTATCTAGTGAGTACCACTGCTGCATTTGTCCACCCTTTATCTCACTATTTCTGTGTTCCCTGGTATCCTCCTCAAAACAGATAAACTTACATAAAAGATAAAAGATATGGAAATCAAAAACAGCAATAAAGGAGAAAACAAACAAACAAAACATAAAAGCAAAGTAACAAAAAACCTAGTTTCCATTTCTTGGATTACAATGATGATAAATCATTTTAAATGATCATATGTACATAACTACTGAGCATTTGTGATCTTCCCCTAAGAATATCCTCCTTTGGTCTATTGTGTGAATGTTTATGGTCCTGTGTAATTTATCATGTCCAAGTGTCAATTTTTTTAACTATTCAGTGTGCTTACTTGTAGATTTATAGACACATTATAGCACAAATGAGGGAAACCATGCAACCCATGTTTCTTTAGTTCTGACTTCTTCACTTAATATAATTTTTCATGTCTTTTCATTTCCTTACAAATGTTGCAATATCATTCTTTCAAATGGAAGCATAGAAATTCCATTGTGTATATATGTCACATTTTATCCATTCATACATGAGAGGCATCTGGGTTTATTACATATCTTGGCTATGGTAGACAATGCTTCAATGAACTATGGAATAATGAAAGACCCCAAATAGCAAAAACAATCCTTAGCAGGAAGAACAATATTGGAAGAATATCAATACCAAACTTCCAACTCTATTACAAAGATATAGTAATAAAACAGCTTGGTACTGGCACAAGAGTAGACCTAAGGACTAATGGAATATAATAGAAGACCCATAAATGCACCTGCAGGCCTATAACCACATAATATTTGATAAGGGTGCCAAAAACATAGGATGGAAGAAAGACAGATTCTTCAATAAATGGTGCTGGCAGAATTGTCTATATACATACAGAAAACTGAAGCGAGAACCTTATGTATCACCCTGCACCAGAATCAATTCCAAATGGATCAAAGACCTCAATGTAAAGCCAGATACCATGAAAATATGACAGGAAGGGGTAGGGGAAACCTTGGGGCTCCCAGGCACAGGTGGAAACTTCCTAAGTAAAGATCCAAAATTATAACAAATCAAAGAAAGACTGGATAAATGTAATTGCACAAAATTGACTCCTTTTTTTGAGACAGAGTATCTCTACATAGCTGAGGCTGACCTGGGACTTACTATATAGCCCAGGCTGGCCTAGAAGATGTGATCCTTCTGCCTGAGCCTCCCAAGCGTGGTCATTACAGGCATGTATAACCACATCTTGGCTTTGCTTTATCTTTTAAAGGCAACCAAGGACTAAATACATTGTAAGAATAAGGAAACAGTACAGATCATTGGAAAGTCTGAAGCTAAGAGAGAGGAAAAGATAGATGAGGCTTTCCAGGAGGAGGTTGGGCTCCAGGATACCGTGTCAGGAGTAGGTGGGGACACAGCTCCTCTGCTCTGACAGGAGGCAAGGTGGGAATAATTGGTATGGATATATCTAAGTTTATAGTGGTGGGAGGAAGTTCATAGAGTTCCTACTTGACAACCTCAATTTATCTGAAGGAGGAATGCCAGTTAAGAGACAATTACAAGAAGCATCAAGAACTGAGTTGACATAACGTCTTGTACATCTCATTGTTGCAACAGGTCCACCTGTATCCCTATTTAAACGATTTGTTTTTTCCCTTCCCCTCCACAAATTATACCAACATCAAATACAGTGAAAGCAGGGGTTATACTGTGG
>NW_012267278.1:988935-1003499 GCF_000151885.1 Dipodomys ordii | reverse complement strand
TGACTCAAGTGGTAGAGCACTCGCCTTGAGCTGAAGAGCTGAGGGACAGTGCCCAGGCCTAGAGTTCAGGCCCCACGACCGGACCCAAAAAAAAATTAAAAAAAGAAAGTAAGTACACAGAAAGTGCTATTCAAGAGTCATACTTAGTCTCTGATCATCTAGGAGGTAGGAATTATCAAACTTTAGCACAAATCCTTGTCTAAATCAGTATCGTTGGACATGTTGCTGAGATTTGGGGGATGCGTAGATTGAAGGAGACGGTGCAAGTGGGTGGTGGTGGTCAGAAGATCCACAAATGTCTTAATTCCATCAGGCATATTAAGTCCTTTAGAGAATAGTAATGGGCAGCATCAACATCAGTAATTGTTGAAGGTGGAGAGGGAAGAAAGATGTTTGCTCTGTTGGTAATATGTGGCTTTAGAGATATAACCCAAATGCCGAGCATTTTTTGGAAACAGAGCCAGGCCACTTAATAGTCTTTTTTTTCTTTTTGCAAAGAATGTCTAAAGAGCTTCAGTCCCAAAGTCAACTTGCTTGGTTCATTTTAAGCCCTCTATTTAGCCTCAAATCTTATCATCATGCTTTCAAGATAAGCCATACCAACTTTCAACTTGCTAATGTGAAAAGAGAAAAAAATAAAAATAATGAGAGGGGGTGTGGTAGGCAAAAAGGGATACAGACAGACAGATAGAACAGACAGGCTTACAGGCTAGTGAATTCAAACCTAACTTCTCCCAGAGGAGAAAAGTCAAGAGAAATTGATGCTGTCTCAGTGGACCAGAGCTCTTCCCCTCCACTCCAGCCAGGAGGAAGGTAGGAAACATCCCAGGTGCATCTCAGATCTCCTGCCATTTAAGGATGGAGTAAACAGGAAGCTGGGAAACAAGGAGAAGCACACATTACAGTGTGCTGAGGTTGTTGTGAGAATTATGTAAGTTAATAAAGTTAGATTCATGCCTAGCACCTAGTAGGCATTGCCTTAACTGCAATTATGATTGCTACTAATCACATTGATGAATGTTAAATTTCACAATCTAGATTTTTATATTCTGGTGTATTTTGCTTTTCACATTTCTAATGTACTTATAAAATATTTTATCATACATTCACTTGGACCACTTGTTGAAGACTGTTACTTTCAGTAACCTGCAAATCTCAAAAATTGCCACTCCAGTAGGTTTAGCTGCTACTCCAAAAGTAACAATTTTTGACTGCTAAGATGTATCTTCAAAACAGCAATCCAAATCAATACTATGAGAATTGTTCCAATGAATCCAGATGGAGGTTTATGTATTTTCAATAATATTCTTGTTTTTGTTTTTCAAATAAAATGTTTATATTTAGAAATGTCTGGAGATATTTAGAAATATCATTTCTAATTCCTCATAATCATACTCTTTTACAGAGAAACAAACAAAAACTACCAGCAAACATACACACTTTCTCTCTTTCTGCATCTTTTCCCCTAACACACACACACACACACACACACACACACACACCGTGTATCTGGCCCACTCACTGGGAGGATATAGTACAGACCCATTAGTGATTTGTGTTCAAGGATCCTTTGCAAAACTCTTCCCTGGGAAAGTGAAGCAGCAGAAAAGGCAGTTGTGGAGTAAACATGTTCCAGAGGGATACATAATCAGCAAGGTTGACTTGCCTAGCCCAGGTATTGGCTGGATGAACACATTTGAATATTGATGTGCATAATGGAAGAAAGGGAAGTGAAGGACTTACAGACGCTAAGAAAATACTCTGAGTTCAATCACTTCCCAGCTTCTGAACGTTTCATGTGCAACTCAGAGCTATGCCCTGAAAGTCTCCCCAGTGTGTCACCTTAACAGTGATTAAATCCACCTGTGGTTGGGTGCTACTGTAATATTGAAGTAAGATTTGTGTTAAAATAGAAGAATTCCTCTTGGGTTTTTTAATTACTGTTATTAATAGGAACACACAGTAAATAAAGCATGAAAGAGCATTCTTTCTCTTACTGAAAGGGTGTTAATTTCCTGTTTTTGTTAATCTTGTACACAAAGGTAATTATGAAAATGATGGCAGAGGGTACTGACAGCTAAATAATTTGTTTTTGTACATATTGATAAACCTCATTCCCACCCCTGTGGATGAGAGTCTATTTTATTACTGAAACAGCTGACTGCTGATTACCTTATCTTCTGTTGCTGAGGTATTTAATCCATGTGTGACAGATGTTACTGGAGAGACTGGGACGGGCGCAGCAGAACTTTGCATATCATGTAGCGTGCACGTGAAAGCCACCCCCCCTGGGACTGGAGATGGCACATAACTCCGAGGAGCCTGTGGCTATTTGTGGTCATCCTTGTGCAGCTTCATCTCCTGGGAGGTTGGGCTGTGGCAGCAGAAAGGGTGAGGGTTGGGGAACATTTTAGAGGACATCTCTGGCAACTCCCCTGGGTTTCAGTGGCCGGACCTCAGAGAAAGTGGGTCACTTGTTGAAGACTGTACTGCTTGTAAATGAGGAAGACAGACCTAGAACTCAGTTTAGTTCCTGGCTTGTCATCCCCATCACAAGAGATGCTCAGCATGCTGCCAGCCATTCAGGCTCAAGAATACCCGGATCTCTATTCAGAGCCTCTGTCTGCCCTCACTCTGCTCTCACACAAGTCCCTTCCTTCTATTCCAGGAAAGTACCTGAACCAGGACTCCACCACTGGCCCTGAGACCTGATTGAGCTCTCTAAGTGTTATTGAACATGGACACCCAAGCCTAATGTGGAGCAGGGAGGGTACTGCTAGCACTGTTTAGTCTGGCATTCTCTCTTTAGGATTACAAACCCAAAGCTCTGAGCGCAGAGTGGAATCCCTTGGCTTTCCAGAGTGCTGGCCCTTAAGTATGCTGAGAGGATAGAAGGGCAATCCCTGGCTACTTATGATTCTCTCCTAGCTCAAAATTTGGATGACTTCTTTCTACAAGAGGCTCCAAGACAGAACACCACCACCAAGGAATCAATCTGGCTGACAGTCTTTGGCTAAGTATTCAGGAAGCTGGTAGGTAAATCAAGTCACACTATAGCCAAACACTTTGAACCAGAAGTTCAGTCCAGGTCCCAGACTGTGTTCTTTCAATAATTGGAACAGTATCTTCAACAACAAAATCGTGCATTTGGCTATCTTAGGGACTTTAGATAGAGATTTTAATCCATAAGTCAAACAGTTCTCTTCTTTCTTCAATTGAGTTAAATGAAGATTTAATGAGTTTAAAGTAAAAGCTCATTCTATTTAAAATATTATTAGAAAATACAAATATTTATCAAGATCTTTCTAAGCTTCAAAGAAAAACACGAAATGACAGTTACATAAGAAATTAAGGTATATGTGCCAAAACAAATCCTACTCTAGCAAAATTTGAAGACAAAGAACATATTAGGGAAACATTTTAAATATTAGTTGAAATTACTTTTTTTTTCTTTTTGTAAGTCATGGGGCTTGAACTCTGGGCCTGGATGCTGTCCCTGAGCTCTTCAGCTCAAGACAAGCACTCTACCACTTGAGCCACAGGGCCACTTCCTGTTTTCTGGTGGTTAATTGATAAGAGTCTCATGGATTTTCCTGTCTGGGCTGGCTTTGAACCATGATCCGCTGATCTCAGCCTCCTGAGTAGCTAGGATTACAGGTATGAGCCACCAGTGTTTGGCTGAGGTTACTACTCAGTTACCGAAAGCTCCAGATAGCAAGAAATCTTTTCCCCTGAGATTCCAGAAGTGCACAAAACCCAGTATGACTAACTTGGGAAATTCTGGATTCCTAGAGAACAAAGAATAGCCAAGAGGCTAGCCGGTAAGCCTGACCATTATCGCATATTCTACTACCTCAATCAGCATTTATTAACAAAATACTCATTAAGCACAGCTTATTCAAAGGAGTCCAGAATACCCATGCTCCATACAGTTTTCAGAGGCAGCTACTGCAGCTGCAGAAAAATTACTTTTGCTGGCAGACTGAATAGAAGACTTCACATCTGTATGATATGATACACTATGATATAGGATTAACTATGTTTTGCCTAAGACAAAACAAGGCTATCTCTATTAAAATAATTGTGACTTAAAATATTCCTTTGACAAACATTCCACGCCATCTAGGAAAGTCATCCCACTCCATTCTGCCTCTAATAGCATGAACTGACTTTGGTGAGCAATGAAATGCTGCCAGGTATTTCTGGCCATCCCTGATCTGGGCACATTGTGTGTGTGTGTGTGTGTGTGTGTGTGTGTGTGTGTGTGTGTACCTATGATGTGTGTGTATGTGTGTACAGCTTCTACTTATGACTACTTGAATTACACAGTGTACTGTCTACCTTTGTCAGAAGTTAGGCCTAGGATTCACATTTATCTAACCAGACTTCATCAGCATCCATATCTTGAGTGCAGTGTCTCCAGGATGCAAACAGATTGGATCCACTCCAGGGATAGAGCTCAGGAAAAAAAAGTTGGGTAGTTTCTACTGCCTCAGTGCTCACAGCTGCCCTGTTTCCTGTTCTTGGCCTTCTCTTTGTTCTCTGTCATCTTGTCCATTATAGAACGCCTCAATCTTCCTTCAGTATACAAGGGGGCCAAATTTGATTTCTGCTGCTTACGACCAAAGAATCATGGCTCCGATTTTTACATGAAGATTTATTTCAAGGTTATAACACAGTATAAAATCCAAAAAGAAAGATGCAAAACCACCATTAGGTTGATAGCATTAGAGTTAGAACAAAACAGCTGTTTGTGAGGAGGAAAGATGGCAAGAAAATTAACCAAATGCAGACAGTGGGAAAGATGGGTCTATATTTGACTTCTCTGTATTTTCTCTGTATTACAAATGATTAATAATATGGCACACAAATAATAAAAACAATAATTTATATAAAGACAGTATAAAGTATAAAGGGAGAGAAATCTCAGTATTAAAGATAATGCAGCATTGTGACCTACTTACAATAGTTACAAATGCAATCTCAGTCTCTTGTTCCAAATTTCTAGTTCAATTTCCTGCCAGGATACTCAATGCACAGTAGCAGGGTCAACTCTTAATCAACTCTTAATCATCGTAGCAAGGAGCGGGGATGGTGTGGGCTTAGAGCAATCATCTCTCTGTGAGAACACTCAGCAACATATTTCAGAACGAAGGATGAGTCACTCAAAAACACACTTGGCCAGTGGAGTTTTACACAAAGTCCTACCAGTAAATAGTGGAAGCTGTGTCCACAGGAGCCCACTAGAGTGGAAGGTTGGCTTTTATCCAGAGGTTTAAAAAGGCTTAAGGAGAACATTTCCTTCTTTTAGCTCAATTCATTCCAATTAAGAATTGATTTTGAAATTGCAAAAGACAAGAAAGCTCACGTCTACTATTGTGTTCAAAAATAAATAGGATTGAGGTAGGCCAGAACTGAGTTGACTAATTTTTTATGTTTAATTCATATCTAATTATCTGTAAGCAGAGGCTTCTGGTGCCTTTATTTCATATATATAAACACCATACACACACACACACACACACACACACACACACACACATATTACAATCTTGTATGGTGGTACATGTGTCTACTAGCTACTGTGAGTTTGAGACCAGTGTTTATAAAACAAAATGAAGGAAAGGGTGGCATTGTCCAAGGGGGGGGGGGAGGGAAGTACTCATTACTTGATTTATAAAATGGTAGCCCCTCCATATAACACCTTAATAATAACTATATAATTATTTTTAAAAATAAAATGAAAAGCGGGCAGTAGACTGGATATAGCTCAAGTGGTAGAATACCTGCCTAGCATGTGCAAGGCTCTGACTTTAACTCCTAGTATGAGTACCACACAAATAAACAGAGAAATCAAAATATCCCACCAATTTATTCTCCTACTAGAGAAGTCCACAATCAGCCCCATTGTACTAGTCAGTGGCTTGCTCCATTTTCTAGGGACTGCCCTTGATCCCTTGTCTCTTGGTCCTGAGCCTTCAAATCCTATCACTTTTTCTTCCCTGCTCCGGGCACTGCATGGCTTTGTCTTGTCTCACTCTGACATTCCTGCCTCCCTGTTTTAAGGACCTTTGTGGTTACACTGGACTCAGACACATAATCCAGGATGAGCTTCCCAGTTAAGATCCTTAACATAATCACATCTGCAAAGTTACTTTTGCCATAAGAAAATAATAGTTAGAGGTTCCAGTCATATAGACATGTCACCTTGGATGAAAAGTTCCCTGTGGATGGCAAAATTCTCTATGTGGCTAAAATTAACATAGACTCTTGAAAATATCGAGTTAGGAAAAACATGTTAACATCTGTTAAATGCAATGAGTATACTGTAATGGGTCCCCCCAATGGTGCCAAATTAGAAAGGGCTGTATGCATTTCTCTGACAAAAACAAAAGTTTGAAGTTAAAACCACCACAGATATGATGCTTGTGATTTTCAATGATAAAAATGTTCATTTTTAACTGAAAATATTCATTAAATATTGTCTCTTTGATTTGATTAGTGTTGCATTTCTTTTCTTCGAGGACTCAATTTCTAACCCCACTCCATAACCCTCCATACATTCTCTTCCACTGTGTGATAAATGAACAGTCTAATTGGCATCCTTTCTGAATGTCTGGAGGAACTGCCAGGTGTCAGATCTATGAACACTTCTCCAGTTCTGAGCTCTGATGCCTCAGTCCTTACCTTCCTGGGACCTAGGTAAGATGTAGGAAGTGAGCAGAGACAACCTCTGCATCTCTGAATCTGAGGATTAAAGCCTCCCACTTAACATCTTACCCCACGTCCCCTGATAGAGCACATCAGGCTTCGCAGAGAGTGGCATTGTTTTTACTTTAAGAAGCCAGATTATCCGATTTCCCAAGGGAATAGAAATCTCAAGTTAGAAGCTAAGGCTTGTGGCATGAATTAGTTTGTTTTAGATGGATACAATGACCATAGTTAAGGGATTTGCAGGAAATATGTGTGCATGTACATCATATATATTTATATATATATACATATATATGCATACAAATGTGCACACACATGGACTTTCTGAGTCTTGATTCCAGGAAGTTTTTTTTTTTAAAAAAAAATATCCTTCATGCCCTTTCCTATAAACAAATCCTTTAAACAGGTGAAATAATATTTAGAAATTTTTCTTTGAATCTCCTAAAAAATTACACAGGATGCTTGGTCAATTCTATTTCTAAAACAACAGGAAAATGTTTAGGTTATTTTAGGGAAAAATACATTAAAATTAAGAAGCAATGGGCTGGGAAGGTGGCTCAGTGGTAGAGCACTTGCCTTGCATGCATGAGGCCCTGTGTTCGATTCCTCAGTACCACATAAGTAAAAAGAAAAGTGGTTCTGTGGCTCAAGTGGTAAAGCGCTAGCTTTGAGCTGAAGAGCTGAGGGACACTGCCCAGGCCCAGAGATCAGGCCCCATGACTAGACCCAAGAAAAAAATAATTAAGAAGCAAAAACACCTTCAGTGCTTGAAAAAAAATAAATCTTAAACTACCTGCAGACAAGTTAGCTCCCTAAATGGCTTATTCCCAGATAGGCATGGTATTTTTAAAATACAATTTTCATTAATTTGCATTACTTTTCTGTCCAAGCTAGAGTAAGACGTAAGACTTTTCTTGTGAATAAACTAAAAGGCCTTATCACGCAAACTGTTAGTATAAATAAGACTTCAGAGAGATAGATGTCATTTGTCTATTAAAACAAATAAAATCATTTGAACTGCCTCTATGCGGAAAGAAGCTACAAGACATATGTTTTCTGTTCATTACTCTTCTTATGGAAATATTTCAGTATCAGTTTTAGTTTGTATAACTGGAAATAGTAAAAGGACAAAAAGAAAAGCTTTCCTTTTGAATGCATTTAAAAATTCAGACTGACTACGTCAGGTTTGCCAAGTTAATGAAAATTAATTCTCTTTTCCCTGGTGTATTATATTTTAATTAACTCACTAGAAATGACTAAACAGTTCTAAAATTATCTAAGTAACATTAAAAGATTTTAAAAGGCACAATCATCGCTATAACCACACTTCAAGATATAAATGATATTTAAAAAGCCTTGCTTGGTTAAATTGAAAAGGTGAAACACCATTTCAACTCAGAAGCATAGTCTAATATATTCAACATCCAGAAAAACTGCACAAAGCCTTCACAAATGTTTTCCAATTATTCTAATGTTTCTTCTACAATATCAGCTCAAAAATTGACATAACAATGTCTACATTGTATAAATCAAATCATAACCAGTGGATGAAAATTTTTAGACACACAAGTTTGAATGAGATCAGAGAGACCTGGAGTTATTGGGAAGATACTTAGTGGGAGATGCACTTGGAAGGTTAAGCTTCATCTTTAACATTTCCTCATTGAAAGCTGGGTGAGCATTATGCTATTTGATGTTCAGAAAAGTCGATGAACAGCAATTCTTTCTGATTGCACAAACTGCTTAAAAATTAAAATCAGCCAAATAATTAATTTTGATTCCTCTGATAACTGAGTTGGATCAATCCAACCATTTATAATTAGGTAGCACGTTAGCTAATACTTTTGATGTATAGATGATTGATTATCTCAGTGCTGGTTTAAGAAAAAAAGCTTTGATGAAATAGCACTGTATCTGAGCTTGCTTGAAATGCATCTAAAAGTGGAAATGGTTTATTATGTATGAAAGACTGGTTACAAGGACTCAGAGGTTCCTTAATCTCCTATCATTGGTATTTTGACACCTCCTATAATAAAAGGGGAAAAGGAGGAAAAGTTGCTATGTTGGAGACAGTTGAAAGAAAGCAAGAACAATTGTTAGCTTATCTGGGCAGCCTCAGCCCACCAGACATTTTGATGTGATTAGGTATAAGGCGTTCCTGCGTAAACAACCATGAGATTTCCATATAATAATAGTTTTGTGGATATTTTTTTCAAACCATAGAGCCCCTTCCTGGGTGAGAAGCAACTGTGATTTAATCTCTGATTCGCAGTGAAACTGGGCATGTACATGCAAAGATACCTACACCTGCACCTTTCAAAATGAATCATTACACCCCTCCCCTGTTCCCCAAAGGAATTTGTGCACATGTGAAATAGAACTTAAATAGTTTTGCCATTTAAAATTCTTCTCTCTAAAATAAAGCTCCATGAATATTTATTGTACATTTGCATTAAAAAGGCAAACACCTTGTCATAAGACCCTTTTGTTCCGTTGGTTCCCATCACTCAAGCTTCTGATGAGTGAGTCTCCTACTTATATACAGAATGTGAGATTTGCTTTTGACTGAACTGTGATTAAGACTTTTAAAACTGTTACCTGTTTTTTTTTAAATTGCTTTTCTCCAGAGGCAGCTGCTTCAGATTCTGGTTTAGATTGCTTCTGGGTGTTTTACCTTGAATGCTCGCACAGGGCAGCGCAAGTGTTCCCCAGCCTCACCCCCAGAGAGTCCAGTTGTCCTGGAGGCTAGACTGAATTTCCCTCTGTCATTTCAGAAGCAAATGGGAAGAAGCCATTTTCTTGTTAAACTAGAGCAGAAGAGCCTAATCAGTAAAGATGACTGGATCATTTTAAAAGAGGAAGAATAAATGTTCCATCACTCCTATTACACCCACTTACAATCAATCTGTAGACTGAATCCCCACATAGCTGACATTGTCTCACTAGTCTGACAGAAATGACCTTAACTTCAGGAGTCACACAGCAAGGTAGATCAGGGCACACTCCAAGCCTAAGGGCTCGTCTCTCCAGCTGAGAGACTTAGGGACCGAGAATATAGTAGGAATTCATTTCAAACCCAGGTTGCCTGAAACAAACAATCACAGCCAGTTATTTTTAATTCAACATGACCAAATAGCCATCAATGATTGATAATTCAAGGATGCCTAAATCTTGGTCCCCACCTTGTCAGTATCTCTGAGACTTACTGTTAAGGCCAGTTCTCAGTACTACACTTGGGAATATTTAATAGACCAACCGATGGAGAATGAAAACCTGGTGAATGTGGTCACTGCCCAACCAAGATCTTTCAAAGTCATTTGAAACAGCCCGGTAAGTTGAAAATGTAGACTAGAGATAATTCTCCAAATTACTTATAAAGGTTGTAAGGGATTAAACATTATATGTGCCTCAACCCTCCCCCACCCCACCCCCACCCGGCCCCCCACCCCCATCCCAAGCTGTTGTGATGGTCCTCTTAATTGGTCTGGCTCTAGTCAGTTACTTTTTATCACTCACCCTCACCTAGAGATTTGTTAAAGCTCCTGGTATCCAATTTGAACCCCAGAACCCCTTGCGGTCCCTAGGGATGGAATTCAGACATTGGTATTGTTTTTGAGCTCCCCATGATTCATTTCAATATTCACCCAAGTTTAAAAACCAGTGGTTCTGACACATAAATCTCATTTAATCTTTAAAAGAACCCTGAGAGATGGAGATTTTTTTCCTTTTTCTTCCTGTTGTCAAACAGGAAGAAATAGTCTCAGGGGAGGTTTGGAAATTTACAAGTATAGATTCTGACCTACATTTGTCTGATTCCAAAGGTAAGGTTTGAACAAAGGGCTTTCATTTCATGATCTAAGGAAAGCAGTTACTAAAATGTTGGTCCTGATGTATAAAGAAAAAACTCAATGATACACCAGCAGGGTGCTTTACCTCTACAGAAGTCCATAGCAGAATGGCTAGTGAATGGAGCAGGTTGGAGTGCTCTGAACTCTGGGTTACAATGACACTGTGAAACCTTAGTCTCACGCCTTGAAGTCTGTCTCCTGCCTGAATGTTAGGTTGATTGCCTTATACTGAAATATTACCCGGTTAGGGCTGGGAGGATGATGCTATTTCCCTTGAAGGAGAAGCAATTGCCATTGCCAACAAACAAAATGTCAATGGAACACTTTTTTGAAGGAATTTTTTTCCCTTGACTTGAAAGTACTAAGAGTTCGAAGGTCTTTTAAGTATGGCTAGGTGATGGAGAAAAACCTGCTTGTGTCTTAGCAAGGCAGGCTAGAGGCTAAGAAGAAAGGTATTTTATGGCTTTAGTTTTTGCTTTGTTTCAAATGTGTGTGTGTGTATGTGTGTGTGTCTGTCTGTCTGTCTGTGTGTCTGTGTCTGTGTGTCTGTGTGTACACGTGCATACCAGTACTAGGAATCTGAACTCAAGGCTAGGGCCTCAAGCTCTCATTTGGCTTTTCTGCTCAAGGCTGACACTACCATATGAGCCACAACTCCATTTCTGGCTTTTTGCTGATTAGTTTGAGATTCAAGTCACATGGATTTTTCTGCCAGGACTGGCTTCAAACCTTGATTCTCAGATCTCAGCCTCTGGAGAAAATACATTAACAGGCATGAGCCACAAAGGTCCAATGGCAAGCACTTTTTAAATAAATAAGTTTCCAGGTCTCACCCAAGTTCTATGGCCTAATCCCTGAGTACGGTATGGCTATATGCCTTTGGATAAAGCTCTTGTGGGGGGAAAGCAGTTAGGGCCATAGTTGAAGATATGCCAGTTAAATGCTGTAAGGCTAAGTAACAAAGGATTGTTTCTTCCTCTCTGTGTTCATTACTCATGACTATCCCATATTTCTGTTCCTTTGTTTTGTTCTGTGATAAGATTTCACTATATGGCACAGGATGACTTCACACTCATAAACTCAACGAATCTGTCGGCCTCAGCTTTTCAAGTAGCTAGGACCACAGCCAGGTATGTATGTGCCTTGGTGTCCAGCCCAGACAAAGGATATTTACAAACAATTGTACAATCCAGGTAGTTCAAGGACACAGGGCCCATGAATTAGTCATTTACAAAAAATTAACTTGTATTTGAATAATAGAGGACTCATTACTCACATTTTATAGTAGATCTATGCTATAGAAAACAATTCAAGATTAGTTTTCTTTAATACTCCAGCCTCTGTTGTATGTAAAATAATCTACAGTAAGCTTTTATTTACATAAGAAAATCATGTCCTGATTTATATAAGATCTTATATTTATGTTTTTGAAAGCGAAACTTCCAAATGTGAATAGAACCAAGGGCAAAGGTGAATTATCAGTGAAGAACTCTATCAGAACTCACTGTCCAAGTCTTTTCCTCAATTCCCCCATAACTGTAGACCCAAACCACAGAGATGCTCATTATATTCAGCAACTCTTCATCATATTGTCCATGTTCATGGCATTGTGATGGTGATTGATAGGCCAGTTTGGGGATGAGAGCAAAAAGACTTAGCATATTCTTTGAGTTAAGTAGCCTAATTACACACTATGCCTACTGCTTCCCCATGCACCTGCTCTGCTGTTCTCTGGCCTCATCTCCTCCTACTATCCGCTAGCTCATTCTGCCCCTTGACTCTTCCTGAGTCACAGTTTTTCTCAAAT
Source organism: Dipodomys ordii (assembly GCF_000151885.1). NCBI lineage: Eukaryota > Metazoa > Chordata > Mammalia > Rodentia > Heteromyidae > Dipodomys > Dipodomys ordii. The sequence goes on along the minus strand of NW_012267278.1, from coordinate 991,130 downwards.
TGTAGCTTCTCTACCACGTGGGCCCTTTTACCTGTTGACTCTCCCACCCCATGAGCACAAGCGCTCTATTACTTGATGAGAGAGATCTGAACAGGAATGCCACCGCCCCTGCAGAATCCTTTCCTGACCAGCAGTCCAGATTAGCACCCCCTTTTCTCTTTTCCCAGCACTTCTCTTTTCTCCTGCTGGATTCCTGCCTCATAGGATACCTTTTACCACTTCTCATTTTATTTATCTGTCTATTCACTAGAATTTCATTCGTCTGTTTCCTATGAATCCAAATCCCATTGCTGTCTTCTCCATGCTTAGACAACATTGTTGGTATCTGACAAATATGTTTAAATGCATGAATGTGAAGCAAGTCATATAGCACAGCAAAAGAAAAGGTATGGAAACTAAAGAGATTATGGATATTCTAGAAACTAAAGTTCAAAGGAGGAAGAGACAGCCCCTTGTGCTCAGCAAAGAGAGTTGGGGTCCCTTTTATGAGTAGGCAAAGGTGGCAGTCTCACTACACTTAAAGGAATTAGTGTTGGTGCATCCCTAGTGGTCTCATGGTGGAAACACAATGGTACAAATCATCCTAGAAGCCACTGGGTATTTGAGAGTGGCTCAATTAGATTCAAGAAAACAGCATAGGAACTGGTTGCCTGTGGCTCCTTACTATAATCTTAGCTACTCAGGAGGCCTAGATGTAAAGGATCAAGGTTTGAAGCCAGCCTCCACAGAAAAGTCCACAAGGCTCTATGTCCAATTAACCAACAAAATGCAAGCTTGGAGGTATGGCTCAAGTAGAAGAGCACCAGCCTCAAGTAAGCAAGGCAAGCAAGAATGTGAGGCCCTGAATTCCAGCCCCAGTACAAAAAAAGAAGCAAGCATGTCAGGTTTACATGAGCTCTACTTTATAAACAATGAGCTTGGGTTTAGCCGTGAAATGCCATCCCTTAGTACCCACAGCATTCTTACTATGAGCAATAATAATAGCTCACATTTATTGAGCACTTGTTTATGTTCTAGTCATTATCATTATCACTTAATGCAGTGGAATTATTTAGGAAATGGAGACCAAAAGTACTTTGGTGACTTCTCAAAGTCACCCAAACTAGGACTTGATAATGCCAAGGTTCAAAGTAGGCATTCGCCTCCAGAGTTTGTTTTCTGCCAGCCAGCAGGCTGCTTCTCCCCAAGCTGTTCCTACATCCTGGCAGTTGCTTTTTTTCTCCCAACCACTCTAGCCCAAATGGAGTTTGCTAAATATTGAAAAGCAGTTCTTTAGTTTGCCAACCTATTTTGGGGGGAAACACTATTAAACTTCTCTTTTGAGACTTTGGGAGCTCAATCAATTTACCTTCGACAGTGGTGTGGTTTCTACATACACTTGGGTGTGTTAATGGTCTAAGGGTTGGCACTGTTCCCAGGATTGGAGCAGATTCTTCCTGACCTTCCCAGGTTTGGGGCTTCATGGTTAATGTGTTGATTTGTTGGAAGTCTTCAACTGTGTCCTTTTACTTCCCCCACCCCCTGCCTCCTCCTCCTCCTCCTCTCTTTCAACATGTTGCTGCCTTTGGGTTACTTTTCCACCTTGGCTGGTGTACAATCTCAAATTAAAATGCCAGCTGGAAGACTGGCACGTTCAGTCATGTGCCAAAAGCTCACATGGAAGGGGCAGGTGCTGCTATGACTGAGAGATCACTGGTGTCACTCATGGCCTAAATCCTGTTTCTAGCCTCTTTGTTCCAAAATGTTGTAGTAACAAAAATATGTAACTTCTCCCCTTTCAAAACAAAACAAACAGTTGTGACTGCCCATACAAACTTTGGAAGGGGTCTTTTTTGGCTATTGGATCTGGACCTGCTAGGAAAGAATAAGACCCTCCCCTTGTTGTATTTTCCCCATGTGGGAGACAGCTCTCATAGGATCAGATATACCCAGAACTGATTCTCATCTCCAAATCCTTCATTCTGATCTTATATATTAAAAAAGGGCCCAGGGGCTGGGAAGGTGGCTCAGTGGTAGAGCGCTTGCCTTGCATGTCTGAGGCCCTGGGTTCGATTCCTCAGCACCATATAAGCAAAAAGAAAAAAAGCCGGAAGTGGAGCTGTGGCTCAAGTGGTAGAGCGCTAGCCTTGAGCTGAAGAGCTGAGGGACAGCGCCCAGGCCCAGAGTTCAGGCCCCACAACCGGACCCAAAAATAA
>NW_012267278.1:981943-988885 GCF_000151885.1 Dipodomys ordii | reverse complement strand
GAGTTCATTTCACCTAACATCAACTTATCTGACCTTTTCTGCTTGACTCAGACATATACTAGTTATTGCAAATAAGGGAAACCATGGGACCTATGTTTCTTAGGGCCTTGCTTACTGGGGGCAGGGGGGGGGGAGATGGGAAGGGATAAGAAGGAAAAACAAAGGAGGAGGCAACAATGCTTGATAAGAAATGTACTCATTATCTTGTCCATGTAATTGTAACCCCTCTATATGGTATTTTCACAATAAATAAGCAAAAAAATAATAAAATGCATTAATATTTTAATATATTAAAAAAAGAACTGAGTCCATGATATTGGGAACAAAGTTGTATAGTTTGTGGTGTTGCCATCCTTTAATCAAAATTCAAAGTCAGACCATACCAAGCATTGCAAGGATGTCAAGCAGTAGAATTCTTACAGACAGATGGTCGGAATGCAAAATGATATAAACACATTGGAAAATATACTAGTGGTTTCTTTAAAAACTAAAAATGTTCCTACCATAAACCCAATCATTCTATTTCTAAGTATTTCACCAAGGAAAATGATAGAATATGTCCATCAAAAGACTCTCACAGGACTGGTTATAGCTTTATTTGTAATAGTCAAAAGCTGTGTACAGCGCAATATCCACCAACAGATGAATAAATAAACAGATTGTGGCACATCTATATGACAGAATGCTACTCAGAAATTAAAAGGAATGAGCTATTCATATGCACAGTAACCTGGATGAATTCCAAGTAATGATGCTGTGTGGACGAAGCTAGGGAAAAAAAAAGAAAACATACTGTAAATTTTATTTGTATAAAATTCTTGAAGATGTATACTAACCAAAAGCAGATTGATGGTTGGAATTAGGGGTACAGGAATGAGAAAGAGGAGAAGGGATAAAGGGCATAAGACAAACGAAATGCAAATCAAGACACCACTGGGATTCCATCTCACCTCAATAAGAATGGCCATCATAAAGAATACCAACAGCAACAAAGGCTGGTGGGGATGGGGGAGGGGCGGGGGAAGGAAACCCTACTACACAGTTGGTGGGAATGTAAACTAGTGCAACTACTATGGAAGACAGTTCAGAGATTCCTCAAAAAACTAAACATAGACCTACCCTATAATCTAGGTATATCATTCTTGAGAGCATTTATCTAAAAGACTCCAACCAGGTTATGGATGCAGATACCCTACAATGCCCTGTGTGAATTTTACTTATGCATCAGGAAGAAAACTATTGTGTCATTTGCAGAGAAATGGATGAACTTGAAAAAAATGTTAAATGAAGTAAGTCAGGCTCAGAGCCAGAAGATGCATATTTTCTCTCATATGTGGAAGTTGCAGCTAAATTATAAACATCTATGAAAATGTATACAGGGTCATATACATATATGCAGAAACAAATTGACTACAGTATGGCATGTGCAGAGGAAGATTCCAAAAGGGGAACTTCTTGGAACAATTAACTTACAGTTACTAGCAAGCTGGAATATGTGTTGTCAGGAGGGGGTAGGTGAAGAAAGATGAAAGGAGAGGGAAATGGTGACTAAAAGAGATTGGGGAGAATGATGGCAGGGCTGATACTGCTCTTGATACATTTCACTTAGAAAAAAAAACATGTTGAATTAAAACCCCTATATATGATTACTTCACGATAACAAAGAAAAGAAAAAAGGAAAAAGATAGAAGGGAAATGTCAAAATGATGGGTGTTGTCATTATCTTAATTGTAATGATTGTTTCATTGATGTATACAATTGTATACTTTAAATATATATTGTTTGTTTTATATTAATTGTACCACAATAAATTTGTAATAAACTAAAGGTCAGAAGGAACCATAGTACAATGACAGATAACTTGATAATATTAAATGAAAATGTAAAGTTAATATGCCCTGGTTTATTAGTCAGATAATGTAGCCAAATACTCTCAAATTCATCCATCTGTTGTCCACGTAAAGATGGAATGAGTAGAATGAGAGAGACAGATAACAGCACCTTAGAGTGTAGGAAGGTTGTTAAGATTAAGTTCAGTTATGCTTTATAACAAACAACCTCTCAACTACAATGGCTTCATAAAGATTTCTCATTTATATAGTATTTGCAGCGATACTTGGCAGTTTCCAAAACAACTCTTCTCTATGCTGCGGCTTTCTCTATAATTTGGGGGACAGTAGAAGAGAGCACTGATGGGCCTTAGGCCACAAATTTAATACTTTTTTCACTTACAGCTCAGCAGGCAGAACCAGTGACCTGGCTTTGCCTGATTACAAAGTTAAATTTCAGAAAGTGAATGGGTTTGAGATGTGTCCACAACGTGTTTGCAACCCAAAATAAACATCAAGTCACAGACAGAGAAGAGATTCTGAAGATACAAACTCAACATTTCAAATATTATTGAAGACTAAACAGACAGTTATGATCCTTTAATAAAATGTATGTAATGGGGTGTTCAATAAGTTAGTCGAATACAGTATGTAATGTCAAGAATTAAAGTAATCAGGTAATTGTAACCCCTCTGTACAGTATTTTCACAATAGAAAAAAATTTAAAAAAGAGGGCTGGGAAGGTGGCTCAGTGGTAGAGCACTTGCCTTGCATGCATGAGGCCCTGGGTTCGATTCCTCAGCACCACATAAGCAGAAAAAAAAAGCTGGAAGTGGCACTGTGACTCAAGTGGTAGAGCACTCGCCTTGAGCTGAAGAGCTGAGGGACAGTGCCCAGGCCTAGAGTTCAGGCCCCACGACCGGACCCAAAAAAAAATTAAAAAAAGAAAGTAAGTACACAGAAAGTGCTATTCAAGAGTCATACTTAGTCTCTGATCATCTAGGAGGTAGGAATTATCAAACTTTAGCACAAATCCTTGTCTAAATCAGTATCGTTGGACATGTTGCTGAGATTTGGGGGATGCGTAGATTGAAGGAGACGGTGCAAGTGGGTGGTGGTGGTCAGAAGATCCACAAATGTCTTAATTCCATCAGGCATATTAAGTCCTTTAGAGAATAGTAATGGGCAGCATCAACATCAGTAATTGTTGAAGGTGGAGAGGGAAGAAAGATGTTTGCTCTGTTGGTAATATGTGGCTTTAGAGATATAACCCAAATGCCGAGCATTTTTTGGAAACAGAGCCAGGCCACTTAATAGTCTTTTTTTTCTTTTTGCAAAGAATGTCTAAAGAGCTTCAGTCCCAAAGTCAACTTGCTTGGTTCATTTTAAGCCCTCTATTTAGCCTCAAATCTTATCATCATGCTTTCAAGATAAGCCATACCAACTTTCAACTTGCTAATGTGAAAAGAGAAAAAAATAAAAATAATGAGAGGGGGTGTGGTAGGCAAAAAGGGATACAGACAGACAGATAGAACAGACAGGCTTACAGGCTAGTGAATTCAAACCTAACTTCTCCCAGAGGAGAAAAGTCAAGAGAAATTGATGCTGTCTCAGTGGACCAGAGCTCTTCCCCTCCACTCCAGCCAGGAGGAAGGTAGGAAACATCCCAGGTGCATCTCAGATCTCCTGCCATTTAAGGATGGAGTAAACAGGAAGCTGGGAAACAAGGAGAAGCACACATTACAGTGTGCTGAGGTTGTTGTGAGAATTATGTAAGTTAATAAAGTTAGATTCATGCCTAGCACCTAGTAGGCATTGCCTTAACTGCAATTATGATTGCTACTAATCACATTGATGAATGTTAAATTTCACAATCTAGATTTTTATATTCTGGTGTATTTTGCTTTTCACATTTCTAATGTACTTATAAAATATTTTATCATACATTCACTTGGACCACTTGTTGAAGACTGTTACTTTCAGTAACCTGCAAATCTCAAAAATTGCCACTCCAGTAGGTTTAGCTGCTACTCCAAAAGTAACAATTTTTGACTGCTAAGATGTATCTTCAAAACAGCAATCCAAATCAATACTATGAGAATTGTTCCAATGAATCCAGATGGAGGTTTATGTATTTTCAATAATATTCTTGTTTTTGTTTTTCAAATAAAATGTTTATATTTAGAAATGTCTGGAGATATTTAGAAATATCATTTCTAATTCCTCATAATCATACTCTTTTACAGAGAAACAAACAAAAACTACCAGCAAACATACACACTTTCTCTCTTTCTGCATCTTTTCCCCTAACACACACACACACACACACACACACACACACACACCGTGTATCTGGCCCACTCACTGGGAGGATATAGTACAGACCCATTAGTGATTTGTGTTCAAGGATCCTTTGCAAAACTCTTCCCTGGGAAAGTGAAGCAGCAGAAAAGGCAGTTGTGGAGTAAACATGTTCCAGAGGGATACATAATCAGCAAGGTTGACTTGCCTAGCCCAGGTATTGGCTGGATGAACACATTTGAATATTGATGTGCATAATGGAAGAAAGGGAAGTGAAGGACTTACAGACGCTAAGAAAATACTCTGAGTTCAATCACTTCCCAGCTTCTGAACGTTTCATGTGCAACTCAGAGCTATGCCCTGAAAGTCTCCCCAGTGTGTCACCTTAACAGTGATTAAATCCACCTGTGGTTGGGTGCTACTGTAATATTGAAGTAAGATTTGTGTTAAAATAGAAGAATTCCTCTTGGGTTTTTTAATTACTGTTATTAATAGGAACACACAGTAAATAAAGCATGAAAGAGCATTCTTTCTCTTACTGAAAGGGTGTTAATTTCCTGTTTTTGTTAATCTTGTACACAAAGGTAATTATGAAAATGATGGCAGAGGGTACTGACAGCTAAATAATTTGTTTTTGTACATATTGATAAACCTCATTCCCACCCCTGTGGATGAGAGTCTATTTTATTACTGAAACAGCTGACTGCTGATTACCTTATCTTCTGTTGCTGAGGTATTTAATCCATGTGTGACAGATGTTACTGGAGAGACTGGGACGGGCGCAGCAGAACTTTGCATATCATGTAGCGTGCACGTGAAAGCCACCCCCCCTGGGACTGGAGATGGCACATAACTCCGAGGAGCCTGTGGCTATTTGTGGTCATCCTTGTGCAGCTTCATCTCCTGGGAGGTTGGGCTGTGGCAGCAGAAAGGGTGAGGGTTGGGGAACATTTTAGAGGACATCTCTGGCAACTCCCCTGGGTTTCAGTGGCCGGACCTCAGAGAAAGTGGGTCACTTGTTGAAGACTGTACTGCTTGTAAATGAGGAAGACAGACCTAGAACTCAGTTTAGTTCCTGGCTTGTCATCCCCATCACAAGAGATGCTCAGCATGCTGCCAGCCATTCAGGCTCAAGAATACCCGGATCTCTATTCAGAGCCTCTGTCTGCCCTCACTCTGCTCTCACACAAGTCCCTTCCTTCTATTCCAGGAAAGTACCTGAACCAGGACTCCACCACTGGCCCTGAGACCTGATTGAGCTCTCTAAGTGTTATTGAACATGGACACCCAAGCCTAATGTGGAGCAGGGAGGGTACTGCTAGCACTGTTTAGTCTGGCATTCTCTCTTTAGGATTACAAACCCAAAGCTCTGAGCGCAGAGTGGAATCCCTTGGCTTTCCAGAGTGCTGGCCCTTAAGTATGCTGAGAGGATAGAAGGGCAATCCCTGGCTACTTATGATTCTCTCCTAGCTCAAAATTTGGATGACTTCTTTCTACAAGAGGCTCCAAGACAGAACACCACCACCAAGGAATCAATCTGGCTGACAGTCTTTGGCTAAGTATTCAGGAAGCTGGTAGGTAAATCAAGTCACACTATAGCCAAACACTTTGAACCAGAAGTTCAGTCCAGGTCCCAGACTGTGTTCTTTCAATAATTGGAACAGTATCTTCAACAACAAAATCGTGCATTTGGCTATCTTAGGGACTTTAGATAGAGATTTTAATCCATAAGTCAAACAGTTCTCTTCTTTCTTCAATTGAGTTAAATGAAGATTTAATGAGTTTAAAGTAAAAGCTCATTCTATTTAAAATATTATTAGAAAATACAAATATTTATCAAGATCTTTCTAAGCTTCAAAGAAAAACACGAAATGACAGTTACATAAGAAATTAAGGTATATGTGCCAAAACAAATCCTACTCTAGCAAAATTTGAAGACAAAGAACATATTAGGGAAACATTTTAAATATTAGTTGAAATTACTTTTTTTTTTCTTTTTGTAAGTCATGGGGCTTGAACTCTGGGCCTGGATGCTGTCCCTGAGCTCTTCAGCTCAAGACAAGCACTCTACCACTTGAGCCACAGGGCCACTTCCTGTTTTCTGGTGGTTAATTGATAAGAGTCTCATGGATTTTCCTGTCTGGGCTGGCTTTGAACCATGATCCGCTGATCTCAGCCTCCTGAGTAGCTAGGATTACAGGTATGAGCCACCAGTGTTTGGCTGAGGTTACTACTCAGTTACCGAAAGCTCCAGATAGCAAGAAATCTTTTCCCCTGAGATTCCAGAAGTGCACAAAACCCAGTATGACTAACTTGGGAAATTCTGGATTCCTAGAGAACAAAGAATAGCCAAGAGGCTAGCCGGTAAGCCTGACCATTATCGCATATTCTACTACCTCAATCAGCATTTATTAACAAAATACTCATTAAGCACAGCTTATTCAAAGGAGTCCAGAATACCCATGCTCCATACAGTTTTCAGAGGCAGCTACTGCAGCTGCAGAAAAATTACTTTTGCTGGCAGACTGAATAGAAGACTTCACATCTGTATGATATGATACACTATGATATAGGATTAACTATGTTTTGCCTAAGACAAAACAAGGCTATCTCTATTAAAATAATTGTGACTTAAAATATTCCTTTGACAAACATTCCACGCCATCTAGGAAAGTCATCCCACTCCATTCTGCCTCTAATAGCATGAACTGACTTTGGTGAGCAATGAAATGCTGCCAGGTATTTCTGGCCATCCCTGATCTGGGCACATTGTGTGTGTGTGTGTGTGTGTGTGTGTGTGTGTGTGTGTGTG
>NW_012267278.1:947279-980931 GCF_000151885.1 Dipodomys ordii | reverse complement strand
GGCTCAAGTGGTAGAGCGCTAGCCTTGAGCTGAAGAGCTGAGGGACAGCGCCCAGGCCCAGAGTTCAGGCCCCACAACCGGACCCAAAAATAAAAAGGGCCCAGTGTACTAGTCCACTATTCCACACAATGTTATAGAACATGCACTGCCAGAAATCTGGACTTTTTTCTATGCTATCTGTTGTGATTCAAAACTCTTTTTTTTCTTTATCAGCCTATATATATATATATATATATATATATATATATATATATCTGTTTATGGTGAAGTTCTAAGAAACCACTGAAAAACATTTTCAATCCCAGGTGAAGCACTAAATTATTACCTATTTTCTTTTCTAGTTGCTTATTGTGACCAAGTCATTCCCACAGAGACATCTCTAAAAGCCTCGATCAAAACCAGGCACAGCCGGGACTTCATCTTGAGCAGGAATTTTCACACACACCTTGAGATCTGCTGTCAGAAGTCTCTTGGAGGTAGAATGCCTCCTGGCACGGCATGACAGTTAATGTAAGGCTTCTGATCCTGAACAGCATCACCCCACTGGTGATTGTTATAGTTTCTCCGGTGGATGTTTTTGTGTGATCTGCTGAAGTCGCCCAGAATTTTTCCAAGGTAGAACCCAGGCATTTGTGGGCTTCAGATAATGCAGATGTGCAAAAGTTGTTCCTGGCAGCATTATTTGTAATTGTGAAAAAGTAGAGACAAGGAGAATGTTGATCAAAAGTAGAATAAACTGAGAGCCAGTCATGCAAAAGAATTCTATATAGCAGTGAAAATGACAAATGACCACTACCCAGAACAACAGGGATTAGTCTCACACACATGGTGTTGAAGGAAAAGAAACTAGACACAAAGAAACCCAACATATTATTTGGATCCCTTCCTGTAACAAAGTCTAAAGCTTTAGGGTGGATATATTGATGTTTACTTCACCCTCATTACCTGGGTTATATAATTGTGTTGGGTGAACTTTTCCATAAGTTAGCTATACTTGGCCATGAAATGTCTTTTTCGAAACATAAATGAATAGGGAAGAACTAAAGGGAATGTACAGTCTCAGATACCATTTTTTCAGGAGGAAATGAACCTGGCTTCTTCTTTATCCTTTTTCCTATTCCAACCTGAGGTGTGAGGTCAGAAGTCAAAGGCAAGCAGGTCTTTCCTGGAGCCTTACTGATTGCTCCAAGTTGTGAGGATTACCTAGTCTTGAACTTTGGAGTTCCAAATTCTAAATTCCATTCCTGCTTCCTAAAGGTTTTTTTACTTGACGAAAAAATTACATGTCAAGAAAGCGTCAAAATCCTATCAAGTTCAATTATGCAATTTCTGTCTATAAATGACATACCTCCTGTACCGGGTGAGCCCCACCCATGCACTAATAGGATGTGACAGCTGCGTTGCCAACAGAGCCTCCTCCGCCTTCATTTTCAAAGGTGAGTGCCTGATGCTTGGAAAGGGGCATGCAGGGAGGACTCCTATCAGAGACAACGTGACTGCTCAGGCTTACCTAAGGACTGTTCTATCCCAGTGGGTCATCCAGGTGATGGGAGGGGCTAAGAGGAAGGCTGGAATTCTTTACATGTTACCTTTCAAACCAAAGTGCAGTTCTGTTGGAGGCTATGGAATTCTTCCCACATGGTTGTATATTATAATAGAGTTAAAAGCATCTTTGTAGCCAAGGTCCTATATGTATATTTTATTCCCTTGTCCAGAAAAACAAAAGGTCTCTCCATGAGCTCCTTCCGTTGAAGATTTCCAGCATTATCTCAGATTGTCACCACCTCTAAGGCAAAAGGGGGAAATCAGTCCTGAAGTTGTCCTTTTCTTTTTAACTTTTCTGAATGAATACATGGTTAAGAGAAAAAAATCACAGTTACTGAGTCTTGATATAAATTAAAGTTCTTCCAATATAAATGCATCCTTTTCCTCTGGCTCCAATAACATTTTTATTTTATTTCATTTATTTAAAAATTATTATCTTTAAGTAGTTATACAAAAGAGTTGCCATCCAACAAAGCAGTTTATGAACCCAATGTGTCATGATCAATGTCACCCCATCAACATTCTCACTCAGCCCCCCCAACTACCATTTCCTTCACTTTTCTTAATGTTGTAAGATATACATAGATTTTTTTTTTACTTCATTTTCCCTGCCTTTTCTCTTCATTCTTTTATCCCCTCCCCTTGACCACTCCACCCCTTTAAGGTATCTGGTTTTTATTTCAAGTTTCCTGGTGTTTATTTTATTGAACTTTGAGTTAGCCTTTCTAAGGAATTACAGTTTTGAGTTCTACTGTATTTCAGTTCATATATTTGTGTATACTTGCATACCACCCAGAGTACTTACTTCTATATTTATAAGCTAACTCTAGCTTCTACATAGGAAAGAAAACAGGTAATCTTTGTCTCTTCGGTCCTGACAAATACATTCTTATCTAGTATATTTGAGTTGGAAAATGGAAACATCTAGCAAACTGGAAATAAAACTTCCCTAAACTACTCCCTCTAATACCCCACTCAATTCCTGCCTGCTTTTAGTAGAAGGAAGAGGCCAAAAGAAACTAGTAGAGATTTGTCCCCCTATGAAGCCCTCAATAAAGTAATAGGGTTAGGATGCTTAGTTTATTTTAAACTGTTATGCAAATAACCCTAATATATACAGAGCTACAAATTGTAGTCATGACTACAACATTATTTCATTGGTGCTATTTCTACTAAAGACACTTAGATAACAATTCTACTGAAATTGCTTTTGTGGGCAATGAAATATTTTTGAATGTAAGTAGTGGAGAAAGTGTGGATAACTTCCTAGAGCTAGCTTAAAGAAAGGAGTATGCTCTTTACTTTCTTCCTCTAATGCATTGTTAGTTAGCAAGATAAATGCTTTCATAGCAAAAGTAAGGCCATGAGTTCAATCCAGACACAAGGAATAAAGGAAAGAAGGGTGACAATGAGGAAGAGAAGGAGGGAGCAAGAGAAGGAGGGAGGAAAAATGGAGGGAGGGAATGAAGGGAAGAAAGGAAGAAAAGAAATGAAGGGAGGAAGGGATGGAGGGAGGAAGGAAAGAAGGAAGGAAATGAAAGGTTAAGAGAAGGGAAGAGAGGAAGGAAAGAAGGAAGAAAGGAAGGCAAAGGAAAGATTAAGAGAAGGGAAGAGAAGGAAAGAGAAGGGTTAAGGGAAGGGAAGGGACATGGGATAATAAAGAAAAACCCAGAGGTAGAAAAATCCTCGAAGGCAATATTCTCCAAGTGTGGTCTCTGGCCAGCAAGCCCTAGCTTTGCCTGGACTTTTTATAAAATGCAAATTCTAACTTCATCCAAAACCAATTGAATTCAGGTTTATAAATGCACCCAAGATTTTAAAAATCTGATTCCATTTACACTTTTCTGTGCATGTTGTTCCTGTAAAAATAGCTGCCAACACCTTTGACTTTCTTGCTAGCCATCATTTGTAGTACTGTGAACGGATTCCGTCCCCTTCCTTGGAAAGTGTGTGCTTTCTCATGAATACGAAGCAGTGCCCTTCTGACTTCCTGTGTGTCATTAGGCGGCTCAGTGTGAACTGGGTCACTCGAGCGGCTCACTGATCTGGTTCCTCATGGCTTGTAGGAGCAAAAGGGAAAATTACCCAATGCAATTTCCCCTCAAGAAGAAGCTTGTTGTTCATCTTTAATTAATGATTCTTTTCTTCTAGACACTCTAGTATTATGAATTGAATCCAGATTGGCAGAGCCTTTGTGAAACCAAGGGGGCTATTTCCCTCCTCCCTGAATGTCTGAGATCTCCAGATGCTGGGGGAAGGAAGGATGCTTGAGAAGGCTAAGTGGAAAAGAGAGGATAGGGGTCAGGATGGGCACAGAGGTGATGGTAGTGTCTTGAGGTCCTGAGCAGAGCCCGGAGGGGAGTTGACTCTTGGGGCAAACAGATCTGGAAGCACAGGAGAACTGTCTGACTGCTCACAGTGCACATTGTCTTCAAAAAGCCACTTGGAACTCTTCTTTTAAATACATTCAAATAAGAGTAGCAGCCTCGGCCAACCAGTAATTGCATTTTCCCCAGCATCTCGTCTGCAGAGGAAGCATCATGTCTACAGAAGTGTCTGGGGGCATTCTCCACAGAGGAGCAGAAGGAAATGGAAGATAAAGTGTCCAGAGAAAGCTGAAGAAGCAAAATTCAAAGCAAGATATCCTCACCTGGGACAAAAGCCTGGAGGTTCCGGTTTTCGTTGTTGTTGTTGTTGTTTTAAGGAAACGATTGCAGCAAGGGCAAAAATATTTTGATTCTGGAGAGTACAATATGGCTAAAGCAAAGATGAAGCAGCAGCAACCACCCACTGCAGCTCCTGGACAAGACAGGGGTCCCTGGGGACCACATTCCTACTCCACAAGACCTCCTCAGTGAAAACCATCCCTCACCATTAGCAAGCTGACTGGCTGATTTAAAAAAGCCGAACTGCATGAATCTTCTAATTCCCATTATTCCTCTTTAATATGTTACTTATCCACTTCTGTGTCCTTTTGTTCACTAAGTCTTTGAGACTGACAGCTTTGCAGATAGTGGTAGTGTGTGCTGCTATTGTAAGAGACCATTCTTGTGTAGAGGTTTTGATTCTCTTGGCAGTGCACTGAAGAGAAGGACAAGTTAGAGCAACATAAGTAATCTACCTGAAAATAATGGTATATATTTCTTAACTTCTAATGTAGGACTGGCTCCAACAAGTAACAAGAGAGTTGTACCATTTTAATGTTCTGGCTTTCTTTCTCCTTCATCTTAATTATTGCATCATAGGCTAACTCCTATTTAATATGACCTCTGTTGTGTTGATTTTCTTTGTATTTTTCCTTCTGGATTTTGTAAAACAGAAGATCACAAGTTGGAAGAAAAGCCACATAACTCAAACACAAGTTGACGGGGCTCCAAAAGATTAGAACAACCAACCTCTCCATAAAAAAATGCAAATCATAACAACATTGAGATTCCACCTTACCCCAGTTAGAATGGCTATAATCAAGAACATTAATAACAACAGATGCTGGAGGGAATATGGCCAGAAGGGGAGTGTAAATTTGTTCAACCACTTTGGAAGTAGTATGGAGGTTCCTCAAAAGACTCCACATAGAGCTCCCAGTAATCCCACTCGTGGGCATTTACCCAAATGATCACAAACAAGACCATACTAAAGCTACCAGCATAACTATGTTTATTGTAGCATTATTTACCATAGCTAAGATATGGAACCAATCCAGATGCCCCTCAGTAGATGAATGGATCAAGAAAATGTGATACACAAACACACACACACACACACACACACACACAATGGAATTCTATGCCTCCATCAGAAAGAATGGCATTGCCCCATTTGTTAGAAAATGGAAAGACTTGGAAAAAATTATATTAAGCCACGCCCAAAGAAACATAGGCCCCATGGTTTCCCTTATTTGCGATAACTAGTATATGTCTGGGACAAGTATAAAAGGTCAAAAGTTATGTACATATGACCAGTAAGATGAAGTTAAGCGAAATGAACCCAAGATAGGGACACAAGTGGTTTCTTCTTTCTTGCTATTGTTTCTAACGTATTTATAAGGTACCATGTGATTTCTTTGTTGCTTTGTATGACCCTCCCCCATGGTATAACCGGTTTTCACTGTATTTGATGTTGGTATAATTTGGGGAGGGGAAGGGAAAAAACAAAATGTTTAAATAGGGATACAGATTGACCCATTGCAACAATGAGATGTAGAAGACACTGTTGAAAAACGAACTTTACAATTTAGGCAGCGGTGGGGGAAGGGTGTAGTTGTGGAGGTGGGAGGGAAGGAATGGTAGGGGAAAAACAAAGGAGGAGGCAACAATCCTTGATAAGAAATGTACTCATTACCTTGCTCGTGTAACTGTAACCCCTCTGTACAGTATTTTCACAATAAAAAAACTTATTAAAAATAATAAAAAAAGATTAGAATAACTGTGCTTAAACTTGAATGGCCTTAAACCTATTTCAGCTTTCAAAATACTTGTCCATTCCAGGGTAAGTTGTGTGGCTTCAGTGCTTAGCAGCTGTTGGTGAAGTTCATCGCCGGTTTTGTGGCATTACAACCCTTTCATTGTGGAAGCTGTGAATGAAACATGCATGTGTAGAGACTGTTGCATTCACCTTTTCCCGTTTTTGTAAATACAATAGTTTTGCACAAGCTTTCACAAATGTCTGTGTTAATTTCACATATTGTGCCAGCCAGCAGCGCAAGAGTTCCTTACAAAATTGTATGTCCTTACAGCTATTATATAATAAGGATAGTTTTCAATTTGGGGCTCATAGAATATCAGATTGAAATCTTGGCTTGTTATGCCATAGAATGAAGCTGAAGCTCATAGAATGAGTTTCAGCATCCTTGTGCAAATACAGTATGTTGCTTAGGCATATCATTTGTCCTGGTGAGGATACATAATTTTGACCTTCATGAAAATTACAATTCAGATAATGTATATAAATTTTCTAAATGAAAGTTATTACTCACACATTCAACTTTGGGGACACTAAAGGGCTTGCATTACACCACCCCACATCCCATTTCCCTCCCTCCCCCGGCTTCCTTTACTCTTGGTATTGGGCTGTCTGGTTTATATTGAAAGCAGTAGTGGACACCGTACTTTGACGGCAAAAATGTTCACTTTTCAGTGAACCACTCTTAATTCCATGTTGCTAACACTTGACAGTTGTTTAAATAAAAGGAATTTCTAGGGTTTTATTTTTTTTGCAATGCTGGGGGGTCAAGCTCAATACCTGGCACATGCTAGGCAAGCACTCTGCTATTGAGGTACAGCCTCAGTTTTACAAGAACTGTACAGTGAAGAATGGTTGTGAAGATGCACAGGAAATCATCAGCCTTCTAAAAGATCCAGGCCTTTGACAATTAGAGTAACTTACATGGTAGATGAAACTCATTCCTATTAAAGCATTTTGATCATTGTTTCTTTCAATATCATTTTAATGAAATACCAGTTGACTTTTATTTGTGGCTTCTCTAGTAAGAACTGTACCAGAGGGTCAGCAGAATGGTAGTGTTTTTCTCTTCATTTTGACCTGTACAAAGCCACCCCTATGTTTAAAACATAATTCTATGCTTTAATTATATATAAATATATTTGTAATAAAAGAAAAAGTAGATCATTCTGCCATATAGTGTATACCCACTATAGGATCAATTTAAGAATAAAAAAAATCTTCCAGAGTAGAATTCTTAGCATCTATAGTCTTTTTTTCCCCCCTGTGACTATTTGCATTAGACAGCAGACAAGATTTATCTGAAAGACCAGATGAAGATTATGTTGTTTCTGACCAGAAGAGGACTCCCATAGTTTATGATAAATGACTTGACATCTGCTTGAGTTTTAATTTGTAAAATGCAGTGCTAATATTTAATCTACCTCAAAACTGGCTGAGAGTCTGTGAAAGAGTAAGGACTCCAAATCAAAGACTGTTGGTTGTCTCTAGTAAAAGTAAATTTCTTCATTAAGCCAATCTGCCTTCTATAAAGTCACAGTGTTTAGAAAAATCTCAGGATTTTCCATTAGGAAAAACCTATTAAGGACTTTAACGTGTAATTGCTTAGCCTCCATTATTGGAGTTGGAAATAGAGTTTTCAATTTGGCTTTTTGGGTTTCAATGCTGAGTTTATTGAGGACATTCTTAGGAGTTCTTGGAGCATCATTTTAGTGGAGATTTCGAGGGGATGAACATCATCCACTTCTCTTGGAGCTGTGGTTTGAGAAAAGGCTCATGATTAGAATCATCATCTTGTTCATCATAAACTGATGTCAGAGAATACTGAAGTAACAAATACTTTGTGAATCTGGTTTAAGTCTGAAATTACTTGTCTTATGTCCAATACCTTCTACTTTTGACAACATGGATTTGAAAACACAGGTACAGTTCTTGCAAAGTTGAAATAGAATCATTTTTGATGAATTGGAAGTAACATGTTTGAAGTCTACAAAATATCCAGTTAGCTTGTGCTGCTGACCTAAATATATGTCTTAGAACTATTCCAGGCACTTCTGGTTAAGGCCTCTGTAGTTACTTCAACAGTTCCAATTAGTTGTTGTTTTTATTTGCTGTACCACAAATATATCTCTAAATATTTATTGATAGTTTTCACTCACTCACTTTTTTTTACTCATTTGTATTCTTGAAAACAGTTCACACTTACTTGTGTTCTTGAAAATACGTATCAAAACTGAACTGTATTATCTCTTCAAATTGTGCCTGGAAAGTGGTGTCTGGTGATAGTAGTCTACAGAAAGAACTTTTCCAAGTGATTATCAGAGCAGCTTCCAACAACATTCACACAAATTTCTTCCCCTCTTCCTTTTTTTCTCTTGTCTCATCTTCTTGTAAACAATCCCTGTATATTTCCATAAATACTATTGGCACTCAGTAAATGGCTAGTGAAGTTATTGGTCCTTAATACCTTTTCCCATATGCCACAGTTTGGGACATTGTAAAATGTCCAAAACATCTTCCTGATCCAGATAAGAACTGATGGGAGCTGTCCCAGCTCAAACTCAGCACACACTGCCAGCCCTCCCTGTCTCTTCTTCCCTATGCCCTCTGCACCTTAGAATATTAGGATCAAGTCTACAGGTAACACCATGTTTGGATACTGTCTGACTGCTTTCAGCCTTCAGAGTTATGTTTATAGATAGTTGTAAACCATGACTGCTGTTAGCGTGTGTTTGTGCTCTGTTATTTGACAACTGAACAGCAGTTGCAAGAAAATATCTTAATTCCTTTAATATTACACCCTCAAATCTTCCCTCCCATTGACCATTAATTTGGCCATTGGATACTTGGCCTATATTAAAGGCCAAGAGTAAAAGCCTTTATTTGTGAAATGTGTACAGAGTTGGCAGTTGATGTTGAAATTTGTTAAATATCTCTTCCAAAATGATATGTGTGAAATATCCAAAAAAATAAATTGATCTACCTAATTTTTATTGATTTTAAAAAATTCAAATAAATGGAGAAATATTACATGAGAACAGATGACCTCTCTCTGTGTGTGTCTCTCTCTGTCTCTCTTTCTTAGTATAGCATCTGTATTCATTCTATTTCGCCAAAAAATTAATAGGTACTGGAATATGTGATTTCAATATGGAAGATTACAATGTAAAATGAAAAGGAATATAGGTAACAAATTATAATTTTCCTGTCATTTCTGTTAGCTATAAGAAGGAGGGAAGCTGGGATTGTGGCTCATGGCTGTAGTCCCAGCAACTCAGGAGATTGGAAGGATCACAGTTCAAAGCCAGTCCTGGCAAAAAGCTTGTGAAGCCCTATAATAAAAGAATGAATGCAGCTTTTGATAATGCTATGCACATAATCATTCCAGATATGTGGGAAGGGTACATAGTAGAACTTTGATCCAGTCTGGCAAGATTCTATTTGAAATATAATGAAACTAAAAAGACTGAAAGTGTGCGTAACCAGTAGAATGTCTTCCTGGCAAGCCCAGGTGCTGAATTTCAGCCTCAGTACCACACAGAAATGGAGGGGAAACCCACAACTTTTATAAAACCAAGAACCACTTGAAGAATACCCAGATAATTCTTCTGATTTCCCTAGGACAGGCATAGCACAGGCACGTCCAGAAAGTCAGGCTGCTCAGAGTTTGTTCCCAGCTCTGTCAGGGAATAATGGGGAAAACTTGGACTCAAGTCTTGAGAGTGCAGAGCCCTAGCTCCCTAGCCTACAAAGAAAGGACTGGGATTCCTAGCTGCAAAGGCTCGATTACATCTTCTAAAAACCCAATCGTTAATAGGTTATAGATGGGTGAAGGAAATGTCCAGATGGATGAATGAACAAAATATAGTATACCTACCCAATAGAATATTGCATAGCCATAAAAAGAAATGAAATAAGCAGGCACCAGTGACTCACACCTATAATCCTAGCAACTCAGAAAACTAAGATCTGAGAATTGTGGTTCAAAGCCAACCTAGGCAGGAAAGTTTGTGAGACTCTAATCTCCAATTAACCACCAAAAAAAGCTGGAAATGGAGTTTTGACTCAAATGGTGGAGCACTAGCCTTGAGCAAAAAAGCTCAGGGACAGTGCCCAGGCCCTGAGTTCCAGCCCCAGGATCAGCACAAAAAAAAGAAAGGCAAGGCAAGAGAAGGGAAGGAAAGGGGAAAGAAAGAAAAGGAAGGAAAGAAGGAAGGAAGGAAGGAAGGAAGAAAGGAAGGAAGGAAGGAAGGAAGAGAGAGAGAAACAAGGAAGGGAAAGGAAATATTGATATGTGATACAATATGGCTGAATATTGAAAATGATATGCTAAGCCAAAGAAGCCAGTCACAAATATGTATAATGATTCCATTCCCACAACAGGGGGATCTGTATACAAAGAAAGCAGATTAGTGGTTATGTAGGAAACTAGGGGAGAAGGAGATGATGTGTGAGGTTTCTTTTTGAAGTAATGAAAATATTTTAAAATTGTTTGGGAGGGGACATGTTGGTGCATACCGATAATAGAGGCAGAGATAGGAGGATCTGGGTCTAAGGCTAGCCCGGGAAAAAGTTAAGCAGACTCTATCTCAAAAATAACTCAGGCATAGTGGTTCATACCTATAATCCCATCTACATGGGAGGGAGAGGAAAGACAATCACAGTTCAAAGCTAACTTGGGTAAAATTGTGAGAACCTCTATGAAAAACAAACAAAAAAGTAAAGAAGGACTGGGGGCACGGCATAAACGGCAGAGCACTTGCCTCGCAAGTAGAAAGTCTTAGTCACACACACACACACACACACACAGAGTCCTGCAACTCTGTGAGTACACTAACACCATTGTATTGGGTACTTCCTTGGTGATATGTGGCAAGTGAATCATATCTCTGTAAAGCTATTGTAAGAAGAACTCATCAAAATCAAGTTTTCCTAAGTTGCTAAGTTTCTGACAGGAAACCCATGAAAGTAGACCAAAGCTGAGATGAGTAAGATTTATGAAATTTACTCTTTAGAAGATGGGTAAGGTTATTTCATATAGAGCAAGTATCACAGAGTGTATCACATCACACTCATAAAGTCAAATCTTGAGAAAACAGAGCCCCAAGACATAGAAAAAAATACTACAAATGAATCCGACAAGTAGAGTGATTAGACGAGGAAAAGTTACCTGGGAGCCAGTTGAAGGGCTGACTCTGGGTTCAGGAAAGTCTATGATGTGCCTGAATGAGGAGAGCAGGTGCTCAGTGACCTTCAAGAGGGGAGAACCCCCAGGGTGGGAAGAGCAAGCAAATAGCCAGTAAGGACAGGACAGTGAGAAACGCGAGCACTGGTGGGTAACTTGGCAACGCGTGTGGGGGAAAGCCCTGCGGTTTGGGGGTGGGGACAGGAAGCCGTGACTGAAGCCATGACTCAATCACACAGCTGTCACCACCACCATGCACCAGCACATCTGCTGGATGAAGCGCTTTTCAGGTAGTAGGACCACAGCTGGCTCTCAGCAAAATGCCGAAGTGAAGCGTGAAAAGTGACCAAGTTAAGAAGCATCACTGGTGTCAGACTATTCAAAGCAGAAGTGTGTGTATCCTTTGAGGAAAAGAATGCAATATGGGGAGGGGAGGACATGATGTGCAGCACAAGACCCTCTCTCTGCCCCCCTCACTTAAGACCCAGGTCCACTGACACTCACAGAAACATCAGTCCCTGTAATTTTCAGGGAAGGGCCTACAGACACTTGCCAGGCCAATGGATAACTTTGGTGGCTAGGCACAGAAGTGAGCCTACCCAAAGATGCCCCCATCTGGTTAGAATCGGTATCACCCACAGAGCTTGTTAGAAATGCAAATTATTGCTGAATTATAAAATCTGGGAATGGGCCGAGTGATCTGAGTTCTGCCCGAATACACTGAAGTCGAGAAACCATGGGCTAATTTGCTTCCTCCTTCAATGACTCAAATATTGAGTGCCTGCATCCTTTCTGAGAACTGGTGAGTTGGAGGGTTAGCAGGAATTGTCTGGTGAGGAGAAATGTAGAAGCAACATGCAGCAAGAACAGAACCCTACGAAGCCTTGCTGGTGCCCTGCTCAGCAAGTGAGTGACCTGCTAGTGAGTCACCATTTTAAGCAGGATATGAGGACTGAGTGAGCTGAATTCTCATCAAAATATTCTTTCACTAGAGCCAGATGCTCTTGGCTCACACTTGAATCCTAACTCCTGGAGAGGTTGAGATGAGGAGGACTAGAGTGTGAGGCCAGCCTGAAAAGATAGGGGATTTTTTCCCCCAGATTCTATCTCAGAGAAAGAAGATGGACATGGTGGCATACATCTGTCATCCCAGCTACCACAAAAAGTATAACATAGGTGGATCATGGCCTTAGTGTGGATCCAGGCCAAAAAAAAAAAAATCTCGAAATCATCTGTGAATTAGCTGGATCCCAAGTTTGCCTCGCCCCCTGTTTTCCTTAGTGCAGCACAAGTGGATCATTTCCCACTTGTTCGATATTCATAATAACATCGTCCCAGCCCGGCCATGATGACACTAAAATAGAGATATGTAGGAAAAACTCAGTTGCCCTGGGCTTTGGGTAATAGGGACCAGAGCTGGGGAAGCACAGCTCAGGCAGGACTATAAGACAGATTCTGGAGGGTGGAAGGGAAGAGTAGAATGTGAAACCATCAATATGAGGCCAAACCCTGAAGAGCGTCTCAGAGTTCATTTGCCATCCTCAACCTGAAAAATTCCTCCTCCTCACCTCATTAGACACATCCAAGTGAGCACAACTTGGAAAGAACTAGATTTGACATAACACATACTGAGATATTTCAAAGAAAGAGAAAACCTGAGACGGTAAACATCCAAGGTACCATTTTCAAACATTCAGCAAAGGTACAGAGGAAAAAATTTGCTGAAACAGATACAAATCCTCAGGGAGTAACCTTTGGGGACATTTTTCTCTTCATAATATTATTGGAAAACAAAGAGAGAAAAACAGATGTGAGATCAGTGCTCTATCATAATTATGATGGGGGGGGCACTCCTCAACTCTCTTACAAGGCTCTTAAGGATAACTTTCAGTTTAACACTCCCAACTTCCTTAGAAACTCTGAAAACGGACCTCCCCCCCCCCACGTCTATTGGGGTTTGAACTCAGGACTTTGAGTTTCCTAGGCAAGACATTGTATTGCTTGAGCCCTGCTGCTAGCTCAAAATAGTACTTCAGGCAAAGATGTCACAAGGCAGCATGGTAGAAAGAACTAAGGCAATTAGGAAAGGGCTGACAGGAAACAAAACAGAAGATCAAAATGATGTTCATGCAATACTGATCGCAATGATTTGAAAAGAGATTATAACCATAACAGTCCCAAATAATGCATAGGGTTTGGATATGTCTAGTCCCCCTGAAAGAATCATGTATTGGTTCCCATTGGGTAGCTCTGTTTGGGGAAGGTCTAGAAATTTTAGGAGGTGGGACTTACTTGGAAGAAATAGGTCATGGGGGAGGATCTTTGATGATATCCTGGCCCTGGCCCCTCCCTGGCTCACTTTGCTTCCTGTCTACCATGAGGTACTCCCAACACTGTGATGTTCTATCCACATGCCAAGGACCAAAGGCTGAGATATCAAAAACTGTGAGCCCAAATACATCCTTCTCTTTGGATGTCCTTGGCTCCCATCTGTAATCCCAGATTACTTAGGAGACTGAGATCTGATGATCAAGTTGAAAGCCAGCTCGGGCAGGAAAGTCTGTGAGACTCTTCTCTCCAATTACCCACCTAAATAGCTGGCAGTGGAGCTATAGATCAAGTAGCAGAGCTCTAGCACTGAGCAAGTAAAGTTCAGAGGCAATGCTTAGGCTCAGAGTTCAAGCCTCAAGACTGGCAAAACAAAACAAAGAAACACCTTTCCATCTTCGTTTTTCTCAGATATTTAGCCACAGTAACATATGCTTACCCTGCACTGAGCAAGCCACCCATGAACTCCCTCTTTGAGAGTTGGGTAAATACTTTTTCTGAGCCAGATGCACCAAGCCTAAATGCATTTATCATCATAAAAGCCTGAGATTACATTCTATTTCTCCTAAATTAGTCACCGAATGAGATTGGCTCCAGGTAAAAATCAAGTGTGTCCCCCTGCTATCTTTAGCTCTTGTTAAGAATCTTTCTTATGCTTTTCAAAACAATCTTAGCCCCCGATCCCCCAAGCTGCCCACAGAATGGCATGCAGCTTCTCTCTGGCACTTTCTAAAATTTGGCATTTGAGTTAGCACATCAACAAAGAGTAAAAGGGCTGGCTGGGCACGAGCCCAGAGCATACCAGCAGAAACCCACATTTCTGCCTGTGTCCCACAGAGATAACTTCTCAAGGCCAGAACTGAGTGTGACTTTCTTGGTGAAGTTCTTTCCAATCCACAGAGCAAGCAACTGAGGACAAAAACACCAAGAAAATATTAACAGTGGAACCCTCAGTCCTTTTTCTGTTCTTCTATAGGCAACACGTGTCAAAATGTACCTAGGAATTGTTTTTATCAGATGGGGTAAGGTATGCAGACCTGGAAGCCCCATGACGTAGGAATCTATTTACACCCCTAGGTCCTCAGAAACAAAAGGCATGACACGCTACAGAGACCCATTGGGAAGATTGCCAGGGTAGACAGGAGGCAGAAAAATGGGATAGGAAGGAGATGGAGGGGAGGTAGGGAGCATAGGAAAAAGCCTTTGCTATGGTTTTCACAGAAAGCACAGCAGGCCAACAGCTCAGGATTGGCTGGTTTGAAGCAATCTCAGCAGGCTCCAGGCTGTAGAGGTGGCCCCTAAGTATACCTTGTGTCTTGCAGTGGCTCTAAGTTATCCATTAGTTTGCATGGAAAGGCATGGTTGCAAGTGAGTTGTTAGCTCTCTTGATGAATTAGCCAGGCTGGGAAGAGCAATCTCTCCAGGAGGCCTTGGTGTTGTAAGGAGGGAAACTGGAGAAGCCACATTTTGAGAGGTTGAATCTTGGAGTCTTTATTAAAAGGCCAGTAATTGCCTGGCGGACACCTGTCTCAAACACCAGCAGCCAGTGAATACACTTAGCATTGTTAGGAAACTGAGCCAAGAAGACCAGAGAGGAAAGAAAGAAAAAAACAAATACCAACAAAACAATCCTGCTCCAATGGAGAGCTGAAGTGGGATGCCATAGTGACCTTAAAAGAGCCAGGAGACAGGAGAACGTATACCAACACAGAGACGTGTGGCATGGTGTAATGGCACCTGAGCTGGTCTGGGCCTAAACAGGGTCAGGTCAGGGGGAAGGTCACAGGAAACTCCAGTCACAGGCACTGGTCTGATAAGTTTAGTAACCCATCTGTCACGTGCCTAGCCCTGCCTCCAGAGATTCAGGCAGCCTATCACCTGGGAGGTGGGAGCCTCACCTTCCCCCACCATGAAGACAAGATGCCAGACCCTACCATCCACCACGTGGCCAGGATGCCAAAACATCAAAAATAAAGGAAGGCTGAGGTGTGAGGAAAGACCATGAGACTCCAATAACTACCAAATAACTTGAAGTGAAGTTATTGCTCAAATGGTAGAGCACCACCAGCCTTGAGCAGAAAAAACAAGGGGACAGCACCCAGGTCCTGAATACTGCCACAAGGAAAACTGGGGAGACATCTTAGTTGCCCAGTACCATCCCCACATCTGTGCAGAACCTCTTCAGCACAGAGTCGTCCTATTGCTGAAGTATTGCGGTTGCAGACCACAGTGGAGATGCTTGTAGATCAACATCATGTGAAGAACCTGGTGCATCTGTGAGAATGTTTCTGAATGAGAGTAACTTCTGAATGGGTAAACTGAGGAACACACATTGTTCTCCCTGATGGAAAGCAATCTAGGTGCTTCAGGGCTGCAGTTCTAATCTGGGGGATGGCTCCTCCAGCTTCTGCCCCTCTTGGTCCACGAAGTCTCTCTGCTTCTGCCCACACAGCTGTCCTTGCATGGGGCTGTCAAGGTCAGACCTACACATTGATATGCATATTTGTGTTGGGCTTCTCTAGCTCAATACAGCTGTGTATTAAATCATAAAATTAGGTGGGGTAACGCCTCCAAATTTGTTCTTCTTAATCAACAGTTTAATCAAACTCAATGTTTAAATCAAAATAGTTTCGACTATTCTAAATTCTTTGCATTCCCTTAAGATTTTTGGAAGCAGCTTGCCAATTTCTGCAAAACTCCTTCTGGGATTTTGATGGGAAAGATATTGATTAATTTGAATGACTGTTTAGACTAATTAGTATTAACATTTTTCATAACACTGAACCTTTCATTCCTGTGATTCCTTTAGAAGATGCCAGCTTTATTTATTTCTCATCTGTATGCTTTTACAAATTTTAATATTTTACTCTCCTCTAATATAGATCTATATCTAGATATAGATCTATATTATCTCTCTCTATCTCTCTCTATATCTATCTATATAGAAAGAGCTATATAGATAGATATAGATATAGATATCTCTATATATATAGATATATCTCTCTCTATATATAGAGAGAGAGTGTGTGTGGATAGTCTGTATATAGGTGAGAATAGTTCCCTAGTTCACTGAGAGATGTTTTGTTGCTCTGTAAACCAGTATTAAATATGATCTAATGCTTTTTGTGAGTCTATTGAGACAATCATACTGTTTTTCATATATAAAGTTGGTGCATGTCTGTGTATGTGTACAAACAAATACTCTGGTACTGGGGCTTGAACTCAGGACCTCACGTTCTCACTTGACTTTCTTGCTGAAGGCTAGCACTCTTATCACTTCAGCCCCTGCTCCGTTCTAGCTTTTTGGTGGTTAATTGGAAGTAGAAGTCTCAGGTACTCTTGGGTTAATTGGGTTGATGGGCTCATGGGTTAATGTTCAGGGCAGCTATGGGGACAGATAAAAGGAAACCCCTAGAAGGGGGCCTTGGAGGGAGAGGGTGGCAGGAAGATAACCATTACCCACTTTGCTTGAGGGGCTCCCTCCTGCCTCCAGCCCTGCTTCACAGGAGTCCACTGTGCCCTGCTGAGGGCCCTTCTCCTGCCTCCTCCTGCCCCTCCACCACCTTTCCCTTCCCCTCCCCCCTTTCCCTTCCCCTCCCCTTCTCTCCTCTCTCTTCCCTCTCCTCCTCCCCTTTCACCTTGCCCTCTCCCCTCCCCTCTCCTTCACTTCTTCTCTCCTCTCCCTCCCCCTCTGCCTCTCTCCTCCCTTCTCTCCATCCCCTCCCCTCCCTTCACCCCTCCCCCAACTTCACTTCTCCCCTCCTCTCCCTTCTCCTGCTCTTCCCTCTCCTCCCTCCCTTCTTTTCTCTTCCCCTTCTTTCCTTCTCTTCCTCAATCCCCCCATCCTCCCTTCTCCTCCCCTCTGTTCTCTGGCTTTCTCTGTGTCCCTAAGCCTCGATCTTCCAGGCTGGTGTTTCAGGACCCAGCCCCAGTCCTCACTTTCCTGCATGCTAAGGTGTATACACGTTCTCCCTCCCTCTCCCCTCCCCCCCCAGGTGCCCCAGCCCCATATCACTGGATCATCTCTGTGCTATAAGCAACTGCTCACGGCCTCATTGAGAGCAGGGGCCACCTGGCTCCTGGCGGGGCAGGTGAGTCAGCACCCAGGCAGAGCTGTGGAAGCTGACATGTGCCCTCAGACCCACGCACCTGAAGTCTCCCCCAACCCCCTCCTCCTGGCTCTGTAACACCTTTGTTCATTTGCTGAAAACACAAGGCAGGGCCCTGTTAGCCTGTGATAGCCCATAGGCCACGAAGCAGACGCTCTGGCAGGTTCTGCTGCGCTCAGATCAGCATCTCATCACGTTTCCATCACAACCCGGTGAGCAATGTGTCGCTGCCCCTTAGCAACGGTCGCTCAAGAAAGCTTCTCCTATAGAGAGCTCATTAAGTTAGCCGAACCCACGTGCCACACAAGCTAAAAACAGCCCCGTGCTGCCTGGAGCCACGTGTGACACGTGGCAGATGCTGGAAAGGGCAAGGACACAGAGGGTTTGCGGGGCGTGCAGCGGGCCGGGGCTCGGTCAGTGGAAAGAAGACCAAGCTGGACGTCCGCACCCCTAACCCCGTGCCCAGCAGCTCCCCCGTCCCCACTTTGGGGAGCTCTCGGCCCTGTGTGTCATTTGGAAGCCAGGAAAGGGCCCCACCTAGAATTGGTTGTGAAGAGCGTTTGAAATAGTAAAGAAAGCGTTCACATGTTTTCATTTGTTTCAATCCAGAAAACCTCAGGCACCTACCATGGTGTAAGTGTGTCCTGGAGGCCATAAGTGTCACCCATAAGAAGTCATCAGGGACACAGAGAGGATGGAATAAATGCCCAGAGATCAGCGGACGCACAGCGGGGAGGAGGCAGAGGGGAAAATGCTGATGGACAAGCAGGGAGGGCAGTGTGGAAGAAGGGCCAGAGGCCAGAGCTCCTGTCTTGTTCAATGTTCAATCAGATCTGAAAAGAGCTGGTTAGAGGGAATGAAGAAGGCTATGGCCTGTTCTCTTATCACTAAGGGTAGCCTCCAAATACTGTTACATCATTGATTATTGGGGGGCCAAGTGGAGGATAACTACAGAGATTAAAAACCTCAGAGTACAGACCACCTGCAACATGTAACCTCTGCCAGCTTTCTGTCTTTCTTAGGAAGATCTTGCAGGTAAGATGGGCCCCTTGGCTCACTTTGATCTAAAAGTAGGTGGGCAGACTAGGGTAGCCCACAGTGGTGAGCTTTCCTCTGTGTGTGTGTGCATGTGTGCACGTGTGCATCAGTGCATTGATGCTGCACACCAATACTAAAGACTTGAACTCAGGGCCTGGGCCTGTTTTGAGTCTCCACTTGAGGATTCATTGCAGATAAGAATCTCACAGGGACTTTCCTGCCCAGGCTGGCTTCAAACTGGGATTCTCAGATCTCAGTGTTAGGATTACAGGCGTGAGCCACCCAGTGCCCTGTTGGAATGATACGTTTGGCCTACTCTGTGCTAGGCAAAGAAAGCACCAGAATGAAGATGTGGAAGATGTTCTTGAGAAAATCAGTCTGATCGAAGGTTGTAAAGGTATCAATTATGCCAAACATGAAAGCAGGTCTGGATAGAAGCAGACTGGAGGGGGCTTCCCCTGGGGAGGGGTACAGATGGAGTATAACTAGCCACTACTTAGTAATAGAACTACAGATGGAGTATAAGTAAATTCTTCTGCAAGGAGAAACTCAATTGCATGTCTATCTCTGTGTTTTTAAAATATGACCTCCCACAGGAGTGGGCTTTTTACAGGTCATCCAAGGAAAATGGCTTTGAGTTATGATTTCTGGATATGCAACTATCTCAATTAGTCAGACATCTTGCCCAGGTTTCCCCCACTGGTTTAAGAACAAACACCCGGGCATCAACAACATTCGGTCACTTCCTGTTTCCCCCAGGCCTCTGGGTATGGAGCTGCTCAGACTCATTTTCATTCCATTCCCAACTTCCTGCTGACCTAAATCCCTCTCTATGTTCCAGGGACTTAAACTACAGGCCTCACAACGGCCATGTGTGCTGGCTGCTCTTCACCAGGTCACCTGGGCCTTCCTGACCTGCTGTCCTGCTCCTTCAAAGACCACAGCATTCCTCTCCTCCCCTTCCTCCCTCCACTTGGCCTTCCTGGGTAGGCTGGAAAGAAAGGTTAGTCTCCCTAAGAGAGCCCTGGCCTCCTGACTCACAGCAGCCACTGCCCCTTAGAGAGAGGAGAGAAGGCTTCCTGCGTGTCCTCTGAAATGTTTTAGACATAAGCAAAGCCACTTAAACATGAATGACCGAATGCATTGTTCATCAGAATGTCAAAGGTTTCAGAATTAGCATCAGCCAAAATACTCCAGGAATGCAGTTGTCAGCCCCATTCTAGACTCAAAAAGAGTGTAAGTGTCCATTCTCCCCTCCCCCAGACAGTTAATTCTACAGGGAGGCTACTATTTTGAGAATGTAAGAGAAGAATTATACTTATTTGCAAGGACACAAGTACCAGAATCAAGAGACAACACACAGAATGGGAGAAAAATCCTCACTGCCTATTAACAGATAAACCATTAATATCCGGAACACACAAAGAGCTAAAAAAAAAAAAAGAAAAAGAACAAATAATCCAATTATGGAAAAAAGAATTGGACAGGCAGTTCTCAGAAGTTGGCATGGCTAACAAATATAAGAAGAAATATTCAACATCCTGACCCTTCACCTCCAATGGTGAATTTATAGACTGACACAAATATAAAAACACCAAGTCCCCAAATAGAATGTCTCCTTGTTGCTGCCTGAGCCCAACTGACCTAGAAATCAGGTTGTGCTGACCCACATCTATGACGTGGCAGAGACCAACACAGAAATTCTCCTCTGTCTCCCTGCGTTCGCACTACCTCCAACTTGGCAGGCAGAGCCCTATTATCACCTCTAATTTGGAAGGAACGAATTTCCTGCTTCCTAAGAAGCCAATAAAACTGAGCTGGGCCATCCAACTGGAGGAGTGCTCTACCACCAGTCAACACAGGAAACATTAGGCCATCCCTCCCCCGCCCCTCCCCTCCTCCCACACACCTGTCTTTTGGACCTAGGAAGGGGAAATGAATTTGTCTTGCCTTTCCTTAAGCTAGATATCACAAGACTGCAGGGACAGCCCTAGCAATGTGTTCTAGGAAGGAACTCTAGCCATGGGATCATTGCTATGCTTCTGTAAATTACAAAGACTGATTTTTTTTTAATTTCTTTAATTTGTACTGGGGTTTGAACACAGGTTCTCTTGTGTTCAAACTAAGCAAATACTAAGCAAATGCTCTTCCATTGAGCTATGTCCCTACCTGACTGAAGCTATTTTAACCCCTAGTTCAATGGCTCCCCCTGGCTTTCTTACAGTTCCTTTACTAACCAGGTTTAAATATCCTTATAAAAGAAAAAAGTGACAGATGTATGTGTCTTTTATTTTCTACAATGAGGTATGAACTCAGGACCTTGCACCTGCTAGATAGGTCGCTACAGCTGAGCCAGGACCCATGTCCGTTTTTTTCCCTACTGGTTATTTTTTTCTTTTTCTAATACTTTTACTTTATTATAGCATGGAATCCCTTTCCCCCTTTCAAAGGAAAATACATCATAGAATAGATCAACTGGAAAAGAATCTCAAAAATCTACTCACATGTCTAATCTCAAAGCAAGCATGTGGGTTGCTTTACTGAGAGAGAAAGTTTTGCACTTTAATAACCATGCTGATTTCAACATAGTCATTGGTGATTTCACCATTGGTTATTTTTAAGATAGTGTCTTGACTTTTCCCTGAGCTTTTCCCTGGACTGCAACCCTCCTATTTTACACTTCCTGCCGTAGCTGGGATGACAGGCACCACCACACACAGCTTCTTTTATGGAGATGGAATCCCTTATCACTGAGATGGAATCTCATAGACTTTTCTGCACTCTTGGTGTCTCATGTAGCTGACATGACAGGCATTCGCTACTACACCCAGCTATTGGTTGAGAATCGAGTCTAGCAAACATTTTGCCCAGACCGGCCTCAAATTATGATCCTCCTCACCTCAGCTTCCCAAGTAGCTAGGATTACAGGTATGAGCCACTATGCCTGGCTTATTTGGGCCTTTAAAGTCTCTGCCTTCTCTGCAGGCCCATTCCAGACAGTAGCAAAGGATACAACACACAGTAGCTGGTACACCTGTGATTCTCCCCTCCTGCAAAACCATCTGGGGACTTAATGAAAGTCCAGAGTTCTAGGTCCTGCTCAAGAACCAGTTTCTTCTGAACCAGTCTCTGGAGTGAGGCTCTGGAACTGCATATTTTGGTAGTTCTGCAGTATGAGTTCAGGGTTTCCAGCTTACTAGTCTGCCATTTAAGACACACTCAGCCCTATGTGCTTGCATTATTTTTCAGATGGAGTCACAAGTTGTTTTGTTTCATTTTTTCCAGGCTAGGCTTGGACTGAGATCTTCCTACCTCTGCTTTCCAAATAGTTGGAATTACAGGCAGGAGCTACCATGGTCAGTTAATTCAGAAGTCTTCATTTCAAGGAGCCTCTGAGAGACAGACAGTGGTGAAGCTGCCCTGAGGTCCCCTCGTGGAGGATCACAGCATTGGCAGCCGTTCCTCCCCTGTCAGGTCAAATCCACAGTAATTCCTGGACAGGGGCTCACCAAACTGCAAAGCAGTCCAGGAAGTTCATTGCCATCCTTCTCTTTTCTTTCTGAGCCAGTGGGGCTGCCTGCCATGCTCCCTGTCATGGAGCATTTCAGAATGGGGGGCAGGAGAAGAGGCCTGGGCCAGGGCTCAGCCAAAGTCTGGTCTGGAACTGGAGCAACCATGCACAGCTCCTAAGAGATTCTCACCTTGACTGTGGCCACCACCTTGGCTGGAAAACTTCAACCAAGGAAGATCCGGAGTGGCAGTCTTGTTGGAAGGTGGGCAGACAACTTGCCTTAAAGTCCTGCTTGTATAGCTTTTTCTTGTTGTTGTTTGATGCCAGTGCTGAGGCTTGAACTCAGGGTCTTACATTCTTCTGTGGCTTTTTTCACTCAAAGCTCTACCATTGAGCCACACACTTTTAGCTATTAAATTGGAGGTAAGAATGTCACAGACTCTTCTGCCTGGGTTGGCTTCACACTTTTGTTCTTCAAATATCAGCCTCCTGAGTAGCTAGGATTAGAGACATGAGCCCCCAGTGTGGCATAGCTCTTTACAGAAGATTGAAAAGCAAATGCCAGTCACCTTGTCCAGCACTGGCAGCCGGCAGAGACTCTGGGTCCACCACTAGTTAGACGAGGCCGGCAGGACGCTGCTGCTACCCACCAGGCCCAGCACTGGGTCCTCTCATGGAAGCCCAGGACGGGCCAGCTAAGGCCTGGCCTGTGAGTGGAGCGTCAAAGCTGCTGTTCTCTCCACTGAATAAGCAGTGCACCAGACAGCATAGGAGTTGCCTTGGATTCCTGAAGCCCCAGTTTCCCACCTCAACTATTAATGTTACCCTGCACCTCCCGCATTGCCAGCTGTGCCAGAGGGTCTCGTGGCTTGAGGCCTGCACTCTAACATTCTGCCCTGCACCCCGACTCCAGCCTGTGCACTGCTACATCCGTCATTGGCTCTTGTCACTCAGACCTTTGGACTCCGGGTTCCGAACAAGGATGCCACAAGCATCTGCCAGTGGCAGACAGCAGATCTTAGGACTTCACAGCCTTAATAATTATGTAGGTGATTATTTGTGAAGTTTCTCCAACTCAAGACAGCATGGAGCACCTGCTTGTAAGCAGGGCTTGGGTGTTAGACAGTTCTGGATTCAAATCCAGGAGGATAGTTCATGCATTGCTTGATAGTTAATATTCATCATTCTTTCCTGTCTCTTCTGTTCCTCTCTTCCCTTCCTCCTTGCCTCCCTCTCTTCCTTCCTTCCTTCCTTTCTTATGATACTGGAGTTTGAACTCAGTGCCTCACACTTGGTAGTCAGGCACTCTATCACTTGAACCACATCCCCTAGCTCTTTGTGCTCTATTTATTTTTTCAGATAAGATCTTGAACTTTTTTTGCCTAAATGGGCCTCAGACTGTGATCCTCCTATTTCTACCTCCCAAATAGCTGGAATTGTAGGCATGAGCCACTGTGCTTGGCTGGTATTTATCTTCTTTCAACCCCTTTCTAAACCTTCTTAAAGGTCTCTCTATATATATACTGTGAATGTATAATAATTCACAATGATTGAGCTCAAGGAGGCAGATGTTTAGACTTAAATCTATATATTCCAACTGTGTACCCTTGGGTATAGTTACTTAACCTCTCTGTGCCTCAATATTTCCATGTGTAAATGAAAATATTAAATATCACTTCCACATCAGGTTAGGTGAAATTAAGAGATATCAGGAGCATCATGATGAATCCAGAGCAGCTTCTAGGACATAAAGATCTCCTGCCTAGAGCTGGGAAGGTGGCTCAGTGGTAGAGCGCTTGCTTCGCATGCATGAGGCCCTGGGTCCGATTCCTCAGCACCACATAAGCAAAAAGAAAAAAGCAGAAGTGGCGCTGTGGCTCAAGTGGTAGAGCGCTAGCCTTGAGCTGAAGAGCTGAGGGACGTGCCCAGGCCCAGAGTTCAGGCCTAAAATAAAATAAAAAGATCTCCTGCCTAGGACCCAATACAGTATAAGTATTCAACAAATTTTAGATGATTCTATTGATTATTGGTATTGCCTGATGAGCACATGGATATTAGAAAATGTTTTCAAGAAGGATTGAATTAAGAAGGCCTAAGACAGATTCTCAGAGAAACATAACTCAAATGCCCAGGTAAATTGTTTTCTGCCCCAGATTGAGCCACATGAGAAGTCACTACCTATCAGTGTCCACCAGAGGGTGCTGCTGCTCCACTGTACACCTTCACACGTCAAATGGGACATGGAGGTGGTGGTAGTGGTAGTGGTGATGCTGGTTGTGGTTATGGTGGAGGTGGTAAATCAAAATCCTTGGCTTTGATTCCTCACTGACCTCCCCAGGTCTGGTGGGCATTCCACCCATTCCTTCGACTGTCCACAAGACCAATACAGATTGTCCAGGTTGCTTTCACTCAGTACTGGAGAAAACCACAGAATCTGAGATAATCGTCCACAAATTAGGTACTGCTAAGTGATTATTTCAAACCACTGGTGAAGCTCTGAGTAACTCCATGCATTCCAGATGTTCACTATAAACCGTCCGGGGAGAAGGCAGCCAGTCTGTCACATAGAGGCCCAGCTCCACACTGAGCTCCTGCTTCTCCACAGTACATGGCGTTCTCTAGAGAAATAAGACTGACTCCCAGAGCTAGCACACCTAACTGTGGGTGCGAGGGCTGGCTCAACTAGAAATCAGAAACTTTGGTGTAAACTTCATGTTCTGGCTCCATGACTAATTACACCATCAAGTTTCTCTCTCTGAAATTCCGTGCTTTCATCTCTCAAATGGCTAGCTTGACAATATCCATCTCATAAGTGGAGATTCGGGGAGCCCACCCAGGACATGGTGATCCTAAGAATGTCTCTCCAATCCTCTTCGGACCTCTAGAGAGCCCCTCTGTAAATTCAAAGCAGGCAAGAAAGAAATGTTTCAAAATATTTTCTAGAGACAGGTATGGTGACTTCTGCCTGTCATCTAACTACTTGGGAAGCAGAAGTGGGAGGATTATGATTTCAAGTCAGCTTGGGCAAAAAAATTACTGAGACATCATCTCAAGAAACAAGCCAGGGGTGGCGGGAAGGAAAGAAGCAGAAAAAAAGAGAGGGGGTAACAATGTCCAACAATAAATGTACTTATTACCTTATTATATAATTGTAACCCCTCTGTACATCATCTTTCCAACAGAATAAAATTAAGAAAACAAAGAAACAAGCCAGATGTGGTGGCACCTACCCGTTATCCCAGTTATAATAGAAACCTAGATAACCCAAGGTCAGCCAGCCCGGGCAAAATGTAACACTCTATCTGAAAATTTACCATAGCAAAAAGGGCTGAGAGCATGGCTCAAATGGTAGAGCACTTACCTAGTAAGTGCAAGGCCAGGAGTTCAAGTTCTGGTGCCACCAAAAATAAAAATAAGATAAAATAATTTCTCTAAAAATTAAGCTTGAAAGAACTATCTGGTGAAGCCCAGCCTGGCCAACACTGCTTTCTGTGTTCTCTTTAACCCTTTCACCTCAAAAATGATTGCAGACCCGTGTGGAATCGAGCAAACCCCCTGGTGGGTGCTAGTGGGTGGGAGACACCAGCATTACACAACCTGACAGTTTCTAAACAGGTTCACAGGTTCTGGGGTTGGTGAGTAATCCAGACTGGCATGGGAAGACTCCTACCTAGGGCACTGGCAGGATCACCTCAAGCAGGGCAACACTGCCACCTATTGGTCATTCAGAATGCCTACTGGTTGCCAAGCAAAATTCCATGCACTCATATCTCAGAAATTAATCTAGGCTGGCTCATGTCTGTAATCCTAGCTACTCTGGATGCCAAGATCTGAGGACCATCGTTTGAACAGAAAAAGGATAGGAAAGTCTATGGGACTCTTATCTCCAATTAATCAAAGAGCTGGAAGTGAGGCTGTGGTTGAAGTGGTAGAGTACCAGCCTTGAGGGGAAAAGCTAAGGGACAGTGCCCTAGCCCTCAGTTCAAGCTCCAGTACTGATTAGTATATGTGCATACTCACACACACACACATACACACACATACACACACACAATCAATCAAGATTGTAGCACAGTGGTACACTCTTGTAATCCTAGTACTCAAGAGGCTTCAGCAGGAGGATTGTAAGTTTGAGGCCTCAAAAATCTTTCTCAATAACAATTCAAAAAGCCATCTAGCTTTTTATGAATTGAATGCTTAAAAATCCAGTATCCTACATTTTTGTAAAATGTTTCCATTTTTATATAAATACAGAGTGAAAGATGTTTGTTTTTTACATAGTGAATCAAATTGCTTTATTTTATTTTGGTCGGTCGTGGGGCTTGAACTCTGGGCCTGGGCGCTGTCCCTCAGCTCTTCAGCTCAAGACCAGCGTTCTACCACTTGAGCCACAGCACCACTTCCAATGTTGACATTTTTATTGCCAGCTCAATTTCCTCCACATCATTTTCAAGCTGTAGGTGAATGTTTCACTCACAGGTGGAAGTCTCTTATCCAAAATGCTTGCAACTAAATGTGCTTCAGACTTTTTCCAGATTTTAGCCTATTTGCATAAACCTACTGAGACGGCTTGGGGCTCAGACCCAAGTCCAAAATTCATTTATGTTTCGTGCCTTCTTTGTGTAAGCTTAAAGTAATTTTATACTATGTTTTTAATAACTTGCACATAAAACAAAAGTTTGGATCTGGGACCTTCCACTGCTTTGGCATTATGTAGGTGCTCCAAAACTTGTGGGATCCAGAGCATTTCAGGTTTTACATTTTTTGATTAGGGATTATCAATGTGTGTGTGTGTGTGTGTGTGTGTGTGTGTGTGTGTAAAGTTTGTATAGGGTCAAAGACATAATGCACCTTGAATCTCAAGTCTATAGTTCTGTCTGTCTTGCAGAACTGCTGGGCAGTGGCGGGCCAGGCACTGTCTGTAGGCGTGGGGGGGCTGAGACTTCCTGCCCCAATCCTACATGCTTCTGACCACACACAAGACATCAGGAACATGTTTTACAAATTAGTGCAGCATTTAAAAAAATATTAAGCTGCCAGTTGCTGTTGGGTCTTCGTCCGTCTTTGGATGGACGGGGTCCGAGGACGGATAAGTGCGAAGTGAAGTGCGGCAGCTCGCTGTTCCCTAGCCTCTCTTAGCCCAGGAGACAATCAGGCTTGGAACTCGTTTATTAACAGGGAGCATCCCCTTTTTAAAGCAAAAGACTGCGTGGGAGGAGAGGAAATGGAACCAACCAATCACTGAAAGGCCACACCTTAACGTGCACCTAAGCGTCCCTGAGTTGTTGACACACTGAACCCGAACAAATCCGGCTCTGCCCACTCAACTTCCTCTCAGGGCCATCTTTGCTACCCCTCACAAGTTGCTGGTGGCTCGTACCTGTAATTCTAGCTACTTATGATATAAAATACAGCATATAGTATATATAACACATAAAATATATACTCTGTAATATATATTACATACTAAATATTATGTATTAATGTAAAGTCTTATTTAGAAGATTTTTTAGGGCGAGGCGCCAGTGGTTCATGCTAGTCAGACGGCTGAGATCTGAGGATCCTGGTTCAAAGCCAGCCAGGGCTGGAAAGTGTGTGAGACTTTTATCTCCAATTCACCACCACAAAGCTGGAAGTAGAGCTGTGGCTCAAGTGGTAGAGTGCTAGCCTTGTGCAAAAAAAAAAAAAAAGCTCAAGGACAAGTCCTAGGCCCTGAGTTCAAGCCCCAAGGCATGCGCGCGCACACACACACACACACACACACACATACTCACTCACTCCAGAATACCCCGCGGGAGAGTCTCTACTGTCCCCACTGACAGCAAACAGCAGCTGCAGACTTGATCCTCGAAATCGGGAAGGTGAGGCAGGAGGGAGGCATGGGAAGGTCAGGTGCAGATGGGGGGGGGGGCAGAACTGCACATCTCCAGCTGGAATCTCATCACCATCCATTCGTAGCTGCGGCCCTGGGCACCCACCAAGCCCACACGAAGCCAAGCTGTCCACGCTGAAGAAGGGGCCCAGGGAAGCCAGGAGAAGCTGCAGATCAGTATCATCCGGCCGCACTAGGCGCCGCCACCGCTGACCTGCTGCCCGCCTGGGCCCAGCCGCTGGCCGCCTTCCAAACTAATCCGCACATGCGTGCGGCTAGGCCGCGCCGATTCCTCGGAGAGTTCCCTGCAAAAAGCCATTTGCATTTTGTTAATGGATTCGTAGAAACAGGAAGGCCTGGCGATGGTTTCAAGCATCTCCCAGAGCAGCCCAGGCTGGGGTGTCAGCGCACACACTGGGTTCACAGAAAGAGGGCCCCACCTTCCTTCTCTGCAGGACCAGACAGACCCGGGAACAGAGCTTGCATCTCAGCACAAAAGATGTAATAATGGAGGAGGAAAAACAAAAAAACAAAACAGAGGACAGTAGCTATTTAAATGGATTCTGTACTGCAGAGGGCTGTGCTGTTGCTTGCGGGCAGCCTCTCCATTGCGCTTCCTTTCTCCTCTTAGATGCTATGCTTTTTCACTTGGTTTTTAATTAAATTGATGGACACATCCTGAGACATCACAAAACTACAGTTGTTGCTTTACATCTTGGCACGAGGCAGATTCATGAGGAAGATTCATGCAGATTTCCATGAGGAAGCAGAAACTTCTCTAGCAATGCAGCTATTCAAATGCCCTCAGATGGATGCTGGCGTCTCACGCCTGTAATCCTAGCTACTCAAGAGGCTGAGATCTGAGAATCATGGGTCAAAGCCAGCCAGGGCAAAAAAAGTCTGTGAGATGCCAATTAAACACCAAGATGCCAGAAGTGGAGTTGTGGTTCAAATGGTAGATTGTTAGCCTTGAGGGAAAAAGCTCAAGATCAGAGTTTAGGCCTTGAGTTCAAGCCCCTGTACTCCACCTCCCCCTGCCCCCCCCAAAAATAACACCACACCTCAATCTGTTGATGAGTTCCACATATTTTTAAAAATGTATTCTT
This sequence comes from Dipodomys ordii, assembly GCF_000151885.1. Classification (NCBI taxonomy): domain Eukaryota; kingdom Metazoa; phylum Chordata; class Mammalia; order Rodentia; family Heteromyidae; genus Dipodomys; species Dipodomys ordii. The sequence goes on along the minus strand of NW_012267278.1, from coordinate 951,776 downwards.
TTTTCCTTCTGTTTGGTTGTGGAGCTTGAACTCAGGGCCTGGACACTTGCCCTGAGCTCCTTTTGCTCAAGGCTGGCACTCTACCCCTTTGAGCCACAGAGTCACTTCTGGTTTTCTGGTGGTTAACTGCAGATAAAACCATCTCATGGACTTTCCTGTCTGGGCTGGTTTTGAACCATGATCCTCAGATGTCAGCCTCCTGGGTAGCTAGGATTGCAGGCGTGAGTCACCAGCACCCAGCAAAATGTATTCCTTTAACTTCATATTCTCTTCCATTCCAGTCTTTTCCTTGTACAGATGCTCTTGGCTTAATATGTCTTGATTTGTGATATTTCTACTTGGATTCAGTAGAAATTATACTTTGAACCTCTCCTGGGCTAGGGCCAGGAGTCCACAGTCCAACCCTCTCCATTGATGTTAGACAAGAGTCACCTTGAGCCCCAGGTCCCAGACAGCCCCTGGATCACAAGGGTAAATGACAGATCCACCACCTTGTGCTGGGTGCTACCTAAACAGCTTAGGTTCATGACATGCGTTTTCCACTTGTGGTACCTTCAAATTCTCATGGGTTTATTGGGACATAATCTATCATAAATTCAGGACTACCTGGATGTATGTTTGCTTATCTGTGTCATGTGCTGTCTGTGGGTGGGGTGTGTTTTACAGCACTCTTGTATCTGTCCCACAGAGCACAGCACTTTCAAGCTCTCTGCACACTGCTAGCTCTGACTGCAACTGACCCAGGCTGGGCTGTCTACTCCCCTGCATGGGTACCAGGTTCATTTCCACCTCTTACAAACAAGCAGCTTCTTCTGGAGCTTTTGGAGCTTCCCCAGGATAAACTCCTATGTGAGAATGGATGGATCTCAAGAGACCCAACTATTATCTCCAGGAAGACGAGGCTCCTCCCTTCCTCTTTCCTCCTTCCTCCTCCCTGCTTCTTCCTTCCCATATCTCATGAACCCCTGCCACCATCCAAATTGGTATTTTTTTGGACAAGCTAATTGCTATAAACTTGTATCATATTTTAATTTGCATTATTTGATTACTAATTACTTTAAACATGTCTTTATATATCTAATGTGGTATGATGTAATTTATTGGCTGGGGTAATTGTCTTCAGACATTTTTCCATTGGAGAATTTTTTCCCATGAAACTCTTTATTAATATTATTTTTACTATATTTTTATTGTAAAGATACTGTACAAAGGGGTTACAGTTACATGAGTAAGGTAATGAGTACATTTCCTATGGAGCATTGTTACCCCCTCCTTTGTTTTTCACCTACCATTCCTTCCCTCCCCACCTCTCTAACTCCTCCCCCCATCACTGCAAGCTGTAAAGTTCATTTTCAACGTAGTGTCTTGTACATCTCGTTGTTACAATGGGTCAACCTGTATCCTTATTTCAGCATTTTGTTATTTCCCTCCCCAAATTAGAAAAATGTATATACAAGATGCAGGGCACCAACATCAAATACAGTGAAAACAGGGGTTATACCATGGGGGAAGAATATACAAAAGAAGCAAAAATATCACACAGTACATTAAAACAACAGCAACAAAGATAAAATCTTCTGTGTCCCTATCTTGAGGTTCATTTCACTTAGCATCATCTTATATGGTCATATGTACATAGCTTTTGACCTTTTCTGCTTGTCCTAGACATATACTAGTTATTGCAAATAAAGGAAACCATGGGACCTATGCTTCTTTGGGTCTGGCTTACTTCACTTAATAGAATTTTCCCAAGTCTTTCCATTTCCTAACAAATGAAGCAATGCCATTCTTTCTGATGGAGGCATAGAATTCATATATATATATATATATATATATATATATATATATATATAATATTTTCTTGATCCCTTCATCTACTTAGGGGCATCTGGGTTGGTTCCATATCTTAGCTATGGCAAATAATGCTGCAATAAACATAGTTATGCTGGTTGCTTTAGTATGGTCTTATTTGTGATCATTCAGGTAAATGCCCAAAAGTGGGATTGCTGGGTCATAGGGGAGCTCTATGTGGAGTCTTTTGAGGAACCTCCATACTACTTTCCAAAGTGGTTGAACAAGTTTACACTCCCACCAACAATGCAGTAGGGTTCCCTTTTGGCCATATTCCCTCCAGCATCTGTTGTTATTAGATTTCTTGATTCTAGCCATTCCAACTGGGATGAGGTGGAATCTCAATGTTGTTTTGATTTGCATTTCTTTTATGGCTAGAGAGGTTGAGCATTTCTTCATGTGTCTATTGGCCATTCCTATTTCCTCTTCAGAGGAGTCTCTCTAAGTCTTTCGCCCACTTATTTATTGGGCAGTTGTTTCTTTGAGGATTTGTTATTGGGGGATTTCATTTTTTGAGTTCTAAGTATATTTTAGATATGAGACCCTTGTCTGTTGTATGGCTAGTGAAGATCTTCTCCCAATCTGTGGGCTTTCTACTGATCTTGCTAGCTATGTCCTTTGCCATGCAGAAGCTCTGCAGCTTCATGTAATCCCATTTGTCCAACCTTTCTTCGATTTGTTGTGTTTCTGGGTCTTTATTAAGAAAACTTTGGCCTGTGCCAAAGAGCCCTAGTCTTTCACCTATTCCTAAAATGTTTTCAGAGTGTCTGCTTTGACTTCGAGGTCTTTGATCCATTTGGAGTTGATTCTGGTGCAGGGTGATATATAAGGATCTAGCTTTAGTTTTCTGCAGGTGTTTAACCAATTTTGCCAGCACCATTTACTGAAGAGGCTGTCTTTCTTCCATTCTATTTTTTTTAGCTCCATTGGAGATTTTTGTCTTTATTTAAAGAGAGGATTAGTTCACCTTTTCCCCTCTTTTCTTCTTTGTCCTTTTCCGATATGATTTGTATCTAGGAAGTTCTGTTTAAAATATTTTACCCTGCTTCTGAGTTGCAAAAAGATAGCTTGGATGATTTTCTTGGATTAATTGCATGCTTTTATCTGTTATTTAGGAGGTGGGGAGCAGAGATGGTGGTTTAAGGCCGTTCCAAGCACAAATGCATGGTACTCCTCTCTTACTCAGTGCTGGTAGGTGCTTGATTTCCCAGCGATTGGCCGAGCACAATGGTTGAGTGCAGGCCTGTCTTCCCAGAGATAGGGAAGCATTCGTGGGGAAGCCTGGGATGTTCATAGCCAGAGATGTCCTGGGACTGTTGAGGTCACTGGACAGAGGCCAAAGGTTGGCTTTTGGCACTTGCAACCCAGGCCTTGCTGCTCAAGTACCACAGCTTGAAGATGCAGCCTCTCTCGTTGGCCTTGAGATGAGTACTCCATTCACCCTGCTTGCTATTACCCGCTAAATGTTGCCTTAAAATATTGGAAGAGACCTGAGTATAGTAGCATATGTCTATGGTACCAGCAATTAGGAGTCTGAGACAGAAGAATCATGAGTTTAAGATTCTGTCCCACAAAACACAAAACAAATAAGACAAAATTTAGAATAACAGGCTTGTCATCTATTTAAAGCTATTTCAGAGGTTAAGATCCATATAATTATAATTTGAGGCCAGCCAGGGCAGAAAAGTCCATGAAACTCCATCTCTAAAATAATTAGCCTATCTCCAAAATAACCAGTAGAAAGTAAATCTAGATATGTAGTTCAGGTCCTAGATCACCAACTGAACAAGCAAGCTGAGCCATGAGTTCAAACTTCAGTATCAGCAAAAAACAAAACACACCATTGAATAAACCCAGAAGAACAAGAAAATCAAGTTGATCACTTTAACAGCCCAAGAGACTTCTAGCATTCTGGCAGCTGAGGAGACCCGACAATGTCAGAAGCACAGGAGCAGGTTGTCTTCCAGCTTCCAAGGACGGTGGCCTCTAGGGCTCCTGCATGCTGCTCCCCAGCCTGCTCAGTGTCCCCTGGACAGCACTCTGCAGCACCCCTCCCAGTGGAGCCCACAGCTCTTTCACTGTTCATGGACACCCATGGCCCATCTGTGAGCTTAGCAGGGCCCACCAGCTCCTAGCCAAGAGCCAAGCTCTGCATTAGGGCTGGAAACACAGCCGAGGGGAAAATAAACTAAAAAGCCATCGTGGACTTTAGCAAAGCTAGGAGGAAGACCAACACTCATCATCAGAGTAGAATAAGAGTAAGATTGCAACTACCAGGTGCAAAGAAGAGACAATACAGGTACCTGGAGAGCACATGATAGGGATCAAAACTCATGCTTCCTTAAGAAGTAAGTGGCTTTCAAAGCTTTGTACCTGTAGCTCACTCCTATAATCCTAGCTACTTAAGATGCTGAAATCCTAGCTACTTAAGATGCTGAGATCTGCGAATCAATGTTCAATTTGTCAGCCTGTGCCAACAAATCTGAGAGACTCTTACCTCCAATGAGCCAGCAAAAAGCTGCAAGTGGATGAGTTTCTCAAAAGTAGAGCACCTGTCTTGACTGAAAAAGCTAAGGGAAAGCACCAGACCCTGAATTCAAGCCCTAGTGTGTGTGTGTGTGTGTGTGTGTGTGTGTGTGTGTGTGT
>NW_012267278.1:922742-947229 GCF_000151885.1 Dipodomys ordii | reverse complement strand
GTGTGTGTGTGTGTGTGTGTGTGTGTGTGTGTGTATGTGTGTGTTTGTGTACATACACATATATACAGCTAGATATGATATGATATCTAGGTAGGCAGACAGACAGACAGACAGACAGACAGACAGACAGACAGACAGACAGACAGACAGACAGACAGACAGACAGATAGATAGATAGATAGATAGATAGATAGATAGATAGATAGATAGATAGATAGATAGATAGATGGATGGATAGATGGATTTGATAATTAGGTGAGAGAGAAGCTAGCCTTAATGACAATACATGCAAGTAGGCTTCACAACTGGTCACATGGTAAGAACAGGATCAAATGTGAGGAAAGATGAGCACACTCAGTTGCTTAGTGTCATTCTCTTGCTGTCAGAGACAATATCAGTGACAGGAAAGCCAGCCTGGAAACCTCATTTGTGACAGAAGTTACCACAGCCCTGGGCATGGCTGGGGTCACCCTGGGAGCAGATATGAAGTAGGAGAGAAGAAGAGGTGCTAGTAGTAGAGGAACCCTACAGTTCACAGCCAGAGAAGGAGCTGACAAGGAAAACCAAGCAGAGCTCCCAGGGAGCCAGAGACACAGCAGGAGAACTTCACTAGAAAAAGAAGTGCTTATAAACAGGGCTCTGTTTGTAGCCTTGAGGGACTAAAGGGGACCACAGTCACCTTCCTGCCTTAAGTACGTACTAAAACAGACAAGGAATATGACAGCGCAGGTTTTCACATACCAGAAAGCAGGCCACATAGCACAGTGATGCTGAGAGAAGAGAGATATATGGGGTGAGGCTGACTGCTGACACAGCCAGCTGCCTGGAGCATTTCCAGAAGCTTCCAGGATCCAGGAGACAGAAAATGAGGATCAGGAGAACATTATATTTTCCCCTGCCCTCTTCTTCCGAAGAGCTTTTGTGCTTTGAAATCTGTGGAGAAACTTGTCCAAAGTTTAGTACCACACCTGTTAGTTAACTCCATAGAAACACTTGGCAGGAGTGTACCCATGTAGGCACAGTAGCCTTATGGAAGACAGATTGAGGGCTGCCATTTTGTCCAACTTCACTCTCTCCCGACCCCCAAGCCACTTGAGTCTTCTCTGACTTATGAAGTCCTCAAGCTTGCTTCTGCTCTCTGGGCAGCTGCCCTCTGAGTCTTTTCTGAGAGATGGTGGACATCCTCTAGGACCACCAGCTTCAGCAGGGAGGAAGGGATCTCCAAACCAACCTGCCCCAGTGCTGCCACCTGCAATCCAACTGCAGCATTGCAGGCTGGAGGGAAACGCAGAGCAGACTCTACATCCAGGAAGTGGGCTAGGGTTCCTCATTCCCAGCAACACCCTGAACATGGCCAGGTGATGTAGCTGGGGAAGGATACAGGAAGATGGAGGTTAGGGACCAATGGGAAGAGAAATCCTGGATGACACCAAGCTCTTCCAGATATTGAACAGGCTACTGTTCTGGCTTGTGACCTGTCTATGTTTCTGTGAGAGCGGGGTGAGAATAAAGGCCATACAGCGTTCATAGAACAAACAACACCTCCACATTAGAACATTTGTGCCTGTTAGATAAGACAGGAACTCAATTAGACTCCAAATGTCACCATTTCTCATAATTACAGTCATACATCAACAATAGACAATGCTCAGTAATGGGTCTGTTGGAAACATTAACTTTCAAAAATACTTGTAAATGAATCTCCTCATTGACAACTCCTATGTACTTTATTTTCTCATAGACATAGAAAAGATAAATTATGGAAGAAATAACTGGGGGAAATTTTCCACACATCTAATTTGTGTCCAGAGACAGAAACAAACATTCCACAAAATGATTCCGTGTACATTCTGCTACCATGGCAAGAAGTTTGGCTTGAGAAGACAGCTGTGATTTCTGGCATGTCAAACTTGAAAAAAAATGTATGGATAGCAATGTGGGCGTTTGCATATGCTCCCCATAATAGAATGTCTATGACCCTCACTCTGTGTAACCCACACAGAAGTAGGCAAGAAGCGATGAAGTCACAAAACTTCAAGCTGCTCTGCCCAGGGAGAATGTCTCATAGAGCAACAGAGGAGGTAGCATGGAGTAAATGGCTGCTGTTCAGTGGGGAGGCTTGGTAACCATAGCAACTTGCTTTAGAAGTTGTTCTTGCCCAGCCAAAGTAAAAAAGCAGGTAGACCCTGTAAAGCCCTCCTGCTGTCACATAGCAGGGAGAAAAAGCCATTCCAGAAAGGCAGCAGGAAAGGAAGCCTCCTGAAGCGTCCATACCACGCAGGTCTGCAAAGGAACAAGCTAGAAATAAGGAAGAGGACAACGGAAGAAAGCTGAACAGAGAGTCGACTTCAAACTCTTGCAGACAGAATGAGATTTTTTTTTTTTGGAAAGAATATACCAGTTCAGCTGTGGCTACTCTAATACAAATTACTCTGGGACCTGGGAAAAGATCAATGTACAATCAAGACCATGACAACGACTAGAAGCTAGCTCAGAATGGAATGTTTCCGTCTGCTTCTGGTTCTTTACACCTTAGGGAGGAAGGATTGGAGTTAACACTAGAACCTCAGCATGCAGAGATAAATTTTTGTAGCTGCAGCAGTTTAAACAATAGTTCGATAGTAAGGTATAGAGTGAATCTCTGTCAACTCAAGGTGAGCTTATTTTTTCATATCAAATTGTGTGTGTGTGTGTGTGTGTGTGTGTGTGTGTGTGTGTGTGTGTGTGATGGGGCTTGAACTCAGGGCCTTAGCACTGTCCCTGAGCTTTTTTGCTCAAGGCTAGCACTCTTTTTGAGCTACAACTCTATCCCTGGTCTCTGGTTAATTGGAGATAAGAGTCTCACAGCCTTTCCTGCCCAAGCTGACTTCAACCAGTAATCCTCATATCTCAGCTTCCTGAGTAGTAGGGATTACAGATGTGAGCCACCAGCACCTGCTATGTTGTTATTACAAAGCAAACAGAGCTCCTCAAGTATGGATAGATGGAGGAGTAAGTAAATCTGTGACCTTCAGTGATCTGGTCTCAGGCAAGCATGTGGCACACTGGGCAGGGTGTGGTATCTTGTATACCATACCAACACTGGCTCAACTCTGATCTTGGCGAAGCATCTGGCACTATTATGTCTGCCTTGACTTAATGCAATCCTTGGCTGCAAGATTCTCTCCTGTTCTCTCTTGCTCAGGACCCTCTTTCTGCCCAGATTTAGGTAACTAAAGTCTTGAAGTCATCCCCTGCCCATCCATCCCCAACTGTCTTCTCTTAGTAGATCCATGATTCCGCAATCATGGATCTTTACCACCCTCTTTACCACCAGCCTGTCTCTGCCACGGCCATCTCTTTTGCCCTGCTCCAGTGATCTCCTGAGATGTAGCCTTTGTTCATTCTTGCACTCCATTTGCCACACAGAAGCCAGAACCTTTTAACACATAAATCTTGAAATCTTGAAATCTTCCAATGTTTTCCTGCCACAGTAAGAATAAAAACCCAGAGTTCTTATTCTTCCAGTATCTCCACCTGCCTTTTTCCCCTCCCTCCCCCTCGCTCACTCTGCACCTGACACCCGAGTTTTCTACTTGCTATAAAGATGGCATTGTGGCTTCACATTTGTTTTCCTTCTGGAATTTCTCATTTCCTCTATCCAAGTTTCTGTTCTTACCCTAGAGACCCTCTTTGCCTATGGAAATCCCTGCCCTGTTTCGTTCTATTCCTTTGTCCTGAATTATTTTTCTTTCCCACACTGATCATTGATGGTTTTTAACATGGGGACTTGTTTCCTTTGGCTCAGTGTGAAGTCCATAAAAACAGGGAATATTTTTCTTTTCCAGTGATTTTTTTTCCCCTCCATGGAATCAGAACATGGTAATAGCTGGCACGTGGCGGGTGATCAGCTAGTGCTTGTAAGTGAATGAACATATTCAGAAAGGTTTCTGTGAAACATGCCGAGTGTTGGTTCAATGGTTTTTAATCTTCTTTAATTTTGTCACTAAATTATCTGCTTCTGTAACAAATCTGATGCAAAATAAGAAAAGTTAAAACATTTGGAGCAAAGTGTGGTATTATTTCAGCTCTATAAGAGATGTTAGGAATCAGCTAACAGATAAATCTGAATACGATTAGAACAATGGAACTGGAGATCATCATGCTAAATAAAACAAGAACTAGGACAATAGAATTTTGAAGCTAACAGACACCTCTCCTTCTACCTTCCTCTCACAGAGCATTGATATCAACTACTTCTCATGTTCCATGTCCTGTGGCTCATCTGCCCCAGGCTCACCCATTTCCCAACAAGGGATTTTTTTCAGAACAGTTCTCTGGTGCTAAAATAAGTGAATAATTGAAAGTGATGCATAGCTTTAATTTCAGTCAATCAGGAGGTGGAGGCAGGAAGATCTTGAGTATAAGGCCAGACTGGGGAAGTCAGCTAGACATTCTATCTCAAAATCAAAATACAAACAAAAGGGCTAAGGTATGGATCAAATGGTAGTGAGTTTAAGCTTAAGGCCTTGGGTTCAATCTCCAGTACTACAAAAAATAAATTAATATATAAACCTGGCTCCTTTATGTTTTCCCACCCAGGGTGTGCTGTCCAGATGGAGTCTTTGTAGCTGAGTAGCACTGCCAGGACATACCCTAATTTATGTTCCAAGACCCAAACATACAAGGCATGAATGAAACCATCACTTAACACCCCCCCCCACACACCCAGGCCACAGTTTAGCACAAGGGAATGGGAGATGGGGGTGGGCTTGATAGTCTCTATGTTGTTCTGTGGCCCATTGTGATTCTTTCCACAGAATAACCACACTCATAAGTAGCACTTTATTTAACTGAAGAACTATGCTGTTTTGTGTGCATTTCTCATCGGCTCCTCATAGCATGACCATCAGAGCAGGTACTATTAGTAGAAATGAAGGAACTAAAGCTTAGAGAGGTTGAACTTGCCCAGTCACTCACATGGCATGGCAGTAGCAGAGCTGGATGCAGTGCCCTCAATTGTGAGCTGTTAACCACCACGCAGGAAGGAACTGTCTTCTTCACACAGCAGGGGGAGCAGAGGCACCCACAGAGCACTTCCCTCACAGCGCAGGTAGAGAAACTAGAGCCGTGAGAGTATGTGTAACTCCTGCAAAGTCACACAGCCAGAGAGCAGAGACGACACAGATTCTCACCAAGGTTATTTCCCATGGCCATTGCATCAGATGGAGTCTGGAGAACGAACCTCTCTTACACCAGCAAGTTTTCTCATTTGCTTCTATGCCTGGTTAACTCAGCTTTTGCTAGGAACATACTAATACAGGTTTTCAGAAATTGTATACTTCCTTTGTGCATTGGAGTTCAGCTTGGCTCTATGAGTCTTTTGTTTCCTTTTTAAAATGCTTTAAGTAGTTGTACAAAGGTGTTTCAATTCAACATGCCAGTTTGTGAGCACAATGCATATTAAGCCATGTCACCCCTTTCAGCAGTCTTCTCCATGTGTCTTGCTATTTAACTGGTATTTTACTTGGAGTTTGTATTCACAACCCAATCTGGGTTCACAAAGATGCTCTCTGGTTGTCAGTGTGAAATTCTATAGGATGTTTTTGTTTGTTTGTTTTTGTTTTTGCCAGTCCTGGGGCTTGAACTCAGGGCCTGGGCACTGTCTCTGAGTTTCTTTTGCTCAAGGCTGACACTCTACCACTTGAGCCACAGAGCCACTTCTGGCTTTTTCTCGTACTGAGAAATCAACCCCAAGGCTTCATGCATGCTAGGTAAGCACTCTACCACGAAAACATATTCCCAGCTTTCTGGTGTGAGCCACCAATGCTCAGCCACTCTACAGAAATTTCCCCTACAAGTTCATGACAAGGCAGGTCTGAACTTGAGGTGACTGCATCTTTTCACATAGTAAGCCATAAGCAATCAGTGTTCTCCATCATCACAGACTTGATTTTAGTTGCTACTGTTAGATCAGGGCAGTATTCTCAATCTGGCTGCCCCCTGGGATCACCTGAGGGTCTCTTTAAAGGTAATAGTACAGGGCCCACAGATCATTCCTGGAATGGTGTAAGTGATACAAGATACAGGAATGGGGTGAGTTAGGCACACTGGTCAGGTTGCTGTACCATGACTGATGGGAGATGTCAGCAGTAGGTTTTGAAACCAGCCAGGTATTCCCTGCCCAGACTGCAGGTCCCCACACACCATCCCCAGGGAACTTGTCTGACTTAAATTTCTCACATGTATCTCTGTTTTATTCTCTCCCTATTTTATCATTAAATTTAAAATCTATTTACAGGCCATCATATTCAAAAGGAGCACATATCCCTCCCAAAGCTAAAAGTCCCTAAATAGGCAAAGAGCTAAGGAAAGACTTCTCAGAAGAAGAGGTAAGAATGGCAGAGAATAAATGAAGAAATGCTCATCATCCTCGGCCATAAAGGAAATGCAAATCAAACTCTGAGATTACATCTCACACCAGTTAGACTGGCTAACATTGTGAATTTGAACAACAAATGTTGGTGGGGATGTGAGGGGAAAAAATGAACCCTACTGTGCTGTTGGTGGAAATGTAAACTAGTACAACCACTCTGGATAGCAGTCTGGAGGTTTCTCAAAAAACTAAACATAGATCTTCCTTAGGACCCAGTCATAGTACTCCTGGGCATCTACCCTGAGTATCACGAGCCAGAATATGATAATGACACCTGCACATCCAGGTTCATTGCTGCTCTATTCACACTAGCCAAGATATGGAAACAGCCCAGATGCCCCACACTAGATGAGTGGATCAAAAAGAAGATGTGGTGCTTACACACAATGGAATTTTACATAGCCATTAGAATAACCTTATGTCATTTGCAGGGAAATGGATGGAACAAATCATGTTAAGTGAGGTAAGCCAAGCTCAGAGAGACAAACAGCACATGATTTCTCTAATATGTGGAAACTAGATCTAAAATACATTGTGACATGACAAATTATACAAGACTCTAGGCATTCACACACAGTGAGACCAAAGGAGGAGAACACAAAGGCTCGATGCCTATCTCCCTCTGAACATATAAAATGATATTTATTAAACTTCAGGAAATGGAAACAATAGGATTTTCTTTTCTTTTTATCTTGTTTATTTAGTTATCTGTATTTGGGAGGGTAAGGGAGGGACAGAAATGGAGGGACAAAGGGTGAACAAATGCAGCAGTGGTACTCACCAACACTGTTGAAAATGAATTATACAACTTGTGAGTGAGCACAGAAGGGAAAAACTAGGAGAGAGCAAGGGAAGGAGTGACATTGTCCAAAAAGAAATGTACTCTTTATCTGACTTATAAAAGGGTAACCCTTTGTAAAAAAATTTTTACAAAAAAAGGCATGCATAATGGAGCAAACAAGACTCTCTTGTCTTCCTCATCTCTCTTTCTGGAGATGCTTGTTTGCAGATGCTTCATGCACATATAAGTAAATGGTGCCCACGTGCATTCACCTGGGTGGTAATGTTTTGGACACTGGCTGGTAACCTGATCTTCTGTCCCCTCCTTTATCCCCATAACTGCATAGATCCCTCTTGAACTGTTTTTAAGGAGAATGAAGAAGGCAATGACAAGGTCTAGGCAGAGGTTCTAGAGCCTTCAATGATCCCCTGGTCCTGTGTTTGAGGGCCATGTGCAGTAGTAGGAAGGTGTCTGCTCTCTTCCTTCCTCTTCTGTATCCTAGTGGAGTTCTTCAAATATTACTGCTCCTCCCTCCCTCAGACTCCTGAGCCTTATTTTAGCCTCTGCTGACCTTTCTTCAGGACAATGTCTCTCTAGAAAATGGCTCTGCATTTACAGGGAGGGTGGAAAAGATGCTAAGGAGAGCAGGCCTCCCAGGGACTTCCTCTTGTGAAATTACATTTCAGAGGAATGATCACCCATGGTGAGTAATTTAGGCAAAGAGGCAAAAGTCCGAGCCATGATGTTAGAAGTTAGAGGCCAAAGGAAGAGGTACACGGAAGGAACAATGCAGAGAAATGTGATGTTGCTGGATAATGAACTAGGTTCAAGCAATGGGAAGAAGGGAGTGAAAAACTCTTAGATTCAAGATATTCAGCTCAAGCAGCTAGAAGAATGGTGGGATCATTGTCAAACAAGACATTCTTTGTGAAGAGATTTCAAAAGCTGTTTTTTTTTTTTTTCTAGTTTGAATACTGTCCTCATCAAATTTCGAAGGCAGCCAAGCATGGGAAAGTCTGTGAGGTAACAGAGTTTGGCTCCAATCTTTCTCTGCACCTTTTCTGTGTCACCCCTCTGCCAGACTTCAGGAGCCATTCTTCCACAGTGCCACTGTCATCTAATCCCGGCTGGAATGATGAGCAGTATCAGTTGTGGGCTGATAAAGGCAAAAGCTATGCCCTCTGCCAGGGGCACTTACATTTGAAAAGAAGACTCAAGAAGAAACAGTCTTTTTAAAAAATGACCAACCAGAGTGAAATTAATGAGAGCTCAGATTCATTTTTTTGAGACAGGCTGTTAGTCCCCAGATCACATAGTATTTTGGTTAGTCACGGGTTAATTCTGCTATTGTGATCATTGACTATTGACTATGGATGGGCTGGTGGGCTGCAATTGTGTGAAGCCAATCATTCAGTTCTTTTAAAAGGTAACAGTAGCGGTTCAATGTGTTTCTTCCATATTTCCTCATTGTCTGTTGGAACTGTCCGTGGAGATAGTATAAAACATTTAAAACATAGCATAGGAAACAAAGGAGGAGGATGCAATGCTTGGTAAGAAATGTACACATTATCCTGCCCATGCAATTGTAACCCTTCTGTACAGTATGTTCACAAATAAAATAAAATTAAATTAAAAAAAAACATAGCATAGGAAATACATTCCAGATCCATGGAATGTGAAATAGTCATTAAAGTGTGCATGCCAAAGTAAGATTTGAGGAGCAACAAGGAAACAGTAGTTCCTTTAGCTAAAGGAGATGCAAAGCTCATCTCATTTCAATGAAAAGCTGGGACATCTCTGAGTCTGGAGGAAGCTCACAGCTCTGGGGACTTAGATGACATCTGAAAAACTCAACAGAGATTTTTTTTCATTATACTGTTTTTATTATTGTACCACTGGGCACAGCAAATATTTGTTGAATATTTATGCTAGCTGCTTTCTCTTTATGAAATGCCTGTCACATAAATGTTAATTAGTGTTTTTTTACTTGCTAAGTGCAATCGGCAGCATTTGAATTGGAGCTGAGAATATTTTATTTAAAGGAGCCATCTTTGATACCTCTGCATTCAGGCATTTCACTAAAGCAGTTCTAAAATGTCATAACAGAAAAAAAATCTATTCCATCTGGTTTTGAACGATTTGTGCAGTTCAGCGGGATTCCAGTGAAGAACTGTAGTGAGTTCGTTTTTTTGTTTTTGAGTTCGGTATTTTTATCTTTCAGCTTAGCCCACAAATATAATTAAAGCCCCAAGGCATGTTAAAACACTTGGTACTGCTATTGATTTTAAAAGTCCACTATGATACTTTTATTTTTAGGTATTAAAAATGGAGCATTTTGGAAGAATTAGAGATTAGAATTAGAATTAGATTTAGAGATTGCACATTTTATTTGAGAAGATAAACCATTCTCTGCCAGAAAAAAAGGGGGGGGGGAGACTGAATCATGAACTGATGTTAGAAGGTTTAATAAATCTTGTTGATAAATTACAGAAGCACAAAGCTATGTCTAAAAGGTTGGTCATGCTAGAAGAATATATTAAATAAATTTACATATCTAATAATATTTAATTTTTTTCTTCAGTCAATTTTCCAAGGAACTGGATGAAATATTTTAGCCATCTTAGCACTTGGGAGACTGAAGCAGGAGGACCACGAGAGTTTGAGGCCACAACTAGGCTACCCAATTAGACTGTACTTCAACAATAGAAGTAGTTTAAGCTGAGCACTCCCTGGTGGCTCACGTCTGTAATCCTAACTACTCAGGGGGCTGAGATCTGAGGATCATAGTTCAAATCCAGCCCAAGCAGTAAAGTCCTTGAGGCTCTTATTTCCAATTAACCTGCAGAAAGGAGGGAAATGGACCTGAGACTCAAATGTTATCAGCCTTGAGTGAAAAAGCCTAAGCCAGAGTGCAAGGCTCTGAGTTCAAGTCCTAGTACTGGCACTCGTACATAAGAAAAGTAGTTTAGGTTTAACCCAGCCTAGGGATCACTCTGTTTAATACTTTATTCTACATTATCTCATCTCTTACTCTATTTCTAGGACTAGGTCTCTTCTTGGATAATGGGCTACCTGTCAATTTATCCAACGATTTCAAAAGGTCATATCTAGAATAATAGGTTACTAAAGAAAAAACAAGTTATTTTTTAGGGTCTGCTAACATGGGGCTGGAAGAGCACCATTGCTACTACAGCTAGATTGGGCATGATGCTCCTTCCTTCCTTTTTTTTTGGTCAGTCATGGGGCTTGAACTCTGGGCCTGGGTATTGTCCCTGAGCTCTTCAATTCAAGGCAAATGCTCTACTTCTTGAGCCACAGCACCACATACGGCTTTTTCTGTGTATGTGGTGCTGAGTAATTGAACCCAGGGCCTCATGCATGCAAGGCAAGCACTTTACCACTGAGCCACTTTCCCAGCCCTGATGCTCCTTCCTTTAAAGCTTAATTTTTTGGTACAACCCTTATCAGCCAAGGCACCTCAAGCATAAAATCCATCCATCATCTCAGCTCTTGGCTATGAGTTAAGAAGCACTCAGAAAACCTTGACTTAAGACTTTCCAAATGCCCCCAAATCACCTATTAACTACCATTGTTTTAGTAAAAGCTTTTCCAATCTTTTCTCCCATTAAAGATGCTATAGGCAATAAAATAATCAGTGATAAACCTCTTTGGTGATACTGACAGAAACCATAACAAAGTCACTGGAGACGAGGAAGCAGATCTGGTGGGTGGGCTTGGTTGCTGAGCTGAGCTGAAGCCAGAGATGGGAGGAATGGAGAGATAGGAGGGGTCTGCCTGGCACCGAGGAGGTCGAGAACATCCCGGGAATGAGGTAGGGAGTTTATGTTGGTCAGAGAGACTAGAAACTACCAAAAGTGAAGTCCTCCCTGTTCACCACATACACACATAAGGCTGAGCTCGCAGGATAATGGTTTAAAGCCAGTCTGTGTGTTTTTTCCCTTCCCTTCCTAGGCCCTTCCAGTCCTGGCTGGACCCAGCATCAGTGGTCTTTCATAGACTTAAAAAAACCCTAAAATATGATTTTCAAATCTGATTTTTGAAGTTTTTATGTAGAAAATACATATTGCAGGAAAAGATAATTCTAGCATGTGCCAAGCCCTGCGTTTAAATTCTAGTGCCATTGAAGAAAGACAATCCCACAACCTACAGACATTTTGACACATTTGATAATCCTATGTGTTTATATTTGCATAACTGGGATTATGTCTGTGGTATTTCTAAGAATGTAAATGTTTCCTCAACTCTAGCTCTTTTTTTTTTTAAAGGTCTGAGATGGGGACTCAAACGTGGTACCCGCCACTTTTACTCATTGGCTAACACTGGCAACAACCACCCCTCCAACTCCTGTTTTCTCAACTTAAAGCATTATTAAGTCCTCTCTTCCTAAGGAATTCTTTAAGTGTTTTATTCTTCCCAGTGATAAAATATCAGAGCTGCTTCTCATGGTACACCCTCCTCTTCCTCCAAACCCATACTCTTTTGTCAAGGTTCAATGGTTTCCTTTTAGCTGCTATTCATTAGTGCTTCTGCCACCTTCACCAGGGAGACTGGTAAGTTCCTTCGACACAGATAGCTCCCTTGAGGCTCTAGGTTTTCTTCAGTGTCTCTTACTTGAACCCTTTCATTCCTCCCTTTCATTCCTCTGTAATATGGCATGATTGGTGTGTTTGTAATCATTGCTGTAGGAATTATCGTTAATAACTCAAGGTTAGCTGGGCGCCGGTGGCTCACACGTGTAATCCAAGAGATCTGAGGATCGTGGTTCAAAGCCTGCTGGAGCAGCAAAGTCTGTTGAGACTCTTTTTTTGATTTTTTTTTAACTTTTTTTTTGGGTCCAGTCGTGGGGCCTGAACTCTGGGCCTGGGCACTGTCCCTCAGCTCTTCAGCTCAAGGCTAGTGCTTGACCACTTGAGCCACAGCACCACTTCTGGCTTTTTTCTTTTTGCTTATGTGGTGCTGAGGAATCGAACCCAGGGCCTCATGCATGCAAGGCAAGCGTTCTACCACTGAGCCACCTTCCCAGCCCAGTCTGTGAGACTCTTATCTTCAATAAACCACCAGAAAACCTGAAGTGGCGCTGTGGCTCAAGTGGTAGAGTGCTTGCCTTGCGCTGAAGAGCTGAGGAACAGCGTCCAGACCCAGAGTTCAAGCCCTACAACCAACAAAAAACAAAACCAAACCAAATGAAAACAACAACAAAAAAAACCCTCAAAGTTGACAGATTACACTGCCCATCCACACCACCCTGTGCATTAGCTCTTTCCCTAGTTTCCAGCTCTGTGGAGATGGGAGGGGAGAGGTTGAAGGGGCTGTTTGCTAGTTCTGAAGGCTTTTTAACCCCATCGGAGACAGGATTCTCCCTTTCAGACAGGCTGTCTGGAAAAGAAGGATGTTTTCCTGTCTGAGCCTAAATCTATTGACACCAAATCTATTTTTCTATTTTTCTAGATTGGCTAGGCCTGCCATCTATGGGTTCTGCTAGGAAATCATCCAGCAGACAAGCCTGTCTTCAAGCCCCAACCCACAGCCCTATATCTAAAGTACTCATCAGAGCCAACCAACTCCACTTAGCAGATTCCAGCCTTTACATTTACTCTTTCCTGCCCTACCTGTTAGGCTCTTATAGTAGTGAGCCGAATGTCCCTAGCCTCTCCACTGGAAATACTTCCCAAAAGTCGATTTCTAGGCCCACATGTTCTCTGAAAAGGGATCTGATGCTTGTCCTTGGACTATCTAAGTCACTCCAAGGAGGGTAGTCCTTCATGAGTCACAGTGCTCAAATAAACACAAGCATGTCAGAAAGTTACCATCTTTTCCTGGGAAAACAAATGTTTCATATGGTTCAACCTAATAAATGTCATCCATAAGAGAATAAATAAATCAGTTGACATCTCTTCTCATGCTGAAATACTACTCAGACAATGATAATGAATCAACATGATCACATTATCACCATGGATGAAACTAAAAGTCATTGTTGAAAAACTGCAGGCTGCAAGAAAGAAATATACATAGTATACCACGGATAGTTTGAAAGCTATGCACCACAATGCTAGACATTTCTTTACACATATGTTTTAGTGATATACACACATATAAAATATAACTATGAATACATGTATGCATATTCATATAAATATACATATAATAAAATATTAATAAGTGCATGGAAATGATAAACACATAAAACTCAGCTAGAGAAAAGAATTTTGGCAAGAATTTCATCTGTGCTAGTGTATATTTCTTAAGACGATTGGGAGATATGCAGATATTCACCAGGAGGTACTATAGAGTCATATGAAAATCATTAAAAACTCAGATTAAGGAAGTTCAAGTACAACCAGGAAGAAAAACGGAGCATCACTAAGAGCAGCAAGAATGAATTGATTGTGCCTATATTTCTTTCATCATCCCCCCTTAGTTTAGATGATACATTAGTTTTTCTGAGAACAGAAGGTAATTGACCAGAAAGGAATGCCCCCAAAGGGCTATGCCCATTTTCTAATAGTAGACCACTTTAAACCCAACTTGGGAACTTAGAAAAATGATTAAAAGTATTTAAGTGATCTGTCACCTGGGTAGGCAAGGTGTAATAAATATACCTGGGAAAAGAGCTGCCTTTTGGAGCCTCTTTGCTCTCCTCTCCTGCATGTCAAGAGGGAGGTAATACTCTTTCCCTGTCTATTCTTTTTTTCCCCCTCCTTGCTAGTCTTCTATTTTCCGGTTTTCCTTTTTGTGTGTGAACCTCCTTGAAGTGCTTTTTATCCTCAGTTTCAAGGGCCTTGAATATAGTAGCTAATTGAGGAGCTCAGTCCAAGTCCTATTCTCTCTCTAATTGGAAATTCTACTTGTCCCTCAAACCCTTCTGAGGGTTGATTATGTGGTTCATAAATTGTGTATTCTACATGACAAATTCAAACAGGCCTTCCTGCCTTTTCTGCAACAAGGTAGTTAAGATATTTTATCAAAGTTAGTTGAAATTTTGATAAAATCACTTATTATTTGCCTTCCCACAAAGTAAAATTATGTTTAAGAGGGCATAATAGCTAAGAGCTGGTGTCTCACACCTGTAATATTATACTTACAAGGAGGCTGAGATCTGAAAGCCAGGCTGGGCAGGAAAGTCTGTGAGACTCTTATTTCTAAATAACCGCCCCCCACCCCGCCCCCAAACACACACACACACACACACACACACACACACACACACAGAGGTGGAGTTGTGGTTGAAGTGGTATAGTGCTAGCCTTGAGGGAAAAAAAAAGCTCAGGGATAGCCCCTGGGCCCCGAATTCAAGTCTCAGGACTGGCTGTGCACGCTTGCATGTACATACACACACACTCACACACACACACACACACACACACACACACAAACACACACAAGCATGGTGGCATATATCTCTAGTCCCAGGATTTGGGGAATGGATTGCAATTCTGAGACCAGCCTAAATAACACAGAAAGCCCCTGACTCTAATAAACAAAACAAGAATTATGGAAAGAAGTTTCTGGCTCATAAGAAGATAGCCTCTGCTATTTTTATTTGACATTCATTTAAATACAAATCATAGTAGGAAACTTAACTCCTAATAAAAACAGCTCTCCCTTTTCTTAAAACTAACAGTGGAGGAAGTGGTGCTGTGGCTCAAGTGTTAGAGTGCTCTCCTAGAGCAAAAGAAGCTCAGAGACAGCACCCACACCTAGACTTCAAACTTCAGGACTTTCAGAAAAGAAAAGAAAAAAAAGAACAATGGAATTAGTATAGATCTGACACCAAGTTCTTAAACTAGAATCAGGAAAATGGCTAAAATTTCTGCTCCTCTCTATTTAGGTTTCAGTGTTCTAAATCATTATTGGAAAATAATAAAATCATATTTTAATAAAGTACAAAGTATCACTAATATTATTATAGAACATTCTTCATTTATTCATTAAAACATTCTGAGAATGCCCTCTGTCTTATTTACCTGGCATCACAATGGTGCACAGAATCCCAGATGATTAGAAAAATCAGTCTTTTAGAATTGTTTTCTTTGTACCTTTTCATTTCTATACATAAGACTTGTACCATATACTTACTAGAAGTCATAATTAATCCCTGGGTAGTGCTAGTATTGGCAAGTGTTTTAAATGTGGGATAATCAGCCAACATTCTTGTCCTGCAGGTTTCTAACACAAACTATGCATCACCAAATAAAGTCCTTGAGAAAATTATCAACACTTCAAATAACTGATTCCAAATAGTAAAAGACATGAAACATTAAATTATATCCACTATTAAAGAAGGAATGAAATAAGACAATTTGGAGGGTACCTTTAGCGAAGAAAACTATGAGAAAGAAAGTGCTAGAAGTAAAAAGTCTAGTAACAGAGCTATAGAATGCTTCTGAGGCTAGTAGAACTGACATGCCAAAGAAAGACTTGTGAACTTCAAAGGGCATCAGAAATGGTTCCAAATTGAAACACAAAGAGTAGGAGAAGTATGTGTGGTGGCAACAGGGAGCAGGGTAGAAGAGAGCATCTGAGAGATAAGAGTGAGATGACACCAAATTGTCAGCATGCATGCAAGTGGAATTCCAGAAGATGAGAAAGAAGAGCATAGGAAAATATTTGATGAATATTGTTTGAGAAGTTTCTAAACGTTCCATAGATGATCCTGATGATCAGCCATGTTGGTAACTATTGGGGAAAGTACAAACTATTTCACCTCATTCCAAGAGCTAACAATGCAAGTAAAATAAAAAGTGGAGAGAAGCTAACAAGAGATATCTGCTATGCTCTGTAGTGATTAGGCATACTGAGAGGTCAATAGAAACAGAATATTAAGAAGAGTCTATCAGGGCTGGGAAGGTGGCTCAGTGGTAGAACGCTTGCCTTACATGCATGAGGCCCTGGGTTCGATTCCTCAGCACCACATAAGCAAAAAGAAAAAAGCCGGAAGTGGCCCTGTGGCTCAAGTGGTAGAGCGCTAGCCTTGAGCTGAAGAGCTGAGGGACAGCGCCCAGGCCCAGAGTTCAGGCCCCATGACTGGACCGCCCCCCCACAAAAAAAAGAAGAGTCTATCAATGGCCAGATCATTTTCTATGATAACCTTCCATAGGCACTGGCTTCAACCCTTTGTGAAGCAATAATAACTTCAGATATGAATGTGCCTTCATTTGTGAATACATAATAGTCTTTTTCCTGGTAATAGTAACTTGATAAATATTAATTAAATAATGAAAAATTAGCACAAAAAGGAGAAGTAACACCTGAGATTTTTCTCAAAAAAAAAAAAACTGCCCAGGTTCAAGTATATGGATTGCAAAATTACCTTTATGCAATTCTGAAGGTAATGATTCTTTCATGACTTTAACAGCCATTTGTTGAAGACCTCTTACAAACTATGACCAAAACTGAGGACTGAGGACAAAAATAGGAACAAGATATGTATAGTGCTTAAGATTCTAAGGTCTATGGGGCTGGGAAGGTGGTTCAGTGGTAGAATGCTTGCCTTGCATGCATGAGGCCCTGGGCTTGATTCCTCAGCACCACATAAGCAGAAAAAGCCAGAAGTGGTGCTGTGGCTCAAGTGGTAAAGCACTAGCCTTAAGCTGAAGAGCTGAGGGACAGTGCCCAGGCACAGAGTTCAGGCCCCACGATTGACCAAAAAAAAAAAAAAATCTCACAGTCTAGTAGAAAATAGTAATATAACTAATTATAATACATTGTAAGTCCTATAGACTTCATTTTAAAATGGATATTATATCCATAATATTCTCTTAAAAAGACAAGCCTATACTGGCTTTCAATAATAATAATGATTCTGGATATAAGTTGTGGAGTCAGATAAGGCTGGATTCACATTAAGCCTTTATACTGTAGGACACAAGCCAAGTCACAACTCTGAATAATACCATTTCCTATTTCATTTTATTGTTAGATGGATTAAATGAGAGAAAACAATATGTAAACTACGTAGGACAGTGACTGGTACAAAAACAACAGAGTGTTGATGGGGGAATGGTGGTAGTAATGTTAGTAACACTTCTTTTATAGTGGGTAAAATTTAACTCTTCTTTTAGTTATCCGGAAAGGAAATTCATCCAGAGTGATTTAGTTCTCAAGGATTATAAACAGCTGCAATTTTTAACAAACATGTATTGTACCAAGTGCTAGGAGTAGAAGATAATATCGTCAGTGATACTGTTCAGGATATCATTCATAATCAAAAAAGATTCTCTAGTCACTAAAAGGTTAAAATAGCACCTAAGTATTAAAAACACACTTGTTCTCCCTTCAGCAAGAATGCTCCTAAGTGAATTGCCAGTGGGGAATTTTGATTTATGAGGAAGTTTTTGCAAGTTGTATAACTCCGAATAGCATCTGTAAGTCCCTGAGCAGTAAACTGAGAGCTATTTGACAGCTCTGTCACTTACAACATTCATATTCCTCAAAATACTCCAGGGATGCACTGTCTCCACTTACGTAAGGCCCTGTATCTGTGCTTTTGAACACTTCCCTTTGTTAGTTAAAAATAACTTGGATTGTTCACAGTTCTTTTTTGCTGCTGTTTTGACATGTCTTTAAGTGCAGCTGCACACAACACAGTTTAATTGTGAGCAGAAAAAAAACTCGATTAAAATTTGGAAACTGCATTTTATGTGATATTCAACATGAAAAGAATTTAGCTATTAATTTACCTTTTTTTGGCTACTATTCCTTTTTATATTTTATAAGCTCCCAAATGGGTTTCGCATTGATTTGCTTTTTATTGGCAACTGACAACCAAAAACAATAAAGGTAATCATAAAGAAAACTAAGATAGAGAAGCATGCTTTCTGGATATCAATCCTAGTTTTAAGGCAATAACAAAACCATGATACTGGTGTAAGAAAACAAAGTCTACAAAGGCTCATGTATTTGTATCTTTCTTTCATCAGGATATAGTCCATATTATGCAGTTATATAGCAACATAAACATATGTTTATTTCTTATCTTTGTTCATACATTTTTGAAGAGTATGTGGAGGCCAATCTTTTTAACAAAAATGGTGCTGGTTTGATTGGATATTCCTATAAAAATGTTGCATGCAAAAGTAAGCTCCAGGTGGATTGTCACCTAAATGAGAAAATCTCTACAAGATCATAATCATAAGAAAATCTGTTGAACAGAACACAAAAAGTACTAACCATAAAAGAGACTACAATAGCCAGGTGCTGGTGGCTCACTCCTGTAATCCTAGCTACTCAGGAGGCTGAGATCTGAAGATCCCAGTTCAAAGCCAGCCAGGGCAGGAAAGTCTGTAAAACTTTTATTTCCAATAAACCACTCAGAAAAAGCCAGAAGTGGCACTGCTGCTCGAGTGGTACAGCAGTAGCCTTGAGCAAAAGAAGCTCAGGGACAGCACCCAGATCCTGGTTCAAGCTCCAGGACAGCAAAAACAAAACAAAACAAAAAACCCAAACACCAACTATATTAAGAGTCACATGCATTAAAATTAGTAAGTTCTTTTCAAGGAGCACCATTAAAGGGAAAAGATAAGCCACAATAAAGGATGTGTCTGATATGCATATACATGATATACATATCTATGATGCTCAATCTCATTAGTAATCAAGGAAAAGAACTGAAACTACAATGAGATATTGCCATGCATCCTCAAGAATACATAAAATTAAATAACTCCAGAGGATGCCAAGCAAGTGAAGCAATAGGAAGATCAATTGTACCATTTCTTTAGAAAGTAGTTTGGCATTATCTCCTAAGACCAAAGATACACACATCCTATAATTTAGTTCCTCTGGTAGGTATACAGTTAATAGAAATGCCTGTATATGAACAAGAAATATGTGCAGAAATGTTCACAGCAGGATTATTCAGAACACCAAATCACAAAATCAAATATTCATTAACAGCAGAATAGACAAATTATGACATATTTATACCAGGGGTGACTATAAAACAAAGAAAAATGTACATGGACTTTACAACTTTGCGGGGGAGGAGGGGAGTGTAGTCGTGGAGGGGGGGGCAGGGATGGTAGGGGAAACAAAGGAGGCAACAATGCTTGATAAGAAATGTACTCATAACCTTGCTCATGTAATTGTATCCCCTTGTATGGTATTTTCACAATAAAAAAATTTATTAAAGAAAAAAAGAAAAATGCTCATGGATACATGTAAGAATATGGTGGAATCTCACAAACAAAATTTTGAGAAGTCAGATATAATCCCTACATTTAAAAAACCATACATTTATATAATGAAAAAAATATACTGTATAAGTCCAAAATCTGGGCAAAATTAAACAACAGTAGTCAGAGATATATGCTTAGGTGTGAGAAGTCTAAATAGAAATAGCGATTACTTTTTTGCAACCTGGAGGTTGCAGTTAGGAAAAATGTGGTAACTAGGAGGTGACACTAGAGGCTTTTTCAGTGATGACAGTGTTTTTCGTCTAGATCTGCATAGTGGTTACATTGTAATTTCTCTGAGCCTAATATCTGACTAGGCCTTTCTCTTTATATTTTATTAATGATAAGCAGGTCATACTGAATTATCTTTACTCATTTTTCTAATACTCTATACCTAACATTTCTGGAAAGGCTTGCTAAGAATAAAAACCAAACCTAAAAGTATAACTCCATATTAATATGCTCTAAAAACTAAAATGAATATAATCAAGCCTAAGTTTTTATCATTTGAGGTGAGGAATATGACTTCAAAAGAAAATAGATTCCTGCCAGCAGAGTAAATTGGAAAATGAGATAACTCAGACATGAAAGAGATAGACAGATAATCAAATCTCAAATGGCCTTCCTTTGCTACTACT
Source organism: Dipodomys ordii (assembly GCF_000151885.1). Lineage (NCBI taxonomy): Eukaryota > Metazoa > Chordata > Mammalia > Rodentia > Heteromyidae > Dipodomys > Dipodomys ordii. The sequence goes on along the minus strand of NW_012267278.1, from coordinate 927,198 downwards.
TCTTTTGTTTTGAATTATGTAACCTTCATGGCAGAATTATTTTTGACAGAGTATTTAGAAACAAGACGCAAATTTGAAATATAATCAAATAAAGAGTATCTGAGGCATGTTAAAGTGGGAATAAAGCAGGAATTATGCAGGCATAGGAGAAAAATGTCTATATAATATGACTAAGTAGAAAGAAAAACATGATGACACATACGGGGGAAGTGGGAAGAAGCCTTACAAAGACAGGAAGATTTATTTATATGTTCTGACAGACCAAAAGCATCCATGAATGTCCTTAATGAAAAATCAAATTAGTACAACAGCTAATTATGCAAGAACTTCAATTTGGAGTTTAAATCATGGCATGAAGATATTAAGGAGATGGAGCGTTTCCTAGATATAGTCCTTGCATCCATGAAAACTCCAACTTGATATACTCAGTTGTCCAGCAATTGTCTTCAGGAGTCTATTGGGGAAAATTCACACATTGCTTCTTGGAGCTTCTGGCTCTAAATTCATGGTCACCTATCTCTACAATTGTATCAATATTGGCAGACAATTTCTATGCCCTTAGAAATTTCTCCCACCTTTCACAAGGACTAATCCAATCCATCTTTATTTTATTTTTTTTGAGATCTGTAACCCAGGTGAATCTTGAAGCAATGATCTTCCTGCTTCAGCTTCTCATTACAGGTGTGTACCTCTAGGTCTGACTTTCTTTTTACTTTTCTTAACATGTTTACATTCATGTTCCCTCACCCTGAGCAGCACTGTCAGCTACTCCAATGAGAAAGCAGATGCCATCATCTCCATTCTTCGGACACCAGATCTTCAAATATAATTGTTCACATCTATCCTTTTCTCTTTCTTGTAGTTGTTTCTTCCTTCTGGTTTCACCACACCAGTGATCCTCTCCCTACTTTCAATTCCAGCCTGCCTTCTGCCAAACCTGCTCCTTCTCTAACACTCCTTATGTTAGTAGGCCAGGGCCCTAGAGGTCATCTTTAACTTCTCTAGCGAACAATTCTTGTAGATTCTAAGTATCTCTTGATCTCCTTACCTACCTCTTCTGCCACCACCCCAACTAACCCTATCATCTGTCAGCTATTCTAACAAGCTGACTGGTCTACTGATCTCCAGGTAGATTTCTAATTCATCGACCACTTTGCAACCACCTGCTATCTTCTCCAAATGCTATTCTTATATCACTTCAGCAATTTTATTGCCTGTGGAATAAAATGTAGATTCCTCTGAAGAGTCTTTCCAAGGATCCTTCCGTGATTACCACCTGCTTACTATTCCACTCTCAGCAAGCTTTGCACCAAATGTTTCCCGACATTCACTCACCTAATTCCTTTGCACGGAGACCCCCACCCGACTGCAATATTTGTCTAAGTACACTTGCAGCCTCCAATATTATCTCCCTTTGGGGGCTGTTCCTGACCTCTTTGCTTAGTTTTGGTGCTACGGTCCATGTTTTAAGTTTTACTAACACAACCTCCATTGTTCTTTGTTAATTTATCAGTATCCTCAGAAAGTAGGGCTCTGTCTATTCACTGTTGTGGCCCCAATACCCAGCATAGTTTCAATACTCTACAGCCATCAGGGGAATGTTACTGAATAAATGAAAAGCAGAAAGAATAAATATAAAATAAAAAGAAATAAAAATTAAGATGAGCCATTAATAATAGATGGGCTCCTTTAGTTGGACTAGTCTAAACAGTTCCTATATATTTTCATTAGAGGAGTACTGCAATAGTGTTCATAGGTAAAAATGAAACAGACATTAAGTAATATTGGAAGCTGTTACAATTGAATACTCACTGTGATTTAATGGATTTTGTTTCTTTTATATTCTCTAGGTCAGAGGTAAATGAGGTATTTTATTACTCTTGTAGACATCTGTGTTGTGTACCGAAAGAGTAGCACTGAAAAGGTTAGCCTAAAAAAGGCTATCAAAGTCTCTGAGCATCATACATAGTATCTACAAGGATAACTTTCATATGGATACAAATATTTAAAATCATTACCAAATATATATAACTTCAATACATGCTCAGTTAGGTTTTTTTTTCTCCTAAAGGGAAAAAAAAGAGCAGCTGGCCTTACAATAGTAAGGAAAAGGTACCGATAATTAGCCTTTTCAAGGAAATGTCTGAACTGTTCATTCAAGGCTGGGTGTTCATTCTTTATTCAGAGCCTTGGCTGCCAGGCTTGAGAAGCAATAGAGGTAACTGTTGTATTCTACAGCCAAGTCATGGGGAACATAAATAAATTTGTTCTTAATACAGCAATGGATTGAGGAAGAGAAAACTTATTCTTTGTATCACAAGAGCCCACACATTCATTCGGCTTCAGATGATTTTAATTCATTACAGTTACATGACACAGCTTCAAAATTCCACGACTGATATCCCATTTCATTAGTTCAACACAGAAAACCTATTTTTAAACTCTGATTTTGCATGATGAATATCTATCTTCTCACATTGGCTTATTGGCATTTTTTAATTTAGTGAATATTACAGAAATAATGGATTCTAAAAGGAATTTCTTGAACCATTTAGAAGCTTTGAATAATTTATTTTATACTTTCAATTTAGGGAGTCTGTTTTGTAAGAAAAGCTGGTGCCGAAAGAAATGCAGTGGAAATGAAAACACACAGCATGTTATGCTTACAAAGGGCAATATCCAAAGTTCTGTTTTGAAAGCAATCTGAGATTACCTTTTACATTAAAACAGGGGCTCAAGTCTTCTTCCTACCTTAAATGACTTTTGGTTTCAAGAGTTGTATGCTTTCCATTTACTAAATATAGCATTTTGATGACAGGCATTATGACTTGTTTTACTACTGCTATTGAAATTAGTGAATACGTCATTATTTTATCTTTGAATTAGCATACATTTGTAGTATGAAGGAGGTTCCTTGTGATCTTCCCATCTATGCACACAGTGCACTTTAAACAAATTCACCCTTTCCACTAGACTCCCATTCTTCCTTCCTCCCTCCTTTTCAAACAGCATCTGGTGGGTTTCATTTTGCTGACTTCCTGTGTGTAGATGAAGAAAGAAATTTTAAACAAGAGCTGTGCCTAAGAAGGAATAATTTTAAGTACCCTAGAGGACAGAAAAAAGAGGGTATTATAGGACCTGTGTATAAAGAGATCTTGTGAGCTACTTAATACAACACCCCGGCTGTCTTAAGAGTAAGTAACCTACTTGGCAAGCTCACCTAGGTAATAACTACAACACAAAATAGTATGACTTATCACTAGAGGAAAGCTATAATAAAAGAATTAAGAGAAATTGAAAAGGAAAAAATCTCTGGGAATCAGAGAAGACTTCATGGTTATTAAGGACAGGGCTTTTAAAAAAACGGAACTAGTAGGAAATATTTCACAACCCAAATAAACATTATTCTTATTTATGTCTTAATATTTATAATATGAAAGCCCTTTGGATGTCACTTTACCTGACCAGATTATTACAGTTACAGATGGCCAAGGCAATGGCTTATGAATATCAGAATATCTTTAATCTAGGAAAGGGTGGAAAACACCCTTTCCTTCTCCAAAGACAGAATTTTATTACAAACAGCACTGTGAAGAGGTGGCATCTCTCTTTTCCTTGCCTCATCACTCGGGAAAGAGAAAGAAGAAAGAAGTGTTACAAATGCCAAAGTGGGTCTGAGAGTTTCAAGGAGGCAGAACAAAGTGTAAAAACTAGACTAATTAAAAACTAAAAAGGGTTCACTGGATTTGGGATTGAAAAGGTAAATGAATGACCTCAAACAAAGGCCAACTTTCTGAATGGCCAAAAACTTCTGCATGGCATATAATCTATTCTTTTTTCAACACGATATTGGTGCATAATCTTGTTGAATAGTAAGATGATTCAGTAATAAGGCAGTCATTACCCAGTAACTTTCATTCAGTTATTATCATAATTTTCATTGATGGTAATAAAACTGACCCTTAAGTGATTTAAAAATTGTCCTCAAATTCTTGAAACAAGTTAAAACAAATATCTAGACTAAAAGGTTATGCTTGTTTGGCAAGTACTCTGCCAGTTGAGATGCACCCACAGTTCTTTTTGCTTTTTGCTCTTAGCTTAGGCTTCACACCATAATCCTCTTACCTCTGCCTCCTGAGTAGCTAGGATTATAGACATCACCAAATCCAGGTTGGTTATTTTGATTTTAAAATGAACACTACATATCTGGATTCTATAATCTGCAGACATTTAAAGTTCCAGGAATGTTTTGGAGAACAGAAAGAGGCTCTGTGAAGATGGTGGGCTATCGACTCATACCACTTTTCTGTTTCCATGGGTCAGAAATAAAACTGCAGATAGGTGGCTTCAAGAAAAGTTGGGCAAGTGGGCTGGGAAGGTGGCTCAGTGGTAGAGCGCTTGCCTTGCATGCATGAGGCCCTGGGTTTGATTCCTCAGCACCACATAAGCAGAAAAA
>NW_012267278.1:862284-921162 GCF_000151885.1 Dipodomys ordii | reverse complement strand
TATATATATATATATATATATATATATATATATATACCAAATGTGCATGTTCATAAAAACAAACATTACCAAACATAAAAGGATAGATCCACATACAAGAGTAGTAGGCAACTTCAACAAACAATTCTCATCAATAGAAATGAGACAAAAGAAAGTTTAAAAAGGTACTGAAAAGCAACAACATTGATGAAATAGTGCATAGAACTTTCTAGTATTTTAGGCAATGAAGTAACTTTCCACAAATACCTAAAAGCTCAATAGTGCTCTGTATCCTAATAGACCACAATGGAATAATTATTAGAAAGCAATAGCAAAGAAAACTATAAAACCATTCAAACATATGGGGATCGAATAATACACTTCTGAATGATGAGCAGGTCACTCAAGAAATTAGGATGAAATTTAAAAATTCCTAGACTCAAATGAAAATGGAGGGAAAAAAGGGCTGAAGCATTTTATATACACAAAAGGAAACAGAACAGTGATATTGCTTTAAAAGGGGGAGGGGAATGAAGAAATCGAGTGAACTTAAACAGGGGACAATATTATGGTGTATGGAAAAATCACAATGAAACTCCCTTGTACAACCAATATATGCTAAAAGAAATGTAAAAATATACTGATCAATATAACCAATTTCCTTTTGTACAACCCTTTACTGCTCCAATGCTAGTAATAATTATATTATCTAATCATAGTTCAGATTTATAAAAATATATACTTGCTGTTTTTAACCATAAGCACACTTAGATGACAGACTTTAAACTGTCATATTTTCCTGTTAAAATTGATACTCCCTTTTTATAAGGCTGAAAAAGAACCTTAAGTGGATGGTAGGTTTTTGAAAAGAGATAGCCGAGTAAGAATAGCACCATGCACGTGGTATTCAGGTAAGGGGTAGGTTTATTCAGTAGACCTGCTGGGACCAGGCAAGGTTGGCACTCCACGCGGCTGGCAAAAGACCTGGGAAAGAGGTGGGAAAGAGCTGAGAAAGAGCTAGAAAAGAGAAGAGAGAGCTGGGAAACAAAAGAGAGAGCTGGGAAAAAGAGAGAAAAGAGCCAGAAAAGAGAGAAAAGAGCTAGGAAAGAGAGCATCTGGGAAAGGTGGGAAAGAGAGAGCTGGGAAAGAGAAGGGAGCTGGGAAAGAGAAGAGAAGGAAAGAGCTGAGAAAGAGCTAGAAAAGAGCAGAGAGAGAGCTCTGGGCCTGGGCTAGGCCTTATCTAGGGTATGGGCAGAGTAAGGTGTGGCCACATCAAATTCAGATGTGACCTCAGCGGATGCAGATGTGACCTCTTCCAGGTGTCTCAGTTGCCTAGGTAACCCAGATACTGGGTGGAGACTTGGCTGCAAGGAGGGTGGAGTCTGCTAGCCATCCAGGAGGGCACTTTACAGTGGGTATCTTAAGTTCTTATTCTAAAGCTAAGCTACCCAAAAGAACAAATTACATTTTTTTATTTCTTAAAACCAGTAGGAAATATTTTCATATCCAAATTGAATTGTTATAACTGAATATGGTTCATTATCTGTACTCTGCAAAGATCACTGGTTATTTGCTTAAATAAATCTCAATCAAGTTACCAAGTGACCTCATGTATCTATTGCCCATCATCTATTGCCCAAATAATGCTAAATACAATAATTTACCTCAAATCTTAGGTCTAAGGCAATAAGCATTTATTTTTGTTCATGACCTTCTGAATCAGTGGCTAGGTTTGCTTGCCTGTCTATGATCAGTCAACAGCTAAGTGAGGGTTTGGCTGGTTTAAGATGGTCTTTCCTGGAATAATTTCCCTCTACAGGTTTCTAATTCAGAAGGCTAGCTTGGATTTGTTAAGGCCAAGAAAAAGGTTCTAAGAGAGAGCAAAGTGAACTTTACAAGGACTCTTGAGTTGAGGTCTAGGTTCAGAATTTGCACATTACTTTTAGGATTCTTGGCCAACTCAAGTCCTACAGATTCCCAGATTCAAGGGAGAGAACAGAACTCTTGATGGGAAGAGTTATAAACTACATTGCAGAAAGTGGTATATACAAGCAAACTGAAGATGGTAGTCACTTGTCTCTTATTTTTATTCTTTAGGCACAGGGTTGCCTCCAGAATACCATATTCCTGACTCAATTTCCTGAGTGTTGGGATTACAAGTGTGTGCCTTGCTCATTAAATCTACTTATAAGTCTATATTGATATGTATCCCCTTTACCCCCAAATCTGACTATGTAAACACAAATGACTGCTTTTACCTTAGTTTAACAATGTTAAACTAAAACAAGACATGCTGAAATTAGATGAGAAGTTGAGGTCAATCACAAGGACTAGAGAAATGTAGATTTTTGGAACATTGGAGAAAAAGTGACATATGAGGCAGTATGATTATTAGAACAATGGGAAAACTATGTAGTTGAAGTGTTTCCTAAACTTTCATTACTATTCGGGTATTTGTAGTCTATTTTATAAACTCAAAGAGCAATAGCCATGAACCTTTAAAATGAACCATTTATTAAATCAGACTGTTATTCTTAACAGTTATGTAAGTTACATGTATGTTTAATTCAGAGTTTTACATGGAAAAATTTTAAACTCCTATAGGCAAGCAAAATTGTACCACACAATATATAAGTGGGAAAGAGGTACTGCTAAACATTCAAATAAGGCAAGTATTTAAAACAATAAAATAGTAACAAAAAATTTAAGCATTCCTTTAAGAGAATTCAACACTACAAGCTAAACGTACTTTCTGAATGTTTTCCTATAGTCAAGGCAGTGTTTCTTCTTTTAAAACATCAAGAAATTGAATAAGGCTCATTAATAGATACAGCTGCCCTCAAGATATCATCTCAGTTGCTTTCTTTAAATTAAAGTTCACAAAGTGCACAATTAAGATATATAAAAAAAACTGAATGTGCTATTCTAACAGCTGTCCATGCTTAATACTTAGTGGTTTATTATTGGATCAAATTAATTTTATCAGGGAAAAAAATAAGCCACTGTAAAATATTTACTTTGAAAAGTAGGCTAATACTTTTCTTAGAAATCAAAAATTATGGAGGAAAGGGTTATTTATTATAAGGAATAAAAAGCAAAACACTAGAATGACCAAACATTTTCAAAGAACAAGCACCACAAAGGACATTTGCATTCAGTTTTGTAATATTTAGCAATGCATTTTTCTTACTCCAACCAGTCTACTTCATCAAATTCTGAATCATCTTCTGAATCACTATATTCCACAGCAATACGGCGAGACAGGATGGTGGCTACGTCATTTTCAATGCGTTCATGCTTAGCTTCCTGTTCACGCTGCTCTTCTACTTTGCGTAGCTGAATACCTAATGTTGTAAATCCAAACCATTTTAAGTCAAAATGCTATATACTAATATTTTCTGTACCAAATCAAATACATATGAAAAATACTAATAGGAAAATAAAAGCAAGCTCTAATAAAAGGAATTTTGAAGAAACAATATTGTGAGTCATTAAATCTTTCATTACATTATCATTTGTGAATCTGTTGGGGAAACTTACTAGATAATCTTAGTAGCTATCTCCAACTTATTTATCTATCATGGTCTATGTATCTACTTAACATATCTCCCCTTAACCAGGTGACATATTTCTTCTGTTACCTCTATGGTCAAATAAATTAAACATTAATGGATGTATTTTCTGGGATTTCTACTTGTAGTACTTTTTACTTGAAGGTACTATTATTCATTTTACATCATTGGTACTTGGAATATAGGAGCAGTTTAGGAAAATTTTGATTGAATTAACATGAAAAGTTTTTCTTTTGTTACTAATAAAAAACCCCAAACACTGCCATTTGTACAAAACATCACTACCTAAGACTTTATAAATAAGGAATACATTACAGTCTTAGATGGTTTCTAATGGTACCATGACAGTTCTTTCCATGGCCCTAAGGAACTTACCTTTTCGTATTGCTTCTAACAGTACACTCCTGGCATCACTGATTACAGGTAGGGTTGAAGGATGACGCTTTGGCTCAGAAGCAGGTATAACTTGTGATGGAGGAGATGGAGGCATTAATGGAACATGGGGACCTGGGGCAGTGGATGGAGTTGGATGTAGCCCAGAGGGAGGATGAGCAAGAGCTGCAACTGTGACCGGTGATGATGGTCGGATGCCAGGAGGAGGCAGAGGAGGAGGTGGTGGGGGTGGAGGCAGCCCCTGGACTTCGCCTTGTGGGAGTGGATGCACTGGTACAGTCTCACATACTGGGGCAGCTCTAGCTACTGGAGGAGAGGGCTGTACTAGAGGAGGTGCAATTGGTGGAGGAGCTGGATGGAGAACTCCAGGGGCAATCTGAAGAGGAGCTGGAGGAGGAGGTACTGCTGGAGCTTGCAAAGCAGTGGTGGGAGGTGGAGGTGGGGGAGGAACAGGTGGGGGTGGAGTTGAAGTCATTGAGGCTCTTAATGAAGAAGTTGACAAGGCAGATGGAAGAGGTGGTGGAGGAGGTGGGGGCGTGGGGCTCACAAACACAGGTGTTCTGCCTGTAGCTGGTGACTGAGGGCGGTTTTCTATCAAACCTGTAGCAGAACTGAAGTGATAAAAAGATACTAGCAAGTTATTAAAACAGAAACACTGAAAAGAAAACAACTGTAGAAACTATAAGTGACTATCAGTAATTTTATCAAACTAGATGCATTAACACCTGTGTGGGCAATTTAAATTCAACATTATTTCAAAAAATTAAAAGTGCAACAAGAAAATTAAAGAGTGGTGGCTTTGCTTTGTAATATACTAAACAGTCTACTTTTCTCATGCAACTTTCATATTCACTCAAATATTTTATGCTTACTTTGATAAATAAATGCTTGATTCTACACTGCAATAGAAGCCTCCGTAATGACTCAGTGCTATCATATTGCAATATGGGTAGCCACACTTGGCTAATAACAACACTGTATTTATATTGCAGCTATTAAGGCTCATCATATGTCATTTCAGTGAAGTCAGTGACAGCTAATTAAAAACCACAAAAGGAAGTTTAAAGCCCTCTTTCTTCCTGAGGCTGGAATATTAAATGAATTAGTGGTAGAAGGTTGCTTTTTCTTAACTGAAAGTTGTAAAGCTAGTCTGTACTTCTCTACCAGAAAATTTCTTTATATTTCTCTTTAAAAACATAAAAGGTGGATAACTGACCACTGTAAAACTCCAAAATAGCATTTACTAAAAGATTATTATAAGTAACTGCTTACTGTCTGAAATTCTTAAAGTATTTTCAATATCAAATTAATATTCATAACCATATCTATGGTTCCCACTTCTGAGACCCTTCATCACATTCTATAACATTTGTAATATGCTATACATAGTATACCTGATAACAAAGCAATAATCAAAATGGCAACTGCTTCTCATTTACAGTATATCCTATTAGCTAAATTTCTATAGGAAAATGTGTCCCTTAAGTAGTTAAGGGATGGCAAATTACATCTCACAGGCCATATGTGACCAGCTCCATGTTTCTATAAGTGAAGTTTTACAAAAACAAAGACACAAGAGCAGAATTGAGTACTTGTGGCACAAAGCATAGGCCCACAAAGTCTAAAAATATGTACTACCAAAGACTTCCGACCCCTATGATTAAACAAAAACATTATGTGCCTGTCCCAACATACCTGATACAGGTGGGTATAGGTTTCGTATCTCCAGCTCCATGCATTGGTGGAGGTGGAGGTGGTTCATGTGGTCTGACTAAGACCCGTTCCTCAGCTCTAGTTAGAAGCTCACTCATCTGACTAAACGGTAATGCAGAAAGTGAATAAGATCCATCCATATGATCCACATACGTCTGAGGCCTAAAATAAACACAAAGTATTACTACATCTTTCTTGAATTATTGGAGAATAAAAGTGCTCTTTATGAAATATTTACCTTGTCCTTTGAACCTAACTTTTTTTTTTGTCAGTTGTGGGGCTTGAACGCTGGGCTTGGGCACTGTCCCTGTGCTCTTCAGCTCAAGGCAAGTGCTCTACCGCTTGAGCCACAGCACCACTTCTGGTTTTCTAGTGGTTTATTGGAGATAGGAGTCTCATGGAGTTTCCTGTCTGGACTGGCTTTGAACTGTGATCCTCAGATCTCAGCCTCCTGAGTAGCTAGGGTTACAGGCATGAGCCACCGGCACCTGGCTGAACCTAACATTTTAATTACACTAAAGAGCATGAAACACTTTGTTTTTTTGTTGGTTGTGGGTCTTGAACTTTGGGCCTGGACACTGTCCCTCAGCTCTTCAGCTCAAGGCAAGCACTCTACCATTTGAGCCACAGCGCCACTTCCAGTTTTCTGGTGGTTTACTGGAGATAAGAGTCTCACAGACTTTCTGCCCAGGCTGGCTTTGAACCGTGATCCTTAGATCTCAGCCTCCTGAGTAGCTAGGATTACAGGCATGAGCTACCAGCGCCTGGCCATGAAAAACTTTTTACAGAAACTTATGCATTGATCTTGCTTTAAAATAAACAATATTGCTCATAATATATCCATTACTTGCTAAATTAGATTTGCTATTATCAGCTATTTTGTTATTTTATAACAGAATAATAATTTAATAAGAACTGAATATATTACATTAGTAACATAAACATGAAAACAGTAAACCTTTTAGAAACTCATACTCAAAATCATCTGCCTCTATTTCGTTGTTTTCTTTGCCAGTGACAAGTAGAATATGAAAATTCAATTTACTACCCTTAAACTTAAGACTTCCAAAAAATCTTGCACCAGAGAGAAATACCTCTCTCATTCTAGCCAGACATGGCTATCTTATTCTTATCTGTTTTATATATTCAAAAGTGCAAAAATACTCAAAAAACAGCTGCATAGTATCACAATATGTGACTTAGATTAAACTTTAGCAAAATTTTAGCTTGGGTATGTAAAGGTTTGTATTTTATTGATTGCAGTACATTCTGGGGACAAAGGTGGATATCAGATGTGTCTACTAGTAAGTGGGTTACATAAGTGCCTTATTACTAATGTATAGTCTTATTCATCTACAGTTTATTAATTAAAAAAATCTCAAATTCTTTCCATTTTGATGGGATCTCTCATCTCTCAGATACGCATTTCTTTTAAAATAGGCCAACATACTTCACATATATGGCCTAACAATTTACTATTTAAAAGAAACCATTATGTTCCATTAAAAACTTTAACATGAAATACCTATCTTCATAGAGCTATGCAGTATGATGCATTTACTATGGTAGCATGTTTTTCAGATAGGGCCCCTTGTCACTGAGAAACAAATAGGATCTATTCCATCTATGTTTCAGCAAAAGAGGAGGACTAATTTTCAAAATCTCCCAAATATCTGAGACTGGAATATAGCATAGAATCTCTGATATATCTGAGGTTGCAATATACTATAGAAGTAGTCAGATGACAGAAATATGACAAAGTAGAACCCCTTCTCAACTTCAACTTAATATACAGTAAGTCAATAGTATTTCATACTAAATTGCAGACCCCATTCTATTATAAAGGTCTAAAAGACTCTGCAATACTGAGAGGAAGGAGGGCTAAAACTTTGGATGAAAGTTAAATACATGTACTGTACACCACCTATATTATAGCACCTCTTTTTTTAATGTTTTTTTATGGTAAAAATAGTGTTCAGAGGGGTTACAGTTACATGAGTAAGGTAATGAGTACACCTCTTTCTTTAGATGACAAAATTCAGTAGACTCAGTGGTCAAAATCAAAACCATCTTTATAGTTAACAACAAGATCCTCTAGTTATTTAATAATTCAGGACCCAAGAGTTAGAAGTACAGAGACTATATTTTAAAAGCAATGTTTCAACAGTAATTTCTTTAAAAAAAAGAAAAGAAACAAAGAAAAGAAACCTTGTTTCAAAATGAGAAGCTGGGCCATTAGCAACTTCAATATGCTTGTGTAAGAGATTAGCATCATCTTCAGCCAGCTCTGGACCCTGGGCCAGCTTCTGCCATTCCCTCCGCCTGTCATGAGGTGCTCTTGGCACTTTTTCTGGTTCATGAGGACGATCTAGATTTTTCTGCTATAACAGATGTATTGAAACAAAGCCAAATGCTGAAGTGCTAATTTTTTTAAGAGGTTACAACAATCAAAACAAAATTCAATATTGAAAAAGACAATGTCATCATAACACAGTAGAAGTGACAGAGGCATTTCACTTGTACATTCACAGATAAATCTTACCGGTTTGCTGCAAGAGTGGATTCTTGCTATGTTTTTCTTTTTAAGCCCTAATTCTGAACTGCTGCACTAGATACAAAATAGTATGCTTAAGTAATAAAATTTGAAGTCAGAAAGTCCTTTTAGATGAAAAACAACAATTCATCATCCCCTCATCCCACATCTTTCAGTTTGAAATCTCTACCATGACTACCATTGTCCACCCCTAACCAAAATGTAAACAATTACTAAAGTTGTCTTTTCTGGGAAGTGGGCAAATTAGCTGTCTGGCACATAACAAAATAAAAATTTAATTACCCAAAATAGCCAACAGAAAACAGTGTTTTTAACAACAGAACAAAAGTCACTAAAATTAAAGAAGAAATCATAAAAAAGTAGAGTATGTATAATAAATATCAAATGTCCAAGTGGGCCAAGCAAATAACATATGAAGCCAATCAGGTGTAAGACAGCATGCCGTCAACTAGATGATACCTGTACATATGGAAGTTCAGTGGAAAAATTATAAAACTTCAGTTTGGCAGATAAAAACCCGTCTAGATCAGGCACTGTGTTGCTTACAAACTCAAGCTAGAACACAGGGACACTGTCTAGCACAAGAAGGCATTATGGGTTAGGGAAAGCAGAAGTATCTATAAAGAAATAGAAAACTGGTAAAGTCATACTCTGTCTCCATAATTCTGCCTAACTTGTTTCTCTTCCTTCTATGTTTATTGTTATTCCTAATACGAACTAAGAAAGAGTAAAGTGAACTGTGGCTGAAAGTAGAAAATAAAACATAGCAGATAACAGAAATTTAGTGAAAATATAATAACCTCTCCAAAACATTTCAGAGATGTTCTATGACAAGAAAATATTAGCATACTTTATTTACCGTACATGCTCTTCATAATATTCCTTTGATTCATTGCCTTCTCTTACTTGCTTCACTTAATTCCTGTTCATTCTTTAACCAAGCTGATGCTATTTTGTTCTATACAAACCCTCCATCTACACTTCTATATGATACTTATCATATCACAGTATAATAACCTAACTGCTTACATGTTCCCTGTAACACAGATTTGTATAGTTATAAAACCTTCAGTATGTTGATACAATAAAATAAGATTGTCAAAGTAGAGGACTGACAAAGTTTTATACATATAACACACATAAATGATAAAATCCACTTTTTAATCTGTTGTAATACCTTCTGCTTTCTCTTTTCCTTCCTCTTATCCTCTGTATCTTGCAACATTTTTTCTTTCCATAGATCAAAGAAATATGAAGGATTGGTATAAAACTTCAAGCCTTCTTTACCATCATCTCTGAAATAAAACATAGCAATTAAAATATATGTAGTGATACAGAAGTACTCAGAGTAGAAATAGTTTTACTTGAATATTTTCCCTTTCATAGAAATAAAATGTAGCATACTAAAATATTGCCAACTGACCATGTTGGTTTAAGCCTGTAATCACAGCACTTAGAAGGCTGAGGCAGGTGATTATTAGGCCACCCTGAGCTACCAAGTGAGGTCATGTCTCTAAATAAATAAGTGAATAAATAAATGTCAAAATAGAATACTGTAGTATAACAAAATTCCTTATTAAAAAAAGTATGCTTTCCAGAGTTGGTACTAATAACATAAAGGATAGTTGTGCATCTTTAATGCCTAACTTCTACTGAATACCAAACTTTCTAAGTCCTTCAAGAGATCTCAATAATTATAGATCTGCCAAAGATAAAAGCCTGAGAACACAGTCATATCAGGTAGAACAGAAAAACTTACAATTTTCTGTCACTCTTCTAATTTATTACTTACTAACTCTCAGTATCTCTTGGTAGTCATTCTAATAATAAAATATATATCCAATGTCCTGCATACTGATTTATAGTTTCAAATGCTATCTGAATGCAATAGCAATAGCTCAGGCTATGTATTATGCATCTAAACTGCCTATTTAACAAATCATGTTAAAGAACCTTAAAGAAGGGCTGAATAATTCTGTATTTCATTTTGAGTAGTATAAAGCATTTTTAAAAGATACTACATATACAACATATAAAAAATTTAAAAATGATTAATTTTAGCTGAGTAGAATTTTGAGCTCTTTTATTTCTCCTTTGATCTAAAATAAACTGAAAGAATAACAATTCGTTGGCCTTTCATATTAATAGGTTTACAAGTAGCTTTTCTCAGTCCATGTCAAAACAACTTCTGTGAATGGGTCCTGAATCATATGCTAGAACCTTAGAAACTCACCAAGTGAGTGAAGCAAAGAATATCTGACGGTAGTGGGTAGGAAGGGCTCTCTGTGTTGACCAGACCCAATGAAATGAAGCATGGGGGGAAGGGACTTTAACCTGCAAATTTGAACTCTGAGATAAATAGCGGGGCTCCTTATTTATTACTTTACTGACCTATATGGAGTGAGTATATTGAGAGGTGGAGGTTGCTCACAGACATCATATGTCTCCTGTAATGGAATTGGCAAAGTCTTGCGGTCGAAAAGCTGCTGATCTTGAATTGTGGAACTTCGGAAAGCTTTCCTCATTGTTATATCTTGTAAAGACACTAAAACAAAAATCAAAAACTCATTTTAGTTTTCTAAGATTATTTAACTTCAAAGATGAATTCATAGTATGCATTTGCTTAAAAGTCAAGATTGCTTAAAAGTTAATTATAAATCAGAAACCATTTTACATATTCTATCATAATATTTTTCCCTATTTTTTGGAGACCAGTTTTGATTTTAAGACTCGGAAGGCCCTAATGATAATGGAAGCATATCTATTTTTCCCAATATATACTTTTTTCTTCTTTACCTGCTATTCATGGCTTCTACCAGCTTATGGTTCTCTTCCTATTTTCTTCTGTAATCTTTTGTATATTAACTCCCTGATTCCTTCTTGTTAGCTTGTAATCAGCAATAAATGTTATGAACAAAGAAAAAAAGCACTGAAGAAAGACTCCTATTAAAATACCTTCTTTGTCAAAAAACTAAGTAGTGGTGCTTGCCAGGCACCCAGTGGTTCATGCCTATAATCCTAGCTACTCAGGAGGCTGAGATCTCAGGATCATGGTTTGAAGCCAGAGTGGCAAAAAAGTCCATGAGACTTTTATCTCCAAGTAACCATCAGAAAACCAAAAGTAGTGCACTTGGCTCAAGGTGGTAGAGCACTAGCCTTAAGTAAAAGAGCTCAGGGACAGCACTTAGGTTGAGTTCAAGCCCACAATCAACCAAAAAAAAAAAAATTAAGTAGTGTACAAAACAAAGAGACTCTAAAAAGAACTAAGAGGATAAGAAAGTCATATTGATGGTAATTATAGATAACTGACTTACTATAGTATATGCATCAAAGAACATGGGTAAAAATTTGTACAATAAATTCATGCATGTCTCATTTATCTTAAAATACATATGTGGAATAAAATATACAAATAAACTTACATTCTTCTTCTTTAGGATCAAGCTGTGTAACACTAACAGATAAACGGTCCACGCGTTCTTGTAATGAATTAACTCTGAAGGAAAAACTATGTGCTTCATTGAATAATTCTCCAAATATATCTTCAGCATATTTACCTAAGCAAAAATAAGACATATATCATATAAAATGTAATGTAGTCATGATCATAAATAAATATTTATAACACTTTTAACATTTAAAAATGCCATCCTGTTTAATCTGTCATTAGTTTGGGACAATCTTAAACTTTAAATTTTACCCTTAAGGTTGGTCATTCAGCTGTGAGAATGAGGGAAGAAAATACAAACTCTAGGAACAGGACTTTGTGCTGATGATTTGTGTTTAAAATGTAATTATTAAACTTGACTTATCCATATCTCTCTACCTGCTAAGGGTTAGAGAAAATTATGATGGCAAAATACATACAAACAGCGGGGTGCCAGTATCTCATGCCTGTAATCCTAGCTACTCTGAGGCTGAGATCTGAGGCTCACAGTTGGAAGCCATCCCAGGCAGGAAAGTCCCTGAGACTCTTTATCTCTAATAAACTACTCAGAAAAAGCCAGAAGTGACCCTGTAGCTCGAGTGTTAGAGCATTAGCCTTGAGCACATAGAGACTCAGGGACAGCACTCAGGCTTTGAGGTCAAGCCCTAAGACCAGCAAAAAAAAAGTACATACAAGCAACACATCTTTTAATCCTAAATCAGGATTGTTTGCATTGATTCTACATTAGAACTGAATTTTAGTCTAGGTGATAGAATATAAGATTCTTCATAGACCAAATAGATGCCTTGCCTCAGATATGCTTAAACAAAGATTCAGAAAACTGAAAAAGAGATATTTGTCTTCTAATTTTTTTCTAAAAAAAATCATTAAAAAATTCTAACACTCTTGAATGTTTCTAGTCATGTAAAACCCTGTAACTCAAAAGACTAAGCCAAACTAGGAGTTTTAAACAAAGAGAAATAAACACTAAAAAAAACATGAAAGCAATTTAATAGAAGTCCAAATCTTTGTTCCATTTACTATGAGAGATTAGTACCACTAACAAATAAGAATTAATTTCCAATCCCCAAAAGAAGTTTTAAGAAGACACAGAGACCCTGTACCTCATCCAGACTAGGAGTTCAAAAATCAAGTGGCTCTTAAGAGTATCAGGTAAGAGCAACAGGACAGAGACAGAAGCACCTATCTTTCAAGCATGACTTAGTACTGACTTTCCCTAGAAGACAAATATCCCAAACGGAAAAAAGGTAGGTTCCACTTAGTGAATACATATGGGTACAAAATGCTTGAGCTACAGAGATTGAAGAGACAATATTATCCCTCCAAGTGCTTACTTTAATATAGTTTGTGTTACATACCTGAAAATTTAAGTGTATTTGCATTTTTGTTGAAGGTCTATAGCTTTTCAAAAACCTTTCAGAAGTTTATGACAGACACAAGTTAAAGCCTCAAAGGACATTAGTGTGTAACATCTCATCCATTTGTCTTTTCATATCCATTCTTACTTTTCCAATCTACCTCTCTTCCCTCTCAGAGAAGTGAGAATTAAGTCTGCAATGTGAAACACTATGTACATATCTGAATGTCAACTATCCTGAAATGTATTGTGCTACTTCTCAAGAACCTACAGTGTTTCCCTTTCCATGAAGCTACGTGTAAACCCTCTCACCTAGTAGACTAGGTTCTACATCATCTTTTTTCTCCTCTGTATGTATGTCCTCCCGCCCTCGTCTTGCACTGAACTTCGGGCCTAGCACTTCCTAGACTTGAGCCATCTCAGTCTATCACTTATTTCTTTAGCCTCTCCCCTTTTAATATGTATTCATTTATTTTTGCCTCCATTTGTCTAAGTCATACATGTTGAAATATCTTTCTTTCCTATTTTTCCCAATTCAAGTCACATTTCATTCAACAGACTTTCCCTAATGATTTCATCTATGAATATTCCTTAAACCAATTATTATTATCTAAAATTCATGCTAGAATGTTCATGTTAATATACGAATGACCATAATGTTCAGAATTTTTTCTCTACTTACCACATTTGAGAGTCTTTGACTAAATGAAATACATTATTTTGGGACAAAAAAACATGTGCCTTAATCATATAATATAGTGTTAAGTCCATTGTCTACTTTTCTATGTGTCTAGTAAAAATTTCCCTATCCATCTTCTTACTCTCTTTCTAGCTTGCTATTTATCTATAATGCTATGGTTTATATAAAGCTTAGTGAAGCTTAGTCTTTGGTGTAGTGTCAATGGTGGTAAGATCTAAACTTAGGGCTAGTACATAACTCTCAGAAGGGATTAATACTGTTCTCACAGAGTGATTAGTTCTCAAGAGAGTGGGTTATGAGAAAGTCAAGCTAACATACTCTTAGCCTTTTATGTACACAAGTGCTTCCATTCCCTTTTTGCTTCCTCAGCATGTTGTATCCCAGTCAAGAGTGGCCTCCTCAGAGGCTGATAAGATAAGGCTAATCAATCTTGGATATCCAGCCTTCAACACTGCAAGTCAAATATGCTTATTTTCTATATAAGTATACAGTTCCAGATATGTTGCTGTAGCAACAGAAAATGGACTAACAAAAATTTCTATGTTCTAAATTATGTTTGTGACTTTTATCAGCTCTTCCTGGCAGTATGGATCAACTATATTCAGTAAGAAAAACAATGAAAGAGAATGTAAAAGATTCTTTAGGACATCAGAGATTCTATATAAAAACAACTATAAAATGGTAAAGAAATTTAGAAGTATTTCATAGGGTTTTTTTTTTTTTACTAATTACCTATTACAAAGAATTTTATTCTAGAAGGAAAAAAATCTAATAAAATATGACTGGGCATATACTTTCCAGAGGAAGCCAGGCGGCTAGTAGTTTCTATGTCACATGGAATCCTGTAAACCCAGTTTATTATTACTGCGTTCTCAAGCAGTTTTGGTGCTAATAATAGAAATAAAGTGAACACCTCAATTATTGAGAACCATTTTAGATTTTAAAAATTGGGTTTCTAAATAATACAAGGTTATTAAATGTTATCAACTATTATCTTAATTATTCCAGATAAAACAGTAGTGAAATACATTCTAAATTTTCCTGTCTTCTTAAATAAAATGAATACAAATTCAAATACAATTTAGCCTGTTCTTGAGGATTCATTGCCATGAATTAGAAAAATCAATTTTTTTGTTTTTTTTATCCTAGTCTAGAAAACAGCCTTGAAATGTGTAACTGTTTGCTCTTACATTAAATAGCCTCATGCTTCTTCAATTTTTCTTTGCTGTAAGCTACCTATTTTCAGTGATGCTTCCTTTTACTTAGTCTCCCTCTTATTTCTCTTTTAAGTTCTCTGAAGCACATTTACAAATCATTTAATCAAATATATCTGAATCACCAAAGTAAAAGTAAATAAGCCCTGAGTCAGAGATCTAGTGGTTATTTTATGTACATGGCTCTTTAGTGTGGGGGATTATTTATTCTAGTTATGAAGAGGCCTTTTAAACTTAATTCCAAGTTCTCAACTATGTCAAGTGGGAAAATTGCCAGAAAAGTTAATCTCAGTGTATTAAACTGTGCCTATATCTTGCTATAATATTCTCTTTGATTCTGAATTTCTACGAACTGTTTAGAAAATATCCATAAAGTCTCTAATTCTGATGTGAAACAACTCGAATCAAATTTAGTCATATAGTCTGTACTATATTTATATCCAGAATTTGGTAGCTATGTGACTATGTGCTTACTACACAGATGATGCTTATATGGACTCTATCAGACTCAAGAAATCCTTACATTTTCATCTATGTTACCTAAGAAATGTTGGTATGCAAATTATCATACTTAATCATGTTAATTCTAAATTCTATATTGGGCATGTTTCTAAAACAAGATGGTTATATTAGATTCAAAATTCATTATACATTTAATGAATGTTTTGTCCAAAGTTACTGTTATTTCCATGCTGTTAACGTAAGTCTTGGTATGAATATACTGATGCAGTCGTGTATATATAAAAAAAAGATTTGCTAGGTGCTGCTGGCTCATGCCTAATCTCAGGATGCTGAGATTTGAGGATGGTGGTTCAAAGCCAGCTTGACCAGGAAAGCCCATGAGACTCATATCTCCAATTAATCACCAGAAAACTGGAAGTGGTGCTGTAGCTCAAGTGGTAAGAGTGGCAGCCTTGAGCAAAAGAGCTCAGAGACAGTGTCCACGCCTGGGGTTCAAGCCCACACAGAGAAAAACAAACAACAACAAAAAACAAACATATTTATGAGAAGTCTTATTACACTAGGTCAATCAGTTTAAGGTGACAAAAAAGTCCAAAAATTTCTTTAAACAATATAGTTAATACATTATAACGCTTTTTTGACTCGTCTTAAAGAACATTTTATATTGGCTGTTCTAAGGAAGAAACAAATAAGCAATGCAATATTTTAGTAATTGCCAGGAACGAATCTGAAATAACCACCAGCAGAAATAAGGATAATAATTGAAACAAATGCAGACAATATTTATTTTCACAAGTATTTATAGGCAGGCAAAAATTTACTGATCTCACAGGAGCCAGAGACTCCTGAGAGCTGGTGGCATGACTGCAGTGGTAAATATTCTTCAGCTCATGATGATTCAACTTGACAATTTTTCTTAGCTTTACAATTATATAAATGTGACAAGGGTTCAGTAGAAATCATACTGGAAAATTCTGAACATCAGTCTCTCTGGGATAGCAATACATGGTCCAATGGCTCTCTCATAATGCTGGGAAGTAACAGCAAGCCAAAGCTTTCAGTATGCCATGTGATCCTAAGGGGAAACAACTGATACTCTATAGTATTCTGTGTGGTTAAGCTATGATGTTTGGTATTAAATGCATTTCAACATGGTAAATTCAACTTATGACACTTATTTGGATGTAATTCCATGACACGCAGAGGATCATCATCTATGTAACTTCCAATATTGCTCTCCCTCCAGGACAGATGGTCAGACTCTGATACCCAAAAGAGACTTATCCTGTGCTGCATAGATTTAGCCCTTACTGATCTTGTATCCATAGGTTTTATATCTACAGATTCAATTTTAAACAGCAATTTAGAAAAAAGCTGCTTGTGTATTGAACATGTGCAGGTCTCCCCTTATTTATTATTCCCTAAATAAAAAAAATAAGAACTGCTTAAATATTACCTCTAGTATATTAAGTGTTATAAGCAATCTAAAGTTGATTTAAAGTGCAGTACCTGGCAGGATGTACTTAAGTAATATGCAAATGTTATGCCCTATTATCTAAGGAACTTGAGTATTTGTAGATATTGTATCCCAAAATATTCCTGAAACTAACCAGCCACAAGGAATGACTATACTTACTTACAGAAAGGAAGAACAAGTTAAATAAAAGGAAAAGAAAAACCCAACAACTATTAGAGAACCTATATTGACGAGTATGGCTGACAGGATAGTAGTAGTACCAGTTGGAAAATATTTAGTGTAAGAACACATTGTTTTTACCTTTAAAATGAAATACAGTTGTCTGACTAAAAGCTAGCCCCTCAATTTTGAAGACAGATCAGATTTACTGTTTAAAATTTCTTACCTGATTACATTTAGAATGAAAAATAATTTAATTCTTTTTTTTTTTTTGTCAGTCATGGGGCTTGAACTCTGGGCTTGGGCATTAGCCCTCAGCTCTTCACCTCAAGGAGAGCTCTCTACTGCTTGAGCCACAGCGCCACTTCTGGTATTCTAGTGGTTTATTGGAGATAAGAGTCTAACAGACTTTCCTGCCCAGGCTGGCTTTGAACCGTGATCCTCAGATCTCAGCCTCCTGAGTAGCTAGGATTATAGGCTTGAGCCACCAGCTCCCACCTTAAAAATAATTTAATTCTTTACCAAGGACCTGTGTTCTGTACTCATAAAGTCTCCTCTCTGCACTTTCTGATGGCCTTTACCATCTGGCTAATCTGCTTCTTTCTGTCAGCAGTCAAGTCTACATTCTCTTTCCACATTGTACTGTATTATTAAGACCCCTAACTCACATTCTCATGTCCATTACGCAAAACTTACTCAACTAGTGTAATGCTCTGACTAGTGATGACCTCACACCTTCCACTTTAAATCTTTGATGACATGAAAATATTTGCCTACACTAATAAAACACATTTTATAAGAGATACTAGTGTCAATACCAAATAATTGAAGCCTCTATAGACAGTAAGAGATTACCAACCAAGCAAAAGTACTATTCTGGTTCTACCTTACATAGATCAAATTATATTTTTAAAACTACCTCAGTAATTCTCAAACATCAGGTGATTCTATTCTTAAAGGTTGTTATTTTCTTTGCCCAGAAACAAAAAAAAAAAAACAGCAAAAGAAATCACCCTAAAACTCATTAATGTATTTAAAATAAATGTTTTGAGGATATAGTCTTTATAGCAAATTATCCTCCCAAATTAATTACAGATTATGTAAGTATATACATTATAGTTTGGGGATTGATATAAAATACTATAGTTTGGGGATTGAGATAAAATACTATAGTTTGGGGATTGATATAAAATACTTACTTAGGCTACTTAGTTGTCTAATTATGTTTGCCAATGAGATATTGGTTACACATTCGAGTTCATTTTTAATGCCTCGAGGCAGTGCTGTGTGGCACAAGTGCCGAGGATCAATGTTTCTTTTCACTAATGGCATCTTGAGACTGATCTCTACGCCAGTTCACCTGTAAAACACACACACACAAAATTAACATTATTCATTTCCAACCAGTACATAGTGAGATTCTTAAATTTAACAACAAAAATGGAATTACCTAACTAATGGAATCAAAAACTATTCTGTTTTGAATGAATAGAATATCAAAATACAGAAAAAAGGCTTTTTCTTTTCGTTTCTTAGCCCAAATTGGCCTCAAATTCCCATTCTTGCTTTGACTTCCTGAGTGTTGGGATTACAGGCACTCAATGGCACATCCAGCAATAACATGTTTTTTTTTTCAAAACATTTAATTTCAAAGTAATGTGCCACACAATGAATTAACAATCACATCACAATTATTCTAATAAAACCATTGCTTACATGAAGAGGCTTTTGTTCTAGAATGTTCATATATCTCCTAAGAGGATTAAAGAATCTAAAATGTATGGATATTCAACAACTCACAGATCAAATAATCCAAAATTAAATAACTTTTTTGAATCATGAATAATGCTGATTGTGTCAAATGTTTCTCCTACATTTATTATGCTGATTATTACTCTTACTCTGTTAATGCAGTGAACTATATAATATTTATTTTATTTAAAATACTCTTATGATAAACCCAACTGCAATAGGTTTATTGATTCTTTTTTGTTTGCTTGTTTTAGGTATAGTAACAATTTTTTAAATCTGACAATATCTACTTCTTGCAAGATAGACACCCATGCCTTTTTACTATTAGGATAAAGTTCAAGCCTACAAGATTCCTTGAGCCCCTCTGACCTCATTTCTTAGTATCTTCCCACCTTACACTCATCTCTTCTACATTTACACTTTTTCTCATGCTACTCTCTTCCTACTTTTTGCTTTCTCATCTTTATAGAGATTTTTTTTCACTTGTTAAAGACTAGACTCCCATTGCAACAATGAGATGTACAAGTCGTTATGTCGAAAATGAACTTTACAACTTTGGGGGGGGGAGCAGGGAGGATTGGCTGGGGGGGGGGAGGATGGGAAGGGATGGGAAGGGGAAACAAAGGAGGAAGCTACAATGCTTGATAAGAAATGTACTCATTATCTTGCCCATGTAATTGTAACCCCTCTGTACAGTATTTTCACAATTAAAAAAAAAAAAAGACTAGACTCAAGTATCACCTATTCTCTAAAGCCTAGCTGAATACAGCAGGCAAATGGAACCAGCTACTTTTTGAAACTCTAAGTTTTTATTTATATCTGAATCTATCTAAATTCTACCAATTACACTCAACTACATTATTCTTACTTGCTTACCGATCAATGCTTAAATGATAGACCTGAGAGGGCAAAAAAATCTTGTCTCCCTTGTATTCCCAAGATACAGAGAGATGAACTATACATAAGTGGGGGGGGGGAGGAAGGCACACAAATGTGAATAAATTTATTTAGGTTACTGAGATAAGACACAAACTTGGAGGTTGAACAACATAAACAGTTTATTATTCTCATCTAGAAAATTTCTCTCACTGTGATTAAAACAGTCCTAAAGATGCAATGCAAAAATAACATTTTTCCTTTACTTCAATTTAATTACCATATTCATTGAAATGTTAATAGTCATTTGTCAAACTCAGCTATCAAAATCTTAGTTGTAAAGAGTTAAATAAAGCTGGGATTGGTGGCTTGTACCTGTAATCCTAGCTAATCAGGAGGCTGGAATCTAATGATCACAATTTGAAGCCAGTCCAGGCAAGAGAGTCCATGACTCTTCTAATTATACACCACACACCCGAAAGTAGAGCTGTTGTGACTCAAGGGGTAGAGTAATAGCCTTGAATAAAAAACTCAGAAATGGGTTCAGGGTCTAAGTTCAAACCTCAGAATCAGCATGCACATGCACCCACACACACACACACACACACTAAAGACTTTAAATGTACTCTGTTAATCTTAAAAAACTATTTAATTCCAATTGAGGTTCCAATACCAGCTTTAAAAATGTGGCATCTTTTTTCAGATTCAGAAGAGTGAAAATAAAACTCTCACTCCAGAAAGGTATAAATTAATTAGCAAGCAAATATAAATCAAATTCATTTCAGATTTAAGTATAAAAATTGTATTTTCTGTTAAAATTTTGCACAAAACGAACCAATTAAACATAATTTAACAATGTCTAACTTGATTACTGAAAAGAAACTGTTACCTAACAAGAACACCAAATTATATTGTACTAGAATATAAAATAACTAATTTTGGAAATTGTTCACTTGTTCCCTTAGGTCACAGCTAATGACATTACCATAATAACCCCAAAATTTGCGCAACTACCATGCAACCCAAGTGCTTCTAAAAGTGATCAAGTGTACTGAAGATATAAAAAAAACTAAGGCAATTCCCAGGTTTAAAAAATAATTTCCAGTGCTCCTAGCAGTTACACTGTCAATTACAGAGGGAAAAACTCAAGAGATTGTTAGAGTATACAAACATAAGAATAGCCAGGCACTAGATGCTCACACCTGTAATCTGAGCTACGCAAGAGGCTGAGATCTGAAGATAACAATTCAAAGTTAGTCTGGGCAGGAAAGCACCTGAGATTGTGCTCCAATTAACTGCCAAAAAGCCAGAAGAAGAAATGTGGCTTAAGTGGTAGAGCACT
This sequence comes from Dipodomys ordii, assembly GCF_000151885.1. NCBI lineage: Eukaryota > Metazoa > Chordata > Mammalia > Rodentia > Heteromyidae > Dipodomys > Dipodomys ordii. Next base: position 900,164 of record NW_012267278.1, on the reverse strand, counting down.
AGCATTGAGCAAAAAAGCTCAGGGACAGCACTCAGGCCCCAAGTTCAAGCCTCAGGACCAGCGGAAGAAAAAAATGATAAAAAAAAAAATCTGAATCTTGGTGAAGGTTGGGCAAATGAAAAAACAATCTGCTAAGAATATCCTAATGGCAACAAGGATGGCAGGCCATAATATGCTACAATAAAAGGGGTATCTGGTAGGGCTAAATTAGATACCTCTAGGATACCTTGAAGTGGATGATGTCTAGCTAGGATACCCTAAAGTATGAACCTGGTGTTCATATACCAGCAGAACTTGCCAACCTCCCAATTTTGCTCACTTCCCAATTTCACCTGTGGAAGAATAACTACAATTGATTCAATCTACAGCTTTTCTTAAATACGAGGGTACTTATTAAATCGCTCCTTCTTTTGAAACCAATATATCATATACTATGAATGAATACTTAGGCATGCTTTTTTTTTTGCAGTACTGGAATTTGAATTCAGGGCTTTGTGTGTGGTAGGTGGGTATTCTTACTGTTTAAACCATTCTGCCAGCTCCCTTTTGTATTCATTAGGATAGGATCTCACTTTATGCATGGGCCAAACTACACTATGACCCTCCTATTCATGCTACTTCTTATGGGGATGACAGGCACATGCCACTGTACTTGGTCATTGTGTTTCCCCATAATTTGAGATGACAGCAACTTACCTAGCCACTGCTTAAGATGGTATCTCACAAATGAACTGTGATACCCCAATCTCTACCTCTCAAATAGCTAGGGTTACAGGTTTGAGCTACTGCACTTGGCTCTAAATTTGCTTCTTATCTGTTACAGAGTCAAATGTAGATTTGGTCATTACTGTTTCCTAGTTTGAAGTGAGGCTGATCTGGAATTAGCTAATCTAGAACTAATACACTGATGAAACTTAAGAAAACTTTTTTAGTATTAGACATGTCCATAAAAAAGTTGATTGCCTCTGGAAAGGAAGCTGTTACAAAAGATGAGAAGCTGACAGCACTATTTCTAAAATACCTTGTTTATAATCTCATATAGGGCCAAAGGTAAATTTTAGGGAATGAATTAAAAAAACTATCACATGAGTTTCATTAACCTCAAGCTAAAAATCTATAATGAACTTAGGTTGGTTACTTTACTCCATTAGCTTGACAAATTTCTTAAAATTACATGATTCATGTTGGAGTTAATGGACAAACTGTTCTTTGAACTGCTATTCTACTTAGAAAGATGTCTCCTTCCTCGTCTTGTAGTTCAAGCCAATGTCCTTAAATAAATCCTTCTCCATTAACACTTTTTCAATATTCCCGGTTCATAATGAATTATTTACTTCCTTTGAATTACAGCTCACTATTTGAGAACCTTTGAATTAGTTTTATTATTAATAGTAACCAAATAACAACAATGCCCCATTACCTTTTTTGAATTTCTTCTAAAAGCATTATTTCAATTTTCCATGCTCGTGCCTTATTTACCTTGCCTTAATTATATGAGAAACTCCCTGAAGCCTGTGATTGTATCCTAATATTACGTACAGATATATTTCTAGTCAATTTTGCATTAGGGAAGAGGAAACTTTGTGTTGAAGAAAGTGAGGTTCTATACCTAAACTCCATGCAATCCTGTTATATATCCTTTGACAAAGATGCATAATGAAGTTGAGACAACCATGGGACACTGCCAGATTTTGAGAAAAGTAATGCTATCAGTGAAGTGGAATGACATTACAAGATTCTTTCCACATCTTCAATTTCATCTTTTGGCACTTGATAGGGCTCTTCAAATATCAACTCCCACTGACACCAGATGGAGCCCGGTAGAGCCTAGTGTTGGGCTATGGCCAACTAACTGAAAGAGTATTACTTTTAAGGCCACAATCACCAACAAGCAACTTTCTTTAAATGGCTCTAGAACAATTAAAGCTTCAGCAAATTTTCAACTCTTGTTTATGTATTAAAATGAAAATGTTTTGAATTTAAGAATACCATCTTGACAGGTTTTCTTAGAATATTAAGTCTAATTTGCAAACACAATATATATTTCTGTCACATAAAAGCAAATTATATTTGAAACTAAAAGTTGTACTGGTTACATCACAGAAATAGCAATATACTTCATTCAACATTTAAATGTCTTAATGTTTCTTACAGTTTATATATGTGACTATAACTGACATATATCTTCTATCAAATAATATTTCATTTATTAACATTCTTTTTTAAAAAGGCACTAGTTGATGTTTCTGTTAATTAGCAACCAAACTAATCCAGAAATTCCATACCGTTAGACAAACAAATTCCGCAACCTATCTTCTTCTAGGGTTTGTTAGGAGTATGTTTATCATAGTCACATAAGCCTCTGCCCCCCCCCCGTGTCCCCCCTCCCCCGGTCCCTCTAGGTCTGAGACCAGGAGTTGAACGCAGTACCTGATGTTTTTGATCACTGACAAGCACTCTACCAACTGAGCCATACCTCCAACCCCAAAGAGCTGATTTTCTCTCTTTCTTTCTTTTTTTGTTTTGATGTAAGACTCTCAGATAGTAGGGGATTGTTGCTCAAACATACCTTAGTTTACTAGATTAAGCTTTACTTACCCAGATATTTTACATGTTCAAGATATATAAGCTCTTACTTAACTACTGCTTATAGTGAACAATATATTGTTGCTTATCATACTTCCATTATTTTTTTTACATTTTGTTAAGAAAAGCTTTTTTCAAAAATAAATATAAAGTTATTTTTTTGCCATTTACTACAACCCCAGAGATTGTATCTTTTCAATGCATTGCTGTAATGATGCCTGCCTGTTAGAGTTCTCAATCCACTAAACAATGCCAGTTTATTCTCTAAGAACTGGCTCTTTAGCAGGAAAAACTAAGGATGAGCTATATATAGCCTCTTTGAAAGGACATGTGAGTCAAGACCTAACAGATGAGAAGTCTTCAGTTAATATGGGTAACAAATATAAAAATAAAAAATAACCTAAAGAGAACACACAATGGGAGGGAATTTGTTATCACAACTGGGCTTTAAAAAAAATCTCAAGATTATTTTTAGTTAACTCTGAAAGAGCACAAAAATGGTAAAACTAATTCTGTCATACTGACATAGTGAGCACTTCAGCGAGTGTATTTTGTATTCAGAGTGTCTACAGTAAAAGTAATAGGAATAAATATTATACTTAAGAATTTTTTGTGAGGGGATGCAGTGCTAGAACATAAGGAAACAAATTCTGCTTCTTGTCTCTTATTTTTCTTTTCTGTCAGTTGTGGGGCTTGTACTCAGGGACTGGGCACTGTACCTGAGCTTTTTTCCTCAAGGATAGCATTCTACCAGTTTGAGCCACAGCCTCACTTCTGATTTTCTGGTGGTTAATTGAAGGTAAGCGTCTCATGAACTTTCATGCTCGGTCTGGCTTTGAACTTGTGATCCTCAGATATCAACCTCTTAAGTAATTAGGATTACAGGTGTGAGCCACCAGTGTCCAGATCCTTCCCTGTTTTTTAAGTCTCTTCTGTGACCAACTCACAATTTAACTTCTTCAGTATTCAGTACTCCCAAAACAAGCAAGATATAAACTAAGATTTGTCATATAAATCACATATTTGTTTCACAAGATATAATAAAACAACTAGTAGACTAATACTAAAACCACAGACAACTAAAGAAAACTAAAGACCAATATTACTTATAAACATAGAGGCTCAATTCGTAAAAAAAAATAGCATATAGATCCTAGCAATGTATTAAAAAATATATTCCAGGACCAAATTGTATTCAATCTATGTATGCAAGGCTAGTTTTATGTTTGAAATTCAATGAGCATAATTAATTCAAGGAATCAACAGGCTAAAAAAACCAAATGTGATTACCTCAAGATGCAGACAAAAAGATAGCATAAAAAATGTACTAAGAACAGGAACAAGACAAGGAAATCTATCCATATTATGCTAAAAATATTGGCTAATACAGTAAGTGAAGGAAACAAAAGGTTTACAAATTGGGAAAAGGTATACAAATTGCAGATGACAAGACTATCTGCATAGACATTGTGAAAGAACAACAACAAAATGGAACGAAGCAATTATAACAAGGCTGTAGAATATAAGCTTAATATTCAAATGTTAACTGCTTTCCTACATACCAACAATGAACAAGTAAAATTGGAAATACATCATTTACAATGTACTCTCAAAATTAACTATATATATATATAAATCTAACACTATTAGTACAAGATGTATATAAAAAAGCTACAAACTCATAAGATATCAAGGAAGAACTAAATAAATGAAAATATATTTGAAGTTCATAGATAGTGTCTTATTTAGAACTGCTATAACCAAATACCAAGACTAAATATCTCTTAGCAACAAAAAAAATGTATTTCTGATAGTTCTGAAGGCCAAAGACCAGGGTGCTACTGTGGCTGGTTTCCCGGGAGGGCCGTGTTTCAGGTTGCAGACTGTCCAATTCTCCTTTTGTCTTCATACAACAGAAATCTTAGGAGATTTCTCTTTCATCTCTTTTATAAAGATACTAAAGGCTCTACTCTCATGACCTATATTTCACTTCCAAAGGCCCCGTCTCCTAGTATTATATTATGGGTTAGGATTTCAACATATGTACTGGTGAGATGGGACCCACTCATTCAAGCCCATAATAGATTTAAAAAAATAAAAATAAAAGACCTCGATCCTGTCAAGATGTCAGTTCTTCCCAAATTCAACTGTAGATTCAGCATAAACCCAATCAACCAGGAGGTTATTTTGTGAATATTAACAAACTTATTTTAAAGTTCATATGATGAGGCAAAGACCCAGAAAAGTCAACACAATGTTGAAAAAGAAAACAAAGCAGGAGGAAAAATTATTCATGAGAAAAAGTGATAAAGTAAGCTAAACAAAATAGGGTGTTTATCTTGTATCATATATGAAATAAGAAATAGAAAAGCAGATGAATGCTTATGAAAGATTAATGGATCAAGAAAACAAATAAGAAAGAAGACTAGGAAGAGGACTTTCTTAATGAGAAAAATGATGTGCTACAGTATTTCTGACCAAAATATTTCTTTTATAGTCTGAACAGTGCTGGAACTATAATGTTTTTTAAAATACCAAAGGTATTCCAAATTCCATTCCAAATTCTAGTTACCCAGCAAAAGTATAATCTGTATAGAAAATATCCAAATTACTGATGAGAATAATGTCTTCATCTCACGGAAAGTAAAGTTCAACAAATGACCTTCATGAGATGAAGCCTCTTTCAGTTTTAGTGTCATATGAATATTAAACAAATTAATATTGCCAATTGTAGTCTAGCAACAGCTGAAAAAATTAACTTCTTTTTCCCTGTAGTAAAATCACTGCTAATATACTTAATCGGTAAAACTTAAAGGATAGTTCCTTCAGTTGTTAAAAGTACAGAATCTAAACACCAATGGGTTTGAACCCTGGCTCTAAAGTTTATAAACTGTGCAGAAGATCTCAAGCTAATCCTACTTACTTAACCTTATCATTTCTGAGAATTAAATGAAATGCATGGGGTACACTGAAGTAAAAAATACTTGCATTCTTGTTTAAAACATTTGAAACTGCCAGGCACTGATGGCTCACGCCTATATAATCCTAGCTACTCAACAGGCTAAGACTGAGGATCACAATTCAAAGCCAGACCAGGCAGGAAAATCTGTGAGACTCTTCAATCAACCACCAAAAAGCCAGAAATGCTGCAGTGGCTCAAAGTCAAGAGTACTAGCCTTGAACATAAAAGTGCAGTGACAGCCCAGGCCCTTACTTAGCTCAAGCCCCAGGATTGTCAGAAAAAAAAACAGGAAGGAAGGAAGGAAGGAAGGATTTCTTAAAGAAGAATCTTCCATGGTTAGTTATTAGCCTATCTTATAGAATTATATTTCTTTTATATTAGAAGATATTTGAACCAAAGCCTGGATTTATGAATTATTATTTTGTATGACCACAAAATCTATTATGTCTATGCCTATAAAAACAATGTTTTGCTGAATTGTTAGATATTCGCCTGGTCTTTTACATAATCAATAGCCAAATATTTTTAAGACTCAGCAGAACAGAAGCAATTATGGAATTGCAATGCAGATACACTTTAGTCATTTATCCTATATTTATATTCCTCACAGTATAAAAGTTTATTGAACTAAATTGAGTTAGAGATTATAAAGTTAAAAGCAATGAAACATTTTCACTTTCTTTTCTGTCAATGGATGAAGATAGAAAAGAGAGGACTTATTTCTCACCATTTTATGAAACTAGTCTTTTGTGAAAGTCTTTCCTTGCCAATAACATTTTTCTAGACTGTTTAAAATAGATATACATTTATCAATAATAGAGCATTTTAAAATTCCAACTTCTCTATTATTTAGTAAGGTTTATTAAGGACATTCATTGTTTTTCTGGTGGTTTTTGTTTTGCAACAAATCACCCCGCAAATTCATGGTTTAAAATAACAACTGATTCGACAAGTCAGCAATTTAGGCTAAGCACAGCTGGGAAGTTCTACTAATCATGCTTGAACTCACTTGTGTTTGTGGACAGCTTCCAGGTAGCATGGGGACTAGCTAACCCAAGATAGCTTGGCAGATGTACCTTCTCTGCTCTACATGATCTCTCATCTTTATCAGTAGTCTACATGTCTCTCTATGCGATTGGTTAGCTGAGGCTTAAGATAACTTAATATAATTACCCAAGGTTTATACCCCAAGTTCAGATCTCAACAGCATCACTTTCATTGAAATTACTGAGCAAAGGACAAGGAACATCAAGACATAAAGGGTGGAGACACAACTTTGAAGGAAAATGAAAATAGCACTGAAAGAAAAAATACCTACAAAATCCACACTCATCATCAGAACGTTAAAATTCCTCTCAATAATTGTTAGAAGACAGAAAACCAGCAATTGAATTTACAGAATAGCAGAATACACATTTTTTCATTTTTTTTTTAATCTAGTCGTGGGGCCTGAACTCTGGGCCTGGGCGCTGTCCCTCAGCTCTTCAGCTCAAGGCTAGCGCTCTACCACCTGAGCCACAGCGTCACTTCTGGTTTTTTCTTTTTTGCTTATGTGGTGCTGAGGAATCGAACCCAGGGCCTCGAGCATGCAAGGCAAACGCTCTACCACGGAGCCACCTTCCCAGCCCTACACATTTTTTCAAATGTGTAAGTTAACTGCTACCAAAATAGACCATATTCTGTGCCATAATTCAAAATAAGTTTAAAAAGGATTCAATTCCTGTAAAGTACAATTTTCTAGACACAACTGAATTAAATCAGTCACAGAAAGACAGCTGGAAAATTCTAAAATAACATCTAGGTAACATATTTCTGAATAACCTCTGACTCAAAGAACAATTAAAGGAAGTGTTGGAATACTGTTTGAACTTAGTGAAAATGAAGAAAATCTGAAGGAAATAGCTAAGAGGTACATAGCAGAAAATAGCACTAACATGCTTCTATTAGAAAAGTTCTCAAATAAATGGCCTCAGCAATCCTTAATTGAAGAAATTAGGAAAGTAGAGCACATTAAAGTACAACAAGTAAGAGAAAATGCAGATGAGTTCAATGAAAAAAATAATAAACAGAAAGAATGAAAGAAGGAGATTATTGATGAAACTAAGAGATGTTTGCCCGAAGTCATCATTAAAACTGGATAAGGACAAAAAATGTGATAGGTTTGTAGATATCTAGAAAGGGATGAACTTCACTGTAGATTCTGCAGATATTAAAAGAATTAAGGATAAAGAGGAACACAAGGGTACTATGCCTTTGTGCATCTCGTTGTATAAAATAACATTTTTGAAATGAAATCTGGGAAATGGAAGTGAGAGGCTTTTTTCTTTACTAAAAAATAAAAGAAAGAAAGGGTAAAATTCGGGTAGATTCTATAGAAGTGGATAATAAAATGCCCTTAATACTATAAATAAATAAATAAGGATGAGCTACAGCGATAGCTCAAATGATAGAGCTAGAGGCTCTGAGTTCAAACTCAATACAAAAAGGGAAAATATTATAAATATTTTAATACCAATAGTTTAATACTTTAATACCAACAGTTAACATTTAAATGAAATGTACACGTTCTTTTGAAAGATATAAACTATCAAAACTCAAGAAGAAACATTCTGCATAGCCCTTTGAAAGAGGATTTATACTGCCTGTCTCAGTATTACAAATTTTATTCATTAAAGCAGTGTAATACTGATATCCAGATGGACAAATAGTATATGGAATAGAAAAATAATTCTAGAAATTACTTCACACATGTTATGTATTGACTTTTGACTTATATGCATGAGCAATTCAGTGGAGAAAGTCTATTGTTCTTTTAAAAATGGTACTGTAATTCCACATGTGTATTTTAATAAAGTGGAACTCTGATCCTTACTTCACACCAGGTACAAAAATTAACAGAAATGCATCACAAGTCACAAATTTAAATGTAAAACTATAAATCTTCTAAAATAGAACAGAAAATCTATGTGAGTTAAGCAAAGACTTCTTAGATTAAAAATACCATAAATAAAAATCATCACAAGAAAAAACAATTATTAAATGGTTCATCAGTCTGGGCAAAGTGGTACACACCTATAATCCCAAAAACTCAGGAGGCAGAGATCAGAATGACCACAATTCAAGGCTAGCCTGGGCAAAAAGTTACAAAGACCCCATCTAAACTGATGAGCTAGGCCCAGTGGAGTGTGCCTGTTGTCCCAGCTAGGTAGGAGCAGCACAGATTGAGGATGCCCCTATGCAAAAACCCAAGACTCTACCTTAAAAAAACTAAAGTAAGAAAGAGCTAGAGACATGGTAGTACACCTGCCTAGCAAGCATAAGGAGGCCCTAAATTAAAAAACCTCTGCACTGTGGGGGACACGCAGGGGGGATAAGGGGTTGAGAGCACAACAGACTTCACCAAACTTAAAAGTTTTACTTTTTGGGGGTTGCTGTCCTGGGCTTGACCTCAGGGCCTGGGCACTGTCCCCAAGTTTTTGTGCTCAAAGTTAGCACTCTACCACTTGAGGCACAGCTCTACTTCTGGCTTTCTGATGGTTAATTGAAGATAAAGAGTCTCTAAGACTTCCTGCCTAGGCTGGTTTCAAACCATGATCCTCAGATCTTAGCCTCCTAAGTAGCTAGAATTACAGGTATGAGACACTGACATAAAGCAATGTTAAGAATTGAAAATTCAAATCAAAGAGCTTGAGAAAACATCTGCAAATAACCTACTTGATAAAAGTATAGATATCTAGAATAAATAACTACCAAACTCCATAATAAGAAAACAACCCAAAAGATAAATGAGCAAAAATTTGAACAAATACTTCACCAAAGTACATGATGAACATATTAAAAAAGGAGTCAAATCACTTGTCATTAGGGAAATGCACCTAAAAGCCACAAGATATCATTACACTTCAGATAGAATGCAGATGGCTAAAGTTAAAATAGTAAGAGTGTGAAACAACCCCATTCACCTTGCCTGTGCAAATGCACAATGACACAACGGCTTTCTAAAAGCCTGACAGTCCTTTTAAAGTTAAACATACACAACTAGGCATTCTACTTCTAAGTATTTACTTAGAGGACTTAAAAAGTGTATGTCCAAAAAAAATGAATTGTACAGGAATGGTAAAAGAGTTGTATTTATAAAAGCCAAAACCTGAAAGCAATCCAAACACCCATCAACAAATGCATACCAATGTTATTCATTTAAATAGTAGTTACACAATAAATAACATTCAGCATAAAATGAATAGATACAACAAAGATGAAGCCTAAAAACCATTATTATAAGCAAAAGAAGCCAAACAAACTTTTAAGGAATGTGAACTAGCCGGGCATCAATGGCTCATACCTGTAATTCTAGCTACACAAGAGTCTGAGATCTGAGGATCGAGGTTTGAAACTAACCAGGGCAGGAAAGTCCATCAGACTACTATCTTCAATTATCCACTAAAAAAGCCCAACATGGAGGTGTGACTCAAGTGACAGAGCACCAGCCTTAATCAAAAAGCCAAGGGAAGGTACAAGTCCCTAAGTTCAAACCTCTGAACCAGCATATACACATACAGTAGCAGAAAACAGATTAGTTGTTGTTTAGGCAAAGTGTTGAAATAGAAGGAGTAAGGAGAGGTAGATCATAGCAATTAGCAAAGGCAAATAGGAAACATTGAGGGTTTCTTATATTAATTGTAATGATGGTTTACTAAGTAAATCCATAAGTCAAACTTAACTCATTGTACATAATACATCAGAGGTCTCAAAAATTCATCGAGTCAAACAGAATTAACTATTCCATTTTATAGACAATATTCATGATATAAAAAGTTATTTTCTACAACATCACAAAAATAAATAATTTAAACTTAGTAATGTTAGCTATCAACTTTAAAATGTGTGAGAAAGTACAATATGTAGTTTTTCAAAAGTCTGGAAATGACAAGTAGAAAATCTTGAACATTAATGGTCTGAAGCAAATTTAGACCAGTTGAAATATCACTAAGAGTTTTGCTATCTTTTGTCAATATGTTTCAATTCCATTCCTGACTTGAAAATAAATAGTCATCTAGTAGAAAGTAGTGTCTTTAATACCCAGAATATCATCACCATATATAACTTACAATTTTATAAAGTAGCTGAATTATGTTATTAGACTCTTGTAACTTGTTTTGGTCAAAGAAAAAAATCTCTCCTCAGATCCCATTTCACATGATGGCAAAGTTCTAGGCCAGGCTGCAAAGTCCTATTTTAGCCGTAGGGATTAATTATTCTATCTTACTTCTACATCATTTCCTCCTTCACTGTCCTCAGCATAAAATTTCACCCATCCTAGCAAAGCTAACAACAAAAACTTCTGTTGGTCCCATTCTCCTTCCAAGTATCTCCCTTTCTCCCAATTTCTCTATTCTCCTTTACATCAACATATCTTGAATCTGTTCTCTCATTTTCCTCCTCCACTTCTCACTTTTAAATTTGTCCTATTCATGCTTTCACTCCCAATTGTGCCACACATCTCACCAATATCAGTTACCTGTTACAATCAGTGGTCTCTTCTGTTTATTTAACCTACTTACATCTGAGCTCACTGGGAGATATATTTCTATGTAATTTAGAGAATATACTCTTCGATGTAACTTAGAACCTATCATCCCCAAATAAAGTCAATTATAAATAATTCTAATATTAATTTGACAAGGTAGCTACAAATAAAAATGAAAAAATATATTTACAAATATAAATAAGTGACTTAATTTTTTTTATATATCATTATAACCTTTGAATTTACCTGATTGGTATAGGTAGTCACTTAAAAATTTTAAATAATAGGTCCAGGGCAAGGTTCAAGTGGTAGTGTGTCTGCCTGACTAGTAAGCACAAATTCCAGTATTGTCAAATTCAAAAAATCAGTTTAAATATAATCATTTAAAAATAATTTAAAAATAATTTTAAAAAATTATTTTTTAAATGACAGAACTAAATGATGAAAAACAAAAGAAATACAAAATTATAGTCATGAGCAGTAATTTAAATACCATGTTGGATGTTTCATGTAAACCTTAGGACTACCTACAGTCTTACTCCTTTGGTTTAAAATATACTGACAACAATTACATTACTATGCTTACTTCAAAAGCAATTTTATAATAATTGTTTATCCCCAAAGATTTCATAAAAATAGTGAATACTATTTTACCAAGATTTTAGCCCTAACATAACCTATTACATAACAGTTCTTTAACGTGTGAATTTGATGAACTTAAAATTAATTGGAAACTAGACTACTCAGTAGGCTGAAGCTAGCATATCAGCAAATGAAACCTAGGAGTACAGAAGTTTAGGGCTAGCCTGGCAACATAGCAAAATTCCATTTCAAAAGAAAAAAATTAAAATAGGATTAAAAAGTCAGTTGGAGAACTCACAAATCAGTCCCTACTACTAGAAATAGAATTAAAATTCATGTTCAGCCCATGACAGGTCTTAAAGTCATTTTAATATAAATAACAAAAGGAAATTTACATTTTCTTTTTAATGCTAAGAATGAAACTAAGTTCTTTATATAGGAATCCATTAAAAGACAAACTCTATTTCATTTCCTTCTGTGACAATGAAGTGATGACTTTTATGATATTAACACTAATCTACTGTATAAGGTACAGCGTGGTTGATGGCTTCTACCATAATGAAAGTCTTATTTTTGCAAGCAAAGAAAATACATTTGTAATAGAGCAATCGGTAGTAATTCAAGATCCTTTTCATCCCTCTACGGTTCCCACATCAAATGCTAAGGCTTGTACTACATGCCAACTCCAGTGAAAGCGTTAGAAGCATCGGAACATTGAAAATGTTGGACAAGAACAAGACTTTTAAAAGTGTACCCCATCTTTCCTGAGGGTTCCATTAGGACTAAGAAGTAATGCCTTGTCCTGTACCACTAAGCACATCAAGTGTTGGTGTACACATCTGCTGGAAACTGAAGTTTCTAACATTGACAAATATAATTCTGACCTAAATATCCTCTCTCTTCATTTCTTCACTAGAAAACTTGTTAGTCCTCACCAAGTCCTACAATCCCCTCATTCTCCTCTACTTTATAATCCACTAACATATAGTTAGTTTTGCTTTCCTTCCTAATGACTAGCATTTCGGATTTCTCTTCAGAGATCTACTCAGACCACAGACCTTAGTCCTTGAGAACAGTCCCGAGCCTCAAGAGAATAATCCCATCAGAATGCAACGCATATGTCTCCTCACATCACACCTTCAAATCCTCTTCTCTCTCTCCTGTCTTTCCTACTCTGGAAACATAAGTCAGAAGCAAATAGGCCTGATATATCCCAGGTGTCTACTCTCCCTTGTTTAGAAATCCACCTATTCACAGATCATGAACTACCACCACTACATTATTTCTATACCCTTAAATAACATAAAAGCCACAGACAATATTTAGTCCCATGCTATCAGTCTGCCAGCCAGACAGCTACAAAGAAACATCACTATCACAAATCCAACATACGTATTCAGAATCAAATTCATTAGCCATGACTCCCTACTCTCGCAAAAGGTAAATTTACTCATTCTTTAAGCTTCAGTTTCTAGTAATAGCTCCAAATCGCTTAAGATTTAAACTAAATTTAAATTAAGTAAGGCAATGTCTTATTGTCACCCAGAATGGCCTGGAACTCATGATCCTCCTGACTCAGCCTCTTTAGTGCTGAGATTACAGGTATGTATCACCCATTCAATTTCAGCCAACTCCTGGTTATTTGCAAATACTGGCAAAATAGCTGCATTCTCATCAAAAAGATATATTAGTGTCGTATTCATTCAACTCCTTTAATGGTAGACTAATCTGAGCAAATACATACGTTTTGAACACTGAATCCAGTTCACAATAACTATCTCTAAAACTGTTATTGAAAAAGTAAGTCAAACTAATTCTTTTTTTTTTCTCTTTATCTTAACAAACACTGAATCAGGAGCAAGCATGATGCAGTTAAATAGTGTTTACTGTTGTAAAAACAAATCTCTCCCAATCTCTAATTAAATCTTAATTTTTGCCTTAACTATTAAGAATTAGCCTTATTTACAGGTTGTTGTAAAGATTACATCACAAAAATATGATGCCTAGCACACATATGTGTTTAGAACTTTTCCACTTTTAGTAATTCAAACCAAGTAACAAATCTATAAAGCTCAAAGAATACCAGGGCAGGATAAAAGCCAGAAAATCTAGGTTAGGTACATGATATTCCAACTGCAAACAGACTGGAGGTGTGGCTTAAGTGTCCTGAGTTTAAACCTCAGTAAAAAAGTTGAAAACACCTCGTTCAACCTGCAGAAAGACAAAAGAGAGAGAGAGAGAGAGAGAGAGAGAGAGAAATCCTGAATGGAGCCACAGAACAACCACTTTAACCTATAGATGGGGAAAGTGTAAAGATTACATTGGACTTTTTCATCATTAACCACTGAAACAATAGTGGAATAAAATATTATAAGTGTTGAAGGAGAATAAAACTTACTTACCATTCTAGAATGCTGTACTCAATTATTCTTCAAAAATGAATAAAGACTTTCTCAGATAAAAGCAAAGGAATTTGTTTTCAGTAAATATGCCTTGGAAAAGTGCAACAAAGCAACTTCTTTGGAAGCAAAGAAATTAATATATACCAGATGTACAAAAACATGAAGAGTGTCAGAGAATGAATAAATGAAGCTAAAATCTTCCTATTTCTTATTAATAATTATTTATTCAACATAATCAAATAAAGGTATAGGGTATTAAGTGAAATGAATGGCAGCAGTGTTACAATGGATGGGAGAGGGGAAGATTTTTTTTTTTCAAAAAAGAAAGAACAAATGAAGTGAATACAAAATGGTTGCAAATATGACAGGTCTTAATTCAACTATATCAATAACCACTTTAAATGTAAATTGTCCAAATATACAAATTAAAAGACAGAAACTAACATTAGTGAATATAAAGATATACACAGATTAAAAGTAAAGTGATGGAAGATATACCATGTTAGCATAAACTTAAAGGAAGCTTAAAGTAACAAGTCTTAAAATGTAATCTCTAAACAACAGAGCATTAAAATAATCAGACAAAAACTAACAGAACTACAAGAAGAAATGGCTAAATCCACAATCACAGTTGGAAACATCAGCATCTCTTTATTAATAACTGGTAGACCCAACAGGCAGAAAATTAGTAAGGATCCAGTTGAACTAAGTAACACCATCTATCAACTGGATCTAACTGACACACATATCGTACTTCACCCAACAAAAGAAGAATGTGTATCTCCTCTCTCTCTCTCTCCTTCTCTTTTAGCCATGGGGCCTGAACTCTGGGCTTTGGCACTGTCCCTCAGCTCCTCAGCTCAAGGCTAGCACTCTACCACTAGAGCCATAGCTTCACTTCTGGCTTTTTCTGCTTATGTGGTGCTGAGGAATCAAACCCAGGGCCTCATGCATGCAAGGCAAGTGCTCTACCACTGAGCCACCTGCCCAATTCCAGAATGTATATCTTTATCAAATTCAGATGGACTATTCTCCAAGACAGAACAAATTATGGGGCCATAAAATATTCCTTTAAAAATTTAAAATAGAAATGACACAATATCCGACAACGAAAGAATTAAACTAGACAGCAATAGTAGAAAGACTGAAGGAAACTACCAAACTATTTGGAGATTGAACACTATACTTCTAAATAACATAGTTTTAGTCTCAAGGTAATTTTTAAATATTCTGAGCTAAATGAAAATGTTATCAAAATTTGTGAAATGTATCAGTCCCAGTAATAAGAAGGAATTTATTGCACTGAATGCATGTATTAAAAAGGTTCGAAAATCAATACTCAAAGTTGTCACCTTAGAAAAGTGGAGAAAGAGTACTATAAGAAGCCTAAGGCAAGCAAAAGGAAAAGGTAATAGTAAAAATTAGAAAGAAATCAATGAGACAAAGAAATCAATAGAGAAAAAATAATCAATGAGACCAAATGAGAATTCTTTCAAAATGTCAATAATACCAATAACGTTCTAGCCACACAGAATTTATATTTTTTAGTTTAGTTCTTATCCTCCAGTGAAATACAAAATGTTAAATCTATTCTCTCTTTTCCTAACCTTCTCCAACAATTCTCTGGAGTAACCCTTAGTGCATGTAGGTTATAAAAATTTACAAACAAGGGCTGGGAAGGTGGCTCAGTGGTAGAGCGCTTGCCTTGCATGCCTGAGGCCCTGGGTTCCATTCCTCAGCACCACATAAGCAAAAAGAAAAAAGCTGGAAGTGGCACTGTGGCTCAAGTGGTAGAGTGCTAGTCTTGAGCTGAAGAGCTGAGGGACGGCGCCCAGGCCCAGAGTTCAGGCCCCACAACCGGACCCCCCCAAAAAAAATTTACAAGCAAGGGGGGAAGGTGGTATGACAGAGGTGATGAGTTTGATTGGAATAAAACATATGTGAAGATATAACAATGAAATCCCCCGTCCCCAAAAAACTAATATGTTAGTAAGAAATTGTAAACAACAACGAAAAAGGCATTTAGGTAATGTTCCTATTAAAACACTATAAAATAAAAAAAGCTGAGCTCAGTGGCTAAAGTCTAATCCTAGCTAACTGGGAAGCAGAAACTGGAACTGAGGTTCAAGGGCAGCAGACGAAAAAATTACCTGAGATTCCATCTCATAGGCTACTGGCTAGACAAGAGTGCCTGCCTGTTATCTCAGCTACAAGGGAAGTACAATGGCTGGGAAAAGTGGCATGCATCTGCCATCCCCAGAGATACAGGAAGCACAAGTAGGAGGACTACATCCTGGACAGCTTAAGCATAAGAGGAGACTGTCTTGAAAATAAGCCAAAGAGGCTGGTGGCATGGCTCCAGTGGTAGAGTGTGTGCCTGCCTGCCTTGCAAGCACAACACCCTGAGTTTAATCCCCAGCAAAACCAAAATATGACAAAGCAATTCTGATAGAAGAATCAAACAAATTAATTCATATATGACACATAAGCTTTTCTCCCTTTAAAATGACTCAGTCAATATAGAACCATTGATCTATTGGAGGAGACCTTGGTAAGTTATTCAAGAATAAAAAAATGCCGAGAAGCTATACTACTGTCAAACACACCAAACAGTTAAACAACCACAAAACTTTGCTGCCTTCGTCATCCAAGAGATATGTTATACACTCAATATTCTTTTCTAGAGAATTTCTTTAGGATCATTCCCTTCAGCACAGGGTAATGGAGGATTAAAAAAGAAGGGTTTTGAAATTATACACATTCAAACTCCAACCTTCTATTAACTATCCAACTGATGATAGGAAACTATTAGTGGATAAGTACCAGAAATACAATTTCAACCAGTCTGTGCTAAACTCCAATTGTACAAAGATACTAAATGAAGGCTGGGCCGGTGGCTCACGCCTGTAATCCTAGCTACTTAGGAGGCTGAGATCTGAGGATCGAGGTTCAAACCAGCCTGGGCAGAAAACCGGAAGTGGTGCTGTGGCTCAAGTGGTAGTGTGCTAAGACTTGAGTTGAAGAGCTGAGGGATAGTATCCAGGCCCAGAGTTCAAGACCCACCAAAAAAAAAAAAAACATGAAAGTAGTATTTTTGGTTAACTCAATCCCAGAACCACAGATAAATACAAATTATAGTCAAGATTTTGTGTTTACTTCTCTTCTTACTCTTTTGTTCCTTAAGTCCTTGTTACCCAGTTCAAAGAACAAGAAACAGATCATATATATATATATTTTTTTTTGTTAGTTAGTTTGTTTGTTTTTTTGTTTTTGGTCGGTCATGGGGCTTGAACTCTGGACTCTCTACAGCTCAAGGCCAGCACTCTACTGCTTGAGCCACAGCACCACTTCTGGATTTCTAGTGGTTTATTAGAGATAAGAGTCTCACCGACTTTCCTGCCTAGGCTGGTTTTGAACCGTGATCCTCGGATCTCAGCCTCCTGAGTAGCTAGGATTACAGGTGTGAGCCACCGGCGCCCGGCTAGAATTTTGTATTTTATAGTTTTGTCAACAGGAGAGAAAAACAAATTTATTGAACACATGGGCACGTAGGGCCCTGGAAAATGCTGAGTGACTTGGACTAGTAAGGTGACAATTGTCTAGACTGGGCTAATAAACTACAGAAACATTTGTAACCGTGATTGACCGCTCTAGTCCCTCCAAAGTCTTTATTAAAAAAAATAAATCTGCTCCAGTCATTAGCCCTCAGACTTCACTAACAGACTTTTAAAATCCATAGCCCTTGTACAAACAGATTTTATGTGGGTGCTGTGTATCCAAGTTTTTATTTACCTCAAGTCATGATCTTTTACTTTTCACTTTCACTGATTTTTTTTTGGGGGGGGGCAATCCTGGGGCCTGAACTCAGCTTCTTTTGCTCAATGCTAGCACTCTACCACTTGAGCCACAGCGCCACTTCTGACTTTTTTCTGTTTATGTGGTACTGAGAAATCAAGCCCAGGGCTTCATAAATAAATGCTAGGGAAGCATTCTACCACTAGGCCACATTCCCAGCTCTTACCTAACTTTCACTAATCTTGCCTCCAAGAAGCCTTCTCTGATTCTCAAACTATATTAGGTTCATCATTTTCTTTCATAGCATTCAATACAATGTCTAATTATAAATGTGTGTATTGGTTCATTATCTGTCTCTCTTACTATGGAGTTAAGAAGATAGAGATCTACCCTTTTAGCATCTAGTTGGTCCTAAGTGAATAATTTATCTAGTATGGTGCAGATTGGTAATGAACACTAGATCAACTAACTGCAAATACAGGGAGGGTAGCAGAGAGCATCACTGTCATTTATCAAGTTATGAAAATGAGTGCTCCAACAGTAACTAAATGGTGAAAGGTGAGTGAAAGATGTTCTCAGAACCTGGGCTTCAATTTGCTGGAGAAAATAACTTCTTCAACTCAGTTAACCTCCTTCCCTAAAATCCTCTTGAAAGATAGTATCAATTAAATCAAATAATTGCAATAGTACCCCCACCATTGCAAATATAAGCAAGCATGCAGTATTATTTTCTTTCTTCTTAGGAGATAATGTCATATGTTATCCTTGAAAATCACCAATCTCAAAATAAGTTAACTGAACACATACAAAATACTCCAATCTACATGTCCAATGTAGCTGTGTTTCATGACTCTTTCTCAGGCACTCTGATCTTCCCACTCTTGTAAAATAATGACTTGCCTGCTATTCTGTCACTACAGAACCCACTTGAAATCCATTTAGCTTAAACTAAAAAAACAAGCACTAGAATGAAGCAAAGTCAAACCATCAAACAAATAGAACTGGCCCTATCCCTGAAGAATTCATAAGCTCACTTTTTCAGTCTGCCTCTAGCTCTATTACATCCAAATCAAAGCCCCAAACCATCCATCTTAATTCCATTTCTTGATTGTGCTGGGAGTTTATATAAGAATTAAAACAAAGAACCAAATTAAAAAAATAACAACACCGATATATGTAAAGGTAACCCCTTGTATATCACTTCTAGAACAACAATATAAAAAATATAACAAAGAACAAAACATTCTTCCTTCCCAAAACAGGAATGTTTTCCCTCTTTTCAGAGGTAGATTCCAGGAAGGAGAAATTTTTGCCAAGAAGTATGTAAGCAGTAATTGGGGCGGGGAGTGAAGAGGGGGGAGATTGGCTCATAAGAAAAACAGAGTGGCACATATTTTCCAAGTCCATTAGACTTTGGTCATCAAGAGCGGCCTCAGAAATCTCTACTTCAATCATCTCATTTTACAACTGATAAAAGTAAAGACCCTGAGAGGTACAAAATCTGAGCTCCTTTCAGCTTCTCTCATCCCCTAACTTCTTACCACACAGTAAACTAAGGAATATCCTCCCCTTCATGGCCAGTGGGCGAAAGAAGGCAAGTTCCGAAAACTGTTGTCAGGCTTACTAAGATAAAAGGATTCTCAGAGGGTTGTATGTTAATATAGTATTTGCATTAGTTATTAGTATAATTTGATATTTCTCTAGTGTTACTAGCAATAGTCCTATAATTCAAGCATATCATGAGTTATATAGACGTTAGTGGACTCTGAGTTTTAACTACTAGGCTATTTTTTAGAAATGAAGTCCTGAGACCAAAACCGTTTTATATGTTTTAAAATACAATAAATCCAAGTTAGGGCTACCAATTCAGAAAGACTTGAAATTCCGAATCAGAAGATGACTGTGACAAACAAAAAAAAAGATTCTTATTTCTATAAAAAAAAAGCTCTTCCTTGGGAATCATTTATCTTTTAAAAAATGTTTTACTGTTATTATAAAGGTGATGTACAGAGGGATTACAGTTACAGAAGTCAGGTAAAGAGTACATTTTTTTTTGGAAATTGTCACACCTTCCCTCACTCTTTCCCACTTTTTCCTTCTGTTCCCACCCACCAGTTGTATAGTTCAGTTTCAACATAGTGTCTAGAGAGTATCACTGCTGCACTTGTTCACCATTTGTCCCTCATTTTTGTGCCCCCCCTTACCCATTCAAAGATAGATAAATGAACAAACAAGACAAAAAGAAAAGAAAAAACAGCAACAAAGATAAAAAAACCTCATTCTTCCATTTCCTAGAGGGATTGTTTATTTTTTAAATTATGTACTAAGCACACATAATGTACATACTTCTTTTTATTAAGATGTCACTAGAAAATTTAAAGTCAAAAAGAAAAATACTTCTATATCTAATTTTGAAAAAGCAAGAAAAGTTAATGAAGTGAGCTATAATGTTAAGGAAAAAATGGTTAATATCATTTCATTTTGGTTACCAACATATACAATATAACATAGACATTATTCAATATCTAAGTGCTAATTCACTAATGTAAAAGAATTATAAATGGAGATAAAAAGAAGTTACAGAGAACATCCAAACATATTTTTTCTCTTTTCTCTGGCACTAAAATATTTTCTATTAATTATGTGATAAATATATTTTCAAATTTTTCATTCAGTACAATAGTTCAAACAGTATTTATTATTCATTTTATTTGTTCAACAACAACCAAAAAGATGGAGCCCTTGCTTTTCGTTAAATGCTATGCTAGAATCTTTGGATTTATAACAATAAGTTCAAGATAGGAACTATTAAGAGCTAAAGAAAACATGAATTAACTGCATTTGCTCAAGTAATGATAGCTGAAATTTAGCTTATTAGTTTAAACATTATAAATTTGTAATCAAATCTAAAAACAAAGAAACTCCATATAACAAACAGTAAATTTAAACACACTTTACGAGTCTTATTATCTATATAAAATTCTCACACAAAATAACCAAAAGTACTGGTCTGAAACAAGGTCTATTAACATGATCTTGCAATAGTTGGTTTTGCTAATGCTAGTTGACTGAATCAAGGCTTTCATTAAGGAATCAAATTTACTAACTACTGTTAGAATGATAATCAAGCACTAGGAAAATATATCTTAACTTATTCCTAAAAGTAAGAAAAACTATAATTATAGTATTTCACAATATAAAAGTATTAACTCTAAATGTATAGATACTTACAAGATTGAATACTAAACCACATATGTCCATATTATTCCTTATAAATGATCACAACTTTGTATTTTGGATTGTGCCACCTATAATGTTTTTAATAAAATAACTAACATTTTCTGTGTACTTATTTCTCACAAACTTAATATTCCATTTTTTACTAAGTAACAATTTTTATTGGTATTAACTATGGCTATGGTTTAACTATATATACTCTTTATAACATTAAATCTGCAATTAAACCTCCTTTATAAATGAGAAATCATAAAATTTAGAGCCATATCTCTCCAAAGCAAAAACTATCAAACATCCTAAAGTGCCAAAGAAAATCCTAAAGAAATCTTTTTACTGTATTTTTACATAGGAATTCTTTCTTTACCCATGAGCCAAAATATTTAAATTTTCTTTAAAAGCACTAGGAAAACATTTTCATTCAATTTGTGAATACTACCTTGTGGAGTAAATGAGTATTATCTTTACTTACACATCAGGAAACCAAGGCACAAAGCTGTCCATTTTGTAAATTGCAAGGTCATTTCCTAACCAAGTTAACTGATTCTACACCATCAACTTCCAAGTGAGCCACTTCCAAGTGCCATTAAACACTTGCGGTGCATTCAAACGGCCCCTGCAACATCTATAGGTGATTCTGGTTTGAGCAAAAGGGTTAATGTAACAAGCTTAACCCAGAAAGGGACAATTACAAAAAAGAAAACCTTTACTTTTTAGTTCTTTCTTCTCGATGAGCTCTGCAGTCTTTAAAATAATTATCAACAGTTCCTTATTATGTCTTCAGGCAAATATTTCTTTTTTCAGATAGAATACAGTCTTGTAGATAAAAGTTAGAAAAAGGATATAAAGACCCCTAACAAGTAATTTAATATTGCACAAGGAACTGAATAACAAATTAAATTCCGATAAACTAAGAAGCAATAAGGCAGTTAAGAACCCCATCTTAAATAGTAAATCCTGCCTTTCATTCAACTGAAGATTGTGATTAGCAATGAAATATTCTGCTACCGAGAAAATAAGAACAAACGTTTTCTTATTCAAAGCTTGAGAAATTTAATATAAAGTTTATTCAAATATTCAAGATACATAATCATATTTCTTTCCAAATAGAAACTTAAGGCACAAAGATTTAAACTAGCTCTCAGAGTTCAAACTGAGATTGCATTTGTAATTATGGTATAGTGCTATCAAATTTTAGAAAGATGAAAGTTTACCATATAAATTGCATGCAAGAACATTGAGTAACCGAGAGATCGACGACATCAAATTCTAAACAAACATAAGACTTGGCGAATTCGTGAATGCAACACCAAAAAGAAATTAAAACAGCATCTAAGACACAGCAAATGTTAGGAAAAGGCTAAGGTTAGAATGCGTCGTACTCAAGTACCTAGCCTAACTGGGCATTCATTAATTAATAACCGGTTACAGGACAGGTCGGATGTGCTTTCTTTTCATCATTATTCTCGTTCATCCTCCCCAAGTGCAAGAGAAGGTGTCGAAGTACCGAAGCTAGGGGGCATGCTGTAGCAAGGGGAAAAGAAAAAATGGGAAAGGTGCAATGGATGCTGCATAGTTGAATAATTATCTGGGTGGCACAATGGGCGAGTTCTGCCGACATCAGAGCTGGGAGCGCGGCTCCCGAACTCTGCCCCGGGCACCTCCCCGTTAACAGGCATCCAAGGCGAGGGGTCCGCTTTGCCTCCTCTCCAAAACAAAACAAATAAATAAATAAGATAAAATAAAAAAAGGGACGTGGGCGCCCGCTTTACCGTTACGCCTTTACAGACAGACCGTCGCCGCGTCCGCAAGCAGAGACGGCTTTAGCAAGGCACGTAGCGCCAGCAGGGCTTCCCGGGCCACCCCCGGCTGCAGCCTCCCCCAGAACCCGAAGGCCCGGGGGGGCGGGTCGTGGGGGCGGGCGGGCAGCTGAGCGCAGACCCCCCCCCCCACACACACACCTCAGGTGGGACCCGCAGTCTCTCCTCCCCGAGCAGCCTCAGGCCAGTCCTGCAACGCAGACCCCGGCGCGCCAGCCTGGGTCTCCCGAGGCGTCCAGCCCGGGCGGCGGGAGCCGGGGCGACGCGGGATGGGGGTGGGGGGCGTCGCGGGGGTGGCGCGCCCATCCATTCCCGCAACCTTGGCAGACCCCGAGGTCCACGCGGCTGGCGCTCGGTCCCCGGCGAGGAGGACGTGTTCCTTTCCTAGGCCCCCTCCCCCGAAAGATAAAATCCCTGAGAGACTCGTGCTCACCGTGGAATCGTGAGGGGCTCTGCCTTACCCCTTCTGCATGCTTCGGCGGCGGCCGCCCGTCCCGCTCAGCCCCGGGAGCGTCGGGTTCCGAGAGGGAACCGGCTCCAGGAAGCAGCCGAAGCGCCCGAGCCCCTGGGTACGTCGCCCGGGGCGCGCGCCGGCCGCCGGAGCCACGGTGTGCGGGATGTGCGGGCGAACAACACCGCGAGCAGCCGCGGCCCTCCTCCCGCCCCCTCCCCGCGCGCGACGCTCCACAACCGGGCGCGGAGATCCTCGCCCGCAGCGGGGGGAGCCGCGGCTCGCTCCACCTAACGTCTGACCCTTTCTCCCAGGAGCGACTCCTGGCCGAGCCGCAGGTGTTCACTCTGAAGATTCTCACCTAACCTCGCAGCCCCCTGAGCCCAGGTGCGGCCCTGGTAACCAACCCAGCCCCCGCCCACTTAGCCATCCGATGAGGTAAAGATGGCTTTCCCCCCTTTCCTGGGGCTCTGTGGTATTACCCAATCCTCACATTTGGGGGGAGGGGGACAGAGAGAACCCTGCTTGGCTAGGGGTTGAGGGAAGATGATAGCCAATTGAATGAACTATCCATTCGGGGGCGGGGTCAAAGGGAAGCCTGCCCTCGTAGCCCCGCCCCTCGCTTCCAAACTACATTTCCCATCATCCATCTCTCACTTCCCGCCGCGCTGCAGGACGGGAGCCTCCAGGCCGCAAGGTATTTTAGAACTCAGCCTTTAATCTAACCCAACTAGGTCCTGAAAGTTATGGTAGTTGGGGATTCTCTCTGCTTCCCTAGACAAAAGTTTGAGAATTCCGTGCTTGAGTGTAGTTCTCGTAAAAAATTACATATTGTTTTAAAGTTTGATAAGTGATTTCTTAGCGAAGGAAGTAAATGATGTCTTCTCTAGTAATCTGCTAGGACCTGGGAGTCACTGCTTCTTCCGCCCGGGCCTGGTGTCTGTAGTGGAGAAACAGTCGCCGTCATGTCGGCTGCCATCGCAGCTTTAGCCGCTTCCTATGGTTCGGGCTCGGGGTCTGAATCGGACTCGGACAGTGAGGGCGGTCGGTGTCCGTTGCCAGCCGCCGACTCCCTCATGCACCTGACTAAATCTCCCTCGGCCAAGCCCTCGCTGGCAGTGGCGGTGGACTCGGCTCCGGAGGTGGCCGTTAAGGTAAGTGTTTTGGCTACTGGTGTGTGGGGGAATTGGCTTCGTTCCATCCCCGCCGCTTGCCATTAGTTCTCGGGTCACCCCAGAGTGCTGAGAGATCATTGCTAACACTTAGCTCCAGCCCGTTCCCACGCTCGTCATCCTTGGGAGAAGTGCACGTTTGGGACAACCCTCCACGGCTCTGCCCGCGCGTCTGTCCATCAGAAAACAAGTGGTCAAAGAGAGGGTAAAACTTGAATTTGTGGACTACGTGACCTGGGCTGTTTAGAGCCAGTGTAGTCTCAGGACGTAAATAAAACGATCCGAATTTCCCAAAGTAGCCCGACTTTGTTTTGATTAGGGAGAACTAGTTTCTACTCTGGCTCTACCACTTGTGTGAATTTGAGCGAAGGATACATGCAACTATCCTGTTTTCTCCCGTCTGTAGTAGAGGTAAGCATTTTTCTGTGCCAGAGGAGTATTGTAAAGATTTCAGGCGTACAGTCTGTAGCCAGATATCTAGTGATAGTGTTGTAGAGGTTAACTCTTGTGGTCTCTATGTTAATACAATAGCAAACGTGCATTGGACTTAAGAAACCGCATGCATGATCTTCAAAAAGGAGGATGTTAAAGGGAGACATTGGTTATATCATTCATTTTGCAATTACTTATTGAGCACGTGTTATTTGCCAAGTACTTTTTTAGGGGTGAAGCCATGGAGACCAACAAGCCAGCCTTCTTTTCCTCAGGATACATACGTTCTAGGGGAAGAGGCAGCCAATTAAGCGTGACCAAATAAAGTAGCTCCAGATTGGATTGAATACTATAACATAAACTATATAAGATACCAAAATAAGGAACAAGGGAGGAGTATGATTTTGACAGGTTGGTCAGGCAAGTCCTCTCTGAAAAAGACAGTTCAAAGAATGAGAAGTCAGTCCCACGTAGATTAAGGGAGGAGTTCCCAATCTTCGGTGACTAGGAAACCTGGGAAGGCAGACAGCTCAGAGCGGTTAAGGAATAAGGAAAATAATGGTCTGTCTGTAACTTGCTGAGAGCATCCACCACTTGGCATTAGAGCTCCATATGGGTAATCAGAGAGTGTTCCCGTCTAGTCTATCACATAAGTCTTTTAACCGGCTTTTAAGGACCTAGTTATGAATTTTGCTCCTTTTTTTTTTTTAACACTACTGGGGATTTAACTCAGGGTCTCTTGCTTGCAAGGCAGGTGGTGTGCCACTTCATCCACACCACCAGTCCTGTTTTGCATTGGTTAATTTTCCATGCAGTATTACCCAGCTCAACCTAGGCTTCAGTCTTCCTACCTGGGCTTCTTTCCGTCTCTGTAGATGACAGTCACAGGCATTGTGCTTCTCCCATTGCTGGGATAACAGGCACACACCATCTCAACCAGCAGTTGATTGAGATGAAGTCTCACAAACTTTTATGCCTGAGCTGGGCTTGAACCTTAACCCACTTTCCTTCTCGCTTCCCAGGTAGCGAGGATTATAAGCTTGAGCCACAGGGCCCAGCTGAGTTTTACTCTTTATTAGGACATCTGGCATTAAAGAATATTGGAAAATTGGTATTTTTGTTGTTGGTGGTTATCATGATGCTTGAACTCAGAGTCTGGGAGCTATCCCTGACCTCTTCTGCTCAAGGCTAACACTCTTACCACTTTGAGCCACAGCTCCACTTCCAGTTTTCTGGTGGTTAATTGAAGATAAGACTTTCATGGACTTTCCTGCCCAGGCTAGCTTTAAACTAAGATCCTTAAGTCTCAGCCTCCTAAGTAGCTAGGATTACAAATGTGAATCACCAGCTCGGAAACTGGTCTTTATAACAAAACAAAACTCTCCTAAGTTAAATCTTTCAGAAACTTCTTTTTATAGCCCTGCTTTTGGAGCTCGTTTTACTACTTCACCTCCATTTTCTCTACAACCCAATGCATTGTGGTCCTACATGGAAAACTGTTCTTCTAGACAATGTCCCAGGCCTTCCAGTTGTCAAGTTCTGCTACCTGACTTGAATCTCCACATGAAGTAACACTGCTAAATTGTTCCTCTTTCTCAAAACATTCTCTAGGACTTCCAAGAGGCTATCCTTAGCCTTCTGGTCTCCTCTTTCTTCTGCCCTTTCCTTCAATAAATTAGTGTTTCTTAGCACTCTTTGCACTCCACAAATTCTCCTATATCTTCAAACTCAGTCTGTGTTGCTGGTGGATCACAAGTAACCATTAAGCCTAGGTTTGAGTCAAGATTCTAGGATACATATCCTGCTTAGTACTCTGTGCCAATCTTTTCTCATCTTCATTGCAATGTTCAACACTAGAGCCTATCTCATGGAGTTATAAGAATTCTCATAAGCCATGGAAAGCAATTTTAGCAGTAAATAGTGATTAAATGTCAGCTCTCTTTTCTAATCCTAAACACTTCACTAGCTTAAGACCTAGTAAACATCTCTCCCAGATGGCTCTCAGGTACCTCTAGTTCAGTATGCTGGAAAATTAACATTTTCTTTCCCAAAATTAACATTTTTTTCCCTCAAAACCCACTTTTGTTTTTCCCATTTCGATTAATCATTCCACTTCCATCCCTTAGGGTCACCCTTTTTTTGTCCTCAGCCCCTGAAGCTAGTCATTTAGCTTCCATTTCTGTGTCATTAGTTTTTCTCAATGCAGTATCTTCTCTCTTTTCATTAGCATAACTTTCATATCTTTCTTAATTCTCCCAGTAACTACTGGTCTTTCTTTTCTCTTTCATACTTTTCTTTGGGGTGGTAGGTCCTGCCCATTGTAATTAGTGACATATAACAACTCACTTTATTGCTGCCATTGTCTAGTTCAAATTTTTTCATCATTTGTCTTTTCCTTCTACTTAGTCCGGTTTTGTCCCCAGTTTCACATCCCATTCTCTTCTCCACATGCAGTGTGAAGGTATTTCTAAATCCCAATTTGCCTATTAGAGAATTATTAATCCATGTTGCTTGCCTATTAGAGAAGTTTTAAGTTTCTTATGTACCACATAAAGCCTGCCATTCTCCCACATATTGAACACTGTAGAGCCCCATAAGTCTAATTTTCCTTTTTCTTGTCATGATTTTGCTCACACTAGTCTTTCTGCTCAAAAATCCTGTGCCTTGTGCCACTATCCCACACCCCAGACTCCACTGTCCTTCAGTTCTCAGAGCCAGATTCCTCAGCTGTGTCTATCTGAGTCCCTCCTTTTTATATCTCAACTGCAGGACTTGCCACATTGCTGGGATTTGTTAACTTTTTACTTTCACCTGGACTGACTCTGGGGCCCAGAGATTGTTGTGTCTATTCCTTTGCATCTCCAAATCCTGGAATACAAGATTAAGGGAAATGTATTTGGAAAGAGAATGGAAAAAGTAAGTGAAAAAGAATACCTTGAAGTATGTACATTGAGAATCTGAAGTTCAAAGCTGAGCTGGCAGTGTCAGAGGTGGGGCACTCTAGAGCTTATTTATTAGTTCAGGCTCTAAGAAATTAATAAGTAAGGAAATCCAGGAGGAAAGATTACATAAAGTATGTAAGATAAAGATACCAGAGACCAGAGATGCATCTAAGGATGCAGAGCTGGGCTATCCCTACTCCTCCCCTCCCACCCCCCACACTGAATGGTTCCCATTCTCTGATAGGAGAGCAGTGGTATATCTGTAGATGGTTTGAGAATTAGCACTTGTTTATATGATGTGGACAGGGAGGAAACTTGCATACAGTAAATGTATGGATTGGAAATTGATCAAAGAAGGAGAAATGAAGCAGGAAAACATTATTTTAGTACTTAACTAATTGGTATTGTGACTAATAGCAAGTATTTTGGCAAGACATAAATTTATGCAGTGAGCACTAGTGAGATTGATTATATTTTCATATTTGTTATTGGTGACTTTTTTTCTCTCAAAAATGATTTCCTTCCTTCCTTCCTTCCTTCCTTCCTTCCTTCCTTTCTTTCTTCCTTTTTCCTTCCTTCCTTTCTTTCTTCCTTCCTTCCTTCCTTCCTTCCTTTCTTTCTTTCTTTCTTTCTTTTCCTTCTCTCGCTCTCTTTCTTTCTTTCTTTCTTTCTTTCTTTCTTTCTTTCTTTCTTTCTTTCTTTCTTTCTTTCTTTCTTTCTTTCTTTCTTTCTCAGTCCTGTGGCTATAACTCAGGGCCTGAGTACTATCCCTAAGCTTCTTTTGCTCAAGGCTAGCACTCTACCTCTTGAGCCACAGCACTACTTCGGGCTTTTTCTGTTTATGTGGTGCTGAGGAATCAAACCCAGGGCTTCATGCATGCTAGGTGAACACTCTACCACTGAGCTACCTTCCCAGCCCTGTCTTTTCATTTTTTTCTGTAGGACATGTTTGTATTATGAATGCCTTTGTCAGACATATATATTGCAAAAATTCTTTTCTGTTTGTAACTTGGCCCCTAACAGTTTTTTCTGCCTTTTGATGAATAGAATTGTCTACTTAGTCCAGTATTATCAAATTATTCCTTTATGGATCATAGTTCATAATGATAAAAGATTCTATTCACAAAGAGGGATATAACAATGAAAGTGCAAAATATTTAAGCAAAATTTAACAACTATAAGAAAATGATAAGTGCTCAATCACAGTAGGAGATTTTAATATACATACATATATATATATCAGGAGTTGAGAGGACAAACAAAAAATATCAACTATGGGACTAGGAAGGTGGCTCAGTGGTAGAGTACTTGCCTTGCATGCTTGAGGCGCTGGGTTTGATTCCTCAGCACCACATAAGCAGAAAAAGCCAAAAGTGGTGCTGTGGCTCAAGTAGTAGAGTGCTAGCCTTGAGCTGAATGGCTGGCGGACAGTGCCCAGGCCCAGAGTTCAGGCCCCACGACCAACCCAAATAAATAAATAAATATCAACTGTGATACAAGAAATTCGAGCAACAAAATTAAACTGCATGTGAAGTTGTACAACATCACACAATGTGGAATATTGATTTCAAGAGATGAGATGTCAGATGGGAGGGGTTTCTGAAAAAAATTAAGTTTATTTTTCTTTCTTCTTAAGAAAAAATATAGTCAATCATACTACTACAAGAAAGAAGACAGCAGGGAGAAACACAGGCCAAGAATAAGGAAAGGACTAGCATGCTGGTACATACCTATAATCTCAACACTTGGAAGACTAAGGCAGAAGGTTGAAGGCCAAAGCCAGCCTAACACATGCCAAACATCTTAAAAGTCCAAAAAGTAATCCTGTCTTGTTTTTCTATATTTTTATTTGTACAAATGCTCCTTACAGCTGTCGTTTTGATTCATCTCGGTACCAAAATCACTCTGGAAGACATCTTTTTGTACTGTATTGCCGAACCCAGCAACCTTTAGTCAGCCTGATCCTATTTAATTTCTCCATGGATTGCTTTTTCCTTTCAGCTTTTTAATTTAACAAATATTTATGTACTGAATGGCCTGAATTCTACTAGGCAGTAAGGATATAACATGTAAGTATAAGTAAAAGTTACACAGAACAAATAATGTCACAAATACTGTGAAAAATACTTTAGGACCGTGAGCATTCAAGTGTTTTTCCTCGGGCAAGCAGAGGGAACAGATCAGGGAAAATAAGAAGATGATGTTACCAGCTAACAAAGGGAATGCCTTATGACACAAAGTAGTACAGAAAGCTTTGAATTGCTTGTTCTTTTTTTAAAAGCACCTGTTAGTTTAATATGGCAAAAGCGGGGAAATTAGAGTCCTGAACCAGGACAGAAGTAGGTGGAATATGAAGAAGGAAGAATGGAATGGGATTTCTGGAGAAATATACATACTGAGCAAGACTGCCTGAAGATAAAGTATGGAAAGAGCAGTATGTTCTGTGGCATAGTGTTTGATATGGTGACATCCACATATAATGAAATTCAGTAGGCAGTTGGATATGAGAATCCAGAGACCAGGAATGGGATCAGGTCTGTGAGACAAAAGGAAAGAGAGAAGGAAGGAAGTATAGGTGGATTGGGGGTGGCAATTGGAAGTTATGAGGAGAAGGTAAGGGGGTAAGGAAATGGACAGTTTTGAACTAGCGAGGAGTGAA
Source organism: Dipodomys ordii (assembly GCF_000151885.1). NCBI lineage: Eukaryota > Metazoa > Chordata > Mammalia > Rodentia > Heteromyidae > Dipodomys > Dipodomys ordii. The sequence continues at coordinate 869,600 of NW_012267278.1, read as the reverse complement.
GTTCAAGGAAAACACTTTTTCTGATGTAGAGAAACTAAATATCCTGTAAAATAAGTGTTGTTGCAAACATTTTAAGAGTGGAAGATTTTGGAACAATAACTATGTCTATGGTATTTTTCTTATTGGTTTTCTGGTCTTTGATCATTGGCCTGTATAACTATGCAAATTATCATTCATGGCATGCGTTCTTCTCTAGTATAACTGTTAACTTTATAAACCCCACGTGTATGCAAAATTTGCAGCATTAATTTGTATCACTTTGACAAGATATACCCTACCTTCAGCATGACATCAGCATGCCTTAACTAAAGGAAACGTATTTATAATGGAATAACAAGTTTTTAATATGTGGATGCTCAGAGAGGACAAAAGTGAAAAAGGAAAGTGCCCTGTAAAGCTACTCTAGGGAGCCAGGCCTACTTTCCAAGAACTGTAATGGGCTTTATAGACATATATTTTTAATCTGAGTGGAAAAGCTTCTGGGAAGTGAAGGGACTACAGCAAAGTAGAATTATACTCTGACTAATATTTTGAAAGCATTGCATTGGCTTCTATGTGCAGTGAGGCTGTAGGTGGGCAAGTGTAGAAAGTAGGGACACCATTACAGTAATCCTGATGCAAGATGCTCATTGAACTGAGCTGATGGAAAGAGGGTATGAAAAGTTGTTGTGAATGTATACAGAAGGTAGATTTGCTGATGGATTAATATAGTGTATGACAGAATAGTCAAGTATAACTTAGAGATTTTGACCTGAGCAACTGCTTATGAATGTAATTGCCAGTAATGTAGAGGACCCTAGAAGGTCATTAGGAGAAACAAGGCCAAGAATGATTTCAGATGTATGTTAGATATTCTAAGAAAAGATCCCAAGGCTAAGCCTGGATATACAAGTCTATAGAGTTCAAGAGACAGGGCCAGACTAGGGATACCATTATAAATTTATTAGTGGAAGAGTTAACAAAAGGAATTGCCAGTGATTTTTCCAGAATGTTCATTAAACTGAGGAATGAATTGAAAAAATGTTGAAGCATTGACATGGATTCTAAGACTTTAGGTTAAAAAGATTCAATCCCTGCCACTTCCTTCTGTTTCCTCTACAGTACCAAACCAAGAACCATCTGTTCACACATTTAATAGGCTTGCTAAATAAAAACAGTGCCTCTTCTGACTGTGGAACAAGAGAACCAAGACTTCTGAGTTAATTAAGACACAAAGAGAATTATAATCTTCTAATTAACTTATTTCTAAGAGTTTTTTGTCTTTTATTTTTTGGCCCTACTAGGGTTTAAACTCGAGCCTTACACTTGCTAAGCAATAGCTCTACCATTTGAATCACATCTCTAGCTAAAGTAAATATTTTGAAAAGAGAAGATTTGTTACATATGATACCTCTAAAACTAGCCATACATATACATTCAAATATTATTTTTATTAATCTTTTTATTTTAGAATTATCAGTAATATATATCAATAATATAATTATCATAATTGGTGATTTAAGTGGCTGGTGTTTAGAAGCTTTGGTATAATTTCTAAAATGAAATAATTACATGTGAAATTTTTAATGTTCACTTGGTTTTTTTTTAGGAAGATTTGGAGACTGGAGTTCACCTTGACCCTGCTGTGAAAGAAGTTCAGTACAATCCTACCTATGAGACCATGTTTGCTCCTGAGGTAAGGAAACATATTCAAGATTCTCCCTTTTGAAATATTTAAATCGTACATAGGTAGATTAAGAGTTACTGAATTTTTTAAAGTTTTCTCACAAAAATTTACTATTTGAACTTTTAGAACATAGATCCTTCTGATATCCAAAAATCTAAATAGTACTTTTTTTTTTTTGTAAGGATACTTTATCTACCTATAGATAGCTGGTAAACTACGTCCTTTAAAAAAGGAAATATTAAAATATCTGATTCCTTTTTTTTTTTTTGTCCAGTCCTGGGGCTTGAACACAGGGCCTGGGCACTATCCCTGAGCTTCTTTTTGCTCAAAGCTAGCACTCTACCACTTGAGCCACCGTGCCACATATGGCCTTTTCCATTTATGTGGTACTGAGGAATCAAACCCAGGACTTCACGCATTCTAGTCAAGCACTCTACCCTAAGCCACTTTCCCAGGCCCATAGATATCTGATTCTTCCTCTCAGCATTGATAAAGAAGTATTATAATTAACCATAAAGTAAACTAATGTGTTATAAAACATTTAGTTACAAATGCCTCTGATATGCCATACTAACTCTTCTGGAAAGTAGTCATAGTATTTGATGCACTTAGTAAAGCAAAGAACTGCATTGAGTTTGGGGGGTTTTGTCTGTTACTTTCTCCCCCATCTCCACCCCCACCCCAAGCTCTGGTAATAAACACTAACAGAGCATGAAAACAAAAATGAAGGAAGAAAAACCTGGCAGAAATAATTTCCATTGTCCATTTAAGAACATTTTTGATTATTATCTACTTAGGAAGTTTATATTAAAAAATTACACTCCTAAGCCGGGCGCTGGTGGCTCACGCTTGTAATCCTAGCTACTCAGGAGGCTGAGATCTGAGGATCTCTGTTCAAAGCCAGGCTGGGCAGGAGAGACCGTGAGACTCCTATCTCCAATAAACCACCAGAAAACCAGAAGTGGCGCTGTAGCTCAAGTGGTAGAGTGCTCACCTTGAGCTGAAGAGCTGAGGGACAGCGCCCAGGCCCAGAGTTCAAGCCCCACAACCGACCAAAAAAAAAAAAATTACACTCCTAAACATTAAAATGGAAAAGGATGCTTGATTAACAAATAGAGATGCCAAAAAATAGTCATTATAAAACAGAAATTAGGCTTTAGAAGCAGGGTCTTTGGCATGCACCTTAAAGGTTCAGGTGGAGTACTATTATCTTTTTAGTACTTTTCATTTAATAACATATAGTCCTTGTCTTTTGTCTGTTATCTCAGAGTTCAAGAATGATTTCATGTGTTTGGCCTAGATTTCCATGGTACTTCAAAGGTGGCCATTAAAATGTGTAGCATAGCCAACAATGGCAGTGCTTATATTTAGATAGTGCTCCGGCCACTCTGTAGAGGCAGTGAGTACAGTCTTATTCTCATGCTCTTGAGCCTCTAGGACATCTTAGCTTTTATTTTATTATTTAAGGCTCTCTAGACTAGTGAACGATATAGACTTTCTCATTCCCTTGGCACCATTTCAGCTGCCTCACTGAAGAGAGGTTGTATATTACATATATGTTTCATGATTTTTAAATGAACTGTCCTTGAGTAAAATAGAGCTCCTAAATTAAGAAAATGAGAAAATTTGGAAGTAATGTGGTATATCACACTGTGATGTCAACATATTTCTATGATGCCTGTTTTTCTTCAGTTTGTTAGTCTTATATAGAACCGAATATTGCTTTATAAAATTATAATTTTCAGAACTTTCAAGAAAAAATTTAAAGATCAGGTAAAATTTTTGTGATAATATTGTGAAGGAAATAGGCCTTGACTTGATTTTATTAAAAATCAGACAGCATTAAGAATTTTTAAATTATACTTCAACAGGACGTAAAATATGGAACTATGTCATAATTTATATGTATGTATCTATTTAGATGCTACTAATTTTAAAGTTTTATTAGGAGATTTAGTCTACAAAATTAAATAGGCAAAAGTTTTTCCTTTATCTTTCTTATGTGATACCTGCATTTTTCATCAGCAATATTCCATCAGCATGTATGCTTTGTATTGTTTAAAAACAGTACCTCGTGCCTATAAGTAACCTATATAAGTGGATTGAGAGGCTGATAACAATAGAAGATCCTCTGTTCTTATGTATACATTCCAGTCTGGGCAGGTATCTAAAATTCCGTGTGGTATTTAGATTATTATGTCTCCAAGAGGCTCTTTTAATGTAAATAACTGGAATGGATCATGCAAAAGTTATTAAATGTTTTGTATGGTATCATTAGCACAGAAGTCGCTAATTTTTATATGAATGGTTATTATAGATTTTTCACTCAGAAAGCAGATATCTAAATTAAAAGACCTAAAAAAAAACCATAAAAGCTTAGAGTGGTACTTTGTAGAATACTGTTCAGGGTTTAGGGAGCCAAGAGAAAGTTTGTCTTGATGAATAGCTGATAGATTTCTGAGGGTTTTGATTGATTGTTTGTTTTGGTAGTTCAAGGGTTTGAACTCAAGGCCTTCTGCTTACAGTGGAGGCCTGAGCCATAGGTATGTCCCTGATTTCTGAGGCTCTTACATAGAGAGATCACATCATCAAAACTGAATTTTTAGGGAGACTTATTTGTTAAGGGTTTGCATAATACAGAACTACTTTACTACTGAGGGATTAATAAAACTTTGCTCATTTTGTTCTGCTTATGTCCCTATGAAGTAAATAGTCTATCATTATTTCATAGCAGGGAAACCAGGTCACTGATTATATTGCCAGCAAGCGACATTTTTTGAAGATTCAGGTCCAGATCTCTCATTCTCTCTCTATAACTGAAAGATCAGTTGAAAGGCCATGATGGAGTTTGCTGGGTACATTGCTATATCTTTGACTTTGCTAGTTCTGAAAATTAACCAAATTCTTATTTTGTAAAACAATGTTCCTTCCAACTAAGGAGTTTTCCTTGGTTTATCTATTTATCTAGATAAATTTTCTTAAATTGTGGGCTGTATAAAATTCATAATAGCCTAATTGTTCCCATCTAGTGATTTTTTTTTTATTTCACTCAATTCTTTTTTAGTATCTTAGGGGAAAATGTATTTATTAACTTATTTAAACTTACAGATCTCAGGAAGAACTTTAGACTCCTTTAATAAAATAGACTCCTTTCAATAAAAAAATATAAAAGCTAAGGAAAAAGAAAAATACCAGTTACTGTTAAAAGTGGTTATAAGGGCTGCTATAAATGTTAATACCAAAACGAACTTAGAAATCATGTGGCTCACCTCTTATTTTATAAGAAACTGGGCTCCAAGGTCATAAGAACTAGCATTAAGAAATTTTCTTATACAAATAATGTTTAAACTTTGCTTATGTCTTATAAGCTTTAAGTATTCTGCAATAAAATTGAATTGTTATCTTTTTCTAATTTATAGAAATAATGCAGTTAATAGGCACATCCCACCTTAAAATATGTTTGTAAATTTTTAAACATTAATGACTGCTATAAATATTCCTAGCTACTCAGGTGGCTGAGATCTGAGGATTGCGGTTCAAAGCCAGCCCAGGCAGAGTAGTCTGTGAGACTCTTATCTCCAATAAAGTACCAGAAAACCAGAAGTGGTGCTGTGGCTCAAGTGGTAGAGTGCTAGCCTTGAGCTGAAGAGCTAGGAAACAGCACCCAGGCCCAGAGTTCAAGCCCCATGACTGACAAAAAAAAAAATAATATATATATATATATTAAAATTTTAACAAAAATCTGTATATAATACTAATTCACATATTTGGGGTTTTTCCCTGTGTGAACTTACAGTTATGATTTTGTGTATTTAGTTTTTTAGTATAAATTTTCTTAATGTCTATTATGTAATAATGAGATATTTCTAAGATAGTGGCTCTTAAGAACTCTTCTTTCAAAGACTTTTGAAAATTACTACCTCATAATACTAAGTCTCTGAGTTATCTACTAGCATCTTCTCACATTAAAAATGTGTTTCATAAGTAAAGTTCTTTCACTTCTACCATTTGAGAGATGATTTACCTATCTTAGAAGAATGCCATTCCAAAATAGCACAATAGTTTCTCTGAGCTTACTCCTCCTCTGTAATGAAATCTTACATTCTTTGATCAACATCATCCATAAGCCTTATGCCCCACTGCTCTTGGTAACCACCACTCTACTCTCTGCTTGTGTTTTCAACTTTGTGTAATTCTACAGATAGTAAGATCATCTAAAATTAACCCTCAGAAATCAATGGCTTTTCTGTATGCCAACAATGAAAAGAGCACGGCTGAAATCAGGAAAGCAAATCGTTTTGTAATAGCCCCACAAAAAATAAAATAACTAGGAATTAGCTAAAGAAGTGAAGGACCTCTACGATGAAAACCTTAAAAACCTGAAAAAGGAAATCAAAGCAGAACTTAGGAAGTGGAAAAACCTCTTATGCTCCTAGATTGGAAGGATCAATGTCATGAAAATGGCAATACTTCCCAAGGGTATCTACAAATTCAATGCAATACCTATCAATATTCTAACCTCATTCTTCAATGAAATAGAAGAAGCAATCTAAAAATTCATATGGATCAATAAAAGACCCCAAATAGCCAAAATGATCCTTAACAGAAAGAATAGTGCTGGAGGAATATCAATACCAAAGTTCAAACTCTATGACAAAGCCATAGTAATCAAAACAGCTTGGTACTGGCACTAGAACAGACCTGAGGACCAATAGAATAGAATTGAAAACCCAGAAATGAGCCCACAGTCCTAAAGACACCTAATCTTCCATAAGGGATCTAAAATAAAATAAAATGGAAGAAAGACAGCCTCTTCAGAAAATGGTGCTGGCAAAATTGGTTAATCACCTGTAGAAAACTAAAGCTAAATCCTTATATATCACCCTGTACCAGAATCAACTCCAAATGGATCAAAGACCTCCGAGTCAAAGCAGACAGCCTGAAAACATTATAGGAAGGAATAGGAGAAACCCTAGGTCTCCTTGGCACAGGCCAGATTTTTCTTAAGAGAGACCCAGAAACAACAAATCAAAGAAAGGTTGGACAAATGGGATTGCCTGAAGCTGCAGAGCTTCTGCATGGCAAAGGATATAGCTAGCAAGATCAATAGAAAGTCCATGGATTGGGAGCAGATCTTCACTAGCCATACAACAAAGAGTCTCATATCTAAAATATACTTGGAACTCAAAAAATTAAATCCCCCCAACAACAAATCCTCAAAGAAACAACTGCCCAATAAATAAGTGGGCTAAAGACTTAAAGAGAAACTTCTCCGAAGAGGAAATAAGAATGACCAATAGACACATGAAGAAATGCTCAACCTCTCTAGCCATAAAAGAAATGCAAATCAAAACAACATTCAGATTCCACCTCAGCCCAGTTAGAATGGCTATAATCAAGAACTCTAACAACAGATGCTGGAGGGGATGTGCCAGAAGGGAACCTTACTGCATTGTTTGTGGGAGTGTAAACTTGTTCAACCACTTTGGAAAGCAGTATGGAGGTTCCTCAAAAGACCACATAGAGCTCCCCTATGACCCAGCAATCCTCCTTTTGGGCATTTACCCAAATGATCACAAACAAGACCATACTAAAGCTACCAGCACAACTATGTTTATTCAGCATTATTTACCATAGCTAAGATATGGAA
>NW_012267278.1:843262-861567 GCF_000151885.1 Dipodomys ordii | reverse complement strand
TGTGTGTGTGTGTGTGTGTGTGTGTGTGTTATTTTGTAGTTTTGTTTTACCCATCCTGGGTGGTGTGTGTGTGTGTGTGTGTTGTAGTTTTGTTTTACCCATCCTGGGTGGGGTGTGTGTGTGTGTGTGTGTGTGTATTATTTTGTAGTTTTGTTTTACCCATCCTGGGGCTTAAACTCAGGGCCTGGGTGCTGTCCCTGAGCCTCTTTGTGCTCAAGACTTGATAAGAGTCTCATGTGGACTTTTCTGCGATCCTCAGATCTCAGTCTCCTGAGTAGGTAGGATAAGGCATGAGCCACCAGCAGGTAACTCAGGTTCATCTGTCTTGAAACAAGACTTCCTTCTTTTTTTCTTAGGCTGAATGCTTTTCCATTGTGTATGTGGGGAGGCGGGGGATAAACTGTATTTTCTGTATCAGTTGACACTTAGGTTGAGTCTGTATCTCACCTATTGTAAATAATCTTGAACTATACATAGGCGTATAGATGTCTCTGACGTGTATATAAACCTTGCAGATTGCTAGATCATATAGCAGTTCTATTTTTAATTTTCCAGAATGCTCCATAGTGTGTTGCCTGTACATTTCCACCAAACAATGTGGATGGATTCTTTTTCTCCTCATCCTTGCCAGCACTAATTATCTTTTGTCTTTTTGATGATAGCATTCTAACAGATATGAGATGATTATTCATGCTGATTTTAATGTTCATTTCTCTGAGATTAGTGATGTGTTTTTTTCCCATCTACTTATTCATAAGTCTTCTTTTTATTAGGTTTTCTGTCTCTCCTTTTTTTTTTTTTTTCAGTACTGGTATTTGAATTTAGAGCCTTAGACTTGCCAGGCAGGTGATTTACGATTTACATTATACCCCAGCTCTCTTGCTCTTATGTTTCAAAAATAGGGTCTCACTTTTGTCTGAGCTGACCTCTGCTGCATTCCTCTTATTTATACTTCCTATGTGGTTGAGGTCATAAGCACACACCACCATGCACAGCTCTTTATTGGTTAGAATAACAAATTCAGATTTATCAACATTTACAATGTTGATCTGGAGAAGATAGGGTACTTATTAGAAGAAAATCAGTAATTTACATTTGTGGCTCTAGAAATGTATCACAAAAAAAAGATTGTTCCTAATGATGCTGACCCAAGATGTTCTGATATTAAAATATTCTAGAAGTACAGTCGATTTTCCAGAGTTCAAGTAAGAAAAATTGTTATGCTCATTCTTTCCAAAGTGGAAAGCTCATTTTATTCATTTTAAAACAAAGATTGAACTTGTATTCTGGTACATCTGAATCTACATTTTTACAAGTTAGAGACTATGATTGTCTATTTGAGGAATGTTATGGTGTGAAAAGATGCTTGAGATTGTTCAACCTTGGTTCTATTAGTTGGTAAAACGTTTTTACCCCTTGGGCAGGTAAAATATATCATAGTTGGCTCTTTACTTTGTGTTATAAGAAGCAAAGTATCTAACTTTCTAGGAATTTTGCACAAACCATCTTAAGTAATATTTCAGAGATCTTTTTTTTTTGGGGGGGGGTCCGGTTGTGGGGCCTGAACTCTGGGCCTGGGTGCTGTCCCTCAGCTCTTCAGCTCAAGGCTAGCGCTCTACCACTTGAGCCACAGCACCACTTCCGACTTTTTTCTTTTTGCTTATGTGGTGCTGAGGAATCGAACCCAGGGCCTCATGCATGCAAGGCAAGCGTTCTACCACTGAGCCACCTTCCCAAACCAAAGCACTACAAACATATTGGCAATGATGGCACTGTTTGGTTCCATAATTCACAATGGGACTTTTCAAAGTTTCAAACACTTAATTTTACTGTCTTTTTTGTTATCCTGTGCCCCAACTAGGATTCTGATTAATCCTTTGTTCATTAATGCTTTCTATATGCTGTGCACTATGGTAGACATAGAAGATTCTGGTTCTCTACTTCTGACAAAGTCATAAGTAGTGGAGGAAAAAATGTTTTTTTAATTATATTTCAGTGCTTTTTTGGTAAAATATCACTAAATATCACCCAAATCATAATATAGAAAAATCCATAGTAATCCTCAATTAATCCAGGGCAATATTATCAACTTACTACAGTGATGTCACTTCAGTAGCCAATAAGCACATGTAGCTACAAGCTCTTAAAATAGGAGTCCTGTATAGGCTTGGGTGAGTGGGATGCTTTTATCTCTAGCTAAGGAATAATGTTCATCAGCATTGTCCAGTTGCAATAGACCATAGGAGCCTAGCAAGCTTCCATATAGGCTAATAAGCTCCCGTGATTTTGAATTGAAAATACATTATACAGTAATTTCAATAACTCTATCTTGCCTACAATGAGAACTTGTTTTTTTTTTTTCTCCTTTGTAACATCATAGTTTGGACCAGAAAATCCCTTTAGGACACAGCAAATGGCTGCCCCTAGAAATATGCTATCTGGATATGCTGAACCAGCTCATATCAATGATTTCATGTTCGAACAGCAAAGAAGAACTTTTGCTACATATGGTAAGATTATGATAAGCATTTGACTTAATTAGAAGTGTGATTTTTAAGTACAATAATCTATTTTACCTTCCAACTTTTAAAATTTATTAATCTTTCAATAATGGTAAATATATACCTTTTTATATATGTCTATAAATATTTATATAAATGGAAAGGTGAATTAATATTTCCAGCTACTATTTAAAATCCAATTATATTCTGTGTGCTGGAAATATACTCTATAGAGAGAACAGAGTATTTTCTGTCATTGAACTGCTTAATAAGCACTTGTGATTAAATGTCCCCCATAAAAGGATAGAATTAAGAGATTACATTTTTTTTATCTTATACTCTAGTTGATCTTACTCTGTTTCTCAAATCTTATCTCTGAAATATTTTCCCTTGACCACTAAAGGAACTCAGAAAATAGAATAGCAACAAATTCATGGGTAACATTATCATGTGCTACCAAAGGTGGGATTTAAAAAAAATTAATGTACTTGAAGGCTGGTCACATATTTGATTTAGTACATCTGGAGTGTGTGAATGTCACAGTTAATGCTGTATACTACTAAAAAACACAGAAGACTTCGTTGACACTTCCATGACACTTCCATTGTTTATGTAAGGATTCTCATTGTCTAAAATAATGTACAGCATAGAAAAATTAACATAGTTATATTATGAACTTATTTATTCTAGTGGATACTATAACAGACACTTAAGGAATGAGGCTTTTTCTAGACTTTAGAGGAGCATATGTAACAATTGAAGATAAAGTAAATAAAATAAATAAAGTAAATAAAGAAGATAAAATAAAACAAAAGGGAAAAAGTCTAATTATGTTTATTCTGATATCTTAGTTTACAGCAAAAATAAGCATTTACAATTTACAAAAAAAACCATACATTTACATTTGGCTTTTAGCCTTGAGTTTAGGAATTGGCTTATTTTACCAGGCCCAAAGAAACATAGGTCCCATGGTTTCCCTTATTTTTGCAATAACTAGTATATATCTACGACAAGAAGAATAGGTCAAAAGCTATGTACATATGACCATATAAGATGATGCTAAGCTAAATGAACCCCAAGATAGGGACACAAGTAGTTTTATCTTTCTTGCTGTTGTTTTAATGTATTTATAATGTACCATGTGATTTTTTTTGTTCTTTTTTATGTTCTTCCCCCATGGTATAACTCTTTTCTACTGGTTTGGGGAGGGGAAGTGAAATAACAGAACGCTGAAATAAGGATACAAGTTGACCCATTGTAACAATGAGATGTACAAACACTATGTTGAAAACAAACTTTACAACTTGGTGGGGGCAGGAGTTGGGGCAGTAGGGAGGTAAGGGATGGTAGGGGGAAAACAAAGAAGGAGGTAACAGTGCTTGATAGGAAATATACTCCTTACCTTACTCATGTAACTATAATCCCTCTGTACAGTATTTTTACAATTAAAAAATATACAAAGAAATAATTCCCCCCAAAATAAATTGGCTTATTTCAAAATAATAATAAAAAGAAATGCAGTTTTTTTTGCCTCTCCTAAAAGGAAGTGGTAAGCTCAGACATAGGGTGAACTACTTAGAAGAGTGAATGTGGAACTATACTATATTAAGCAACCTGGAATAAATGGAGAAGCCAGTTGAAAAACCAGCACAGTCATGGTGTGCCTCCTTGGTGATATTTCTTACAAATGAAGCAGCCTCAGATTTAATGCCTTTTCTGTTGTCTTTATGCTGAAATACTGAATAGTATAGCTCTGTTTGATCAGGTTATAACTTTCTATAGAGAATTCTTATTTTGACTTATATTTTATTCTGTCTTGTACTAAGGAGATAGCAGGTCAATTCAGTTTTACCAAGTGTCACGTTAATAACTCTTGGATATGGCTATTGGAATATAGATCAATTATTGGTCCTGTTTTCCTTCTTTTTTTTCTGTTTTTACCTCACCACCTTGGTACTAGAGATTGAACCTAGGGCCCTGTTCTTTTTATTTTAAGTGTGTAATAGTTTCAGTAAATGATTTCTGGAGGATTTTTATACTGTAGTACATTTGGTTTACTATAGAGCCCGCCTTAGAGTCCTTCTCAGTGAAGACAGCGTGATAGTTATGTCACTGGCTTCTGTGTGTGGTGCTTCTCTGTCACCACAGCCCCTCTGTGGTCCGTACGTTCTCCCTGGCTGCTACCTTTTCTATGTTTCCTAAATTCCTGTATGTTCTCTTGCTGGTTTCACTTGGGGCTTAGTGTGTTTTTTTTCCCCTGGTTCTACTTTTACTCAGAATCTTCTCTATACCAGTCTAGAACTAGAAAATAAAATGTCAGATAAATACCTTTAGTCTCACTATAGTCATTATTGACATATTGGAACTTCACTTTTACCAACTGGTCACACTTTAAAATTTTTAAAAAGTATGGTATCTCATAAGGAATAATTCTCCCAACTTGTTTTACCACTACTACATATGTATAAAAGCTTAATTCCTCTTCACCCAAGATCCAACAGGTTGTTTTCTCCTTTATTAGATATCCAAAATATTATTTCCATTTATTTTCATTTGATTTTTCTAGGCTACTAATGAGGGTGAAGGTCATTTTATATATTTGCTATCATTCCTTTGCAAATCCTTTATAGCTTGTCTTAGAACATTACTATTGATAGTCTTAAGTATAATAAAAATTATATAATTATAACTATTTAAATATTACTACTAGAAGTAAGACATTAACTCAATTAAAAAGGTAAAAGGGAAAATAAACTTCAGAAAGACAATATTTCAGAACTATCATGCAGATATATTTATTTATTTATTTGAGATATGGAACAAAACTATTTGGACTGGAATTCTATAGTGTAAGTTAGCTCTTAGGCTATCACTGGCATATTTGGAGTGAGATATACGGGCTAAATACTTAATTCTCTCTCTGTAAAAGGAAAATGATGGTGTCTACAATCACCTGGTATGGGAGGCAACAGAAGGGATGATAAAAGTGGAAGTAAAATATTTTCATGCAGAGGATATAAAACAGGAGAAAGGCATATATTCCTTTCCTCATGAGTCAGACTGGTCAGATGAACCAGGGAAGTGGTGCTGACAGACACAAGAAGGACCAGGCACCCATGCCCTTTTTTCTTTTTTTCCTTCAGCCAGCCCTCCAAATATAGCCCACAGTTCCACTTACATAGACCTAAATTTTCTTTCAAAGTTGAATTTACATTTTTGGTAAGTTTATATGATTGGGGGAGGAATTTATAATACAGGGTATGTTAGTCTGCATTTTATAAGCTTTATAAAAGTCTCATCTTTAAAAAATTATATACAGAGGGGCTGGGAAGGTGGCTCAGTGGTAGAGTGCTTGCCTTGCATGCATGAGGCCCTGGGTTCGATTCCTCAGCACCACATAAGCAAAAAGTAAAACACCAGAAGTGACGCTGTGGCTCAAGTGGTAAAGTGCTAGCCTTGAGCTGAAGAGCTGAGGGACAGCGCCCAAGCCCAGAGTTCAGGCCCCACGACTGAACCCCCCCAAAAAAAATTATATACAGAACACTATTCTGTACATCAAAGAAGTTAAATCTAAAATTAGTTATGGAATGTGAACCTATGATTTCAGAAATTCTACTCCAAAGCCCCTTTTCTGCCATCCACCTCTCCCCTTAGGCTAAGAACATATTCTAGGGGTTGGAGGCATGGCTCAGGTGGTAGGGTGCCAGCCAGTGAGCAAAAGTATCAGATACCAAGTTTGAGTTCCCAGATCTCCTCTTCCCAAAAAATAACACATATTTTAATGCTGAAAAAACATATGCAAATGAACTAATAGCCAGCTGGTTGGTTCTATTCTGGGATAGCACAAGGGTGAGCTGAACACCTACATCTTTAGCTGGTTTTAAATGTATGTTTCATGACAAATCTTTTGCTGTTCCCACAAAGAAATTCCCTTTAATCTTCATATGAAAAAAATGTCAAAGATACCTATTAGGACATGCCCTTTTAAAATATGGGCTAAGCTGAGTATACATGGCCGGCATCTGTAATCCTAGCTACCCAGGACTCTGAGATTTGAGAATTGAGGCTCAAATCTCCAGTTAACTACCAAAAAGCCAGAAGTAGAGCTGTTGCTCAAGTAGTAGAGCAGAGCGCTAGCCTTGGCTCAGGTACAGCTCCCAGGTTCTGAGTTCAAATCCCAGAACTGGCACAAAGAAAGAAAAACATAAAACAATTTTAAAATATGGGCTAGTACTTTTATGTGTTTTATGATTGTTCATAGATTGTAGGCCATTGACTAAAAAATGACCCGGTCCCAGTTGTGAACATGCTGGATTAATTTATTGTACTAATATATCCACTTGAGAGAAAAAGAAACTGATATGAGTTTATTTAGGTATACTCTCTTTCTCTGAGTTCCCCTGGACCACTGAAGAAAACATTTATATATGTAGTAACTTCTGTGAATGACTGGAAGAATACAATAGAATGTAGAATGATTTATGAAGTAAAAATGCATTATGTTTAAGACTAGAAGAACGACTCATCTTGCCAAGAATGTCGTTTTCAAAATAATAGTTACATTTCATATAATTGACTTCTTACCTTATTTCTTAATTTAATAATTAATAATATCCAAAAATGTAGCACCCATTACCAAAAGAAAAAAGGAAAGTTTCTAAGCCTTTGAACAAAATTTTGTCGATATTTGAAATCTGACTTTGTGTCTAGAAAGGCTCTTAATAATGTGTTATATCTACTTGTTAAATTCATCCTATAAGATATTTCTTATTTTGCTGAAGTTATCATGATTCATAACTGAAATTTGGGTTAGTTGATATAAATAGAAATGGAATTTAGAAAAGATGGATTGACCCTCAAAGAGACTGTTTTTGTAACAAGGAAGGAAAATGTGAAATGTATATATATAGTAATAAAGTGAATTGTAAATGAGAACATGGGGTCAGTCATTTGCACTTTTTCCTCTTCCAGGTTATGCATTAGACCCTTCATTAGATAATCACCAAGTATCTGCTAAATACATTGGCTCTGTAGAAGAGGCTGAAAAAAATCAAGGTAATTATTTAAAATAGTTCATTTTAAGTATGTTAATATTTAATATATGTACTATAATTAGTGTCTTAGAGTATCAGTAGAAGAAAAATATAGTGTAGTGTTATTATAGTTTAGAGTTTGCTTTTACTACCTAGCTATGCTGTCTTGCAAGGAAGAAGTAATATATATCTCTGGTTGTTTGAATACCTAATACTATGTAGGAATCCTTCAGTAAATTACAATTCATATATAAGTGGTTTTAGCAGATGATTTCTCAAGACTAAAAATTCAGGCTACATTTAGCACAGCAGAAAATTTTCATTTTGCATGTCTGTCAAGATTGTCTTCAGGTGGGGTAACAGTGGCTCATGCTTGTAATTCTAGTTATTCAGGATTGTGGTTTCCAGCCTGAGTAGGAAAGTCCATGACATTAATCTTTTCTTTCTTTTTTCTTCTTTTTTTTTTGGTTGGTCATGGGGCTTGAACTCTTGGCCTGGGTGCTGTCCCTGAGCTCTTCAGCTCAAGGCAAGCGCTCTACCACTTGAGCCACAGTGCCACGTCCAATTTTCTGGTGGTTAATTAGAGATAAGAGTCTCACCGAGTTTCCTGCCTGGGTTGGCTTTGAACCATGATCTTAGATCTCAGCCTTCTGAGTAGCTAGGATTGCAGGCATGAGCCACCAGCACCTACTTAACCACCAAAAAGCCAGAAAAGGAGCTATAGCTCAAGTCATAGAGCAAAGTATTATCCTTGAGCAAAATAAAAAGCTCAAGGATAGTGTGCAGGCCCTGAGTTCAAGAAAGATTATTTTTGAAAGGTTGTTTTGATAGCTCAGTCTGAATTTTTTTTTCTAAGATGTTCCTGCTTGAATCTTTATTTTTATTTTTATTTTTTGGGTAGGGGTTGGGGTAATCCTAGGACTTGAACTCAGGGGCTCTGTCTCTGAGCTTCTTTTGCTCAAGGCTAACACTTTACCACTGGAGCCACAGCCCCATTTCTGGCCTTTTTTTTTTTTTTTTAATGTATGTGGTACTGAGGAATGGAACCCAGGGCTTCATGCATGCTAGGCAATGAAGCCACATTCCCAGCCCCAATCTGAAGATTTTTTAAGTATATTTTTGCTCATGTTTATTTTGTACTTATTATACAAGAAGACAAAACATAATACTCAGTGCTAGCAAAACTCATGAGAACATTAGAATCCTACATATAAAAGCCACTAAACAAAGAACATGCTAGTTGCTCAGGGACCACCCTGTGTGAGTGAGCTCTCTTCTGTGTATGAGTTTGACTATTGTTGAGGAATTTTAACATGCTTTTGTTCTAACACAACAGCCTAAAGGAAACTGATTTCATTCTTTTTTTTCCTTTAAGTTAAACCACACTTAGTTAACTTTTGACCATGATACCTGTAACCCTTTCTTCTTGCAGTCTGAATATCTATCAATAGTATGCCACTTCTTAGTAATCAAGTAAAAAATCTCAAAATCATCATCTTTCTTCATTTCTTTACACAGTTTACACAAACTTTTCAAAACAGTGTAGTAAAGAAAGATTTTCCTCTCACACCCTCCCACTCCCCCAGCCAGGAGGTTGAATCCCTTTCTGTTCTAGCATGTTGGTATGTGTGGCAGATTTCATACATATTTTCTTTGGTGTAGAGTTTGAGCACTTCCACAGTTACCTTTCTTTTTATATGTGCTGATATTTCTAAAGAAACTACACATTTTTATATTTCCTCTTTGTTATTGCTAATACAGGTTTAACTGTCTTTGAAACTGGCCAGAAGAAAACAGAAAAGAGGAAAAAGTTCAAAGAAAATGATGCATCTAATATTGATGGTTTCTTGGGACCATGGGCAAAATATGTGGATGAAAAAGATGTAGCTAAACCTTCAGAAGTAAGCTTTGATGTTTTTCATTTGCAGTTCAGATGTACACTGTCTCTATGAAGCATATCCATACTAATAAACTTGAGATTTGCTTCGGGAACCAAGTGACTCATCAAAATTTCTCTGTTCTAGTTGACTGAGAAAATACAATAAAATATTGGTTTTCATTGCATTGTTTTTATTTGCCCTTTCTGTGCTTTGTTTTCTGTACTTTCAAAAATTAACTTAGAATCTTGAATATTTTAAAATAAAAATTAGTAATGCTCTTAAGCTACCATACTAGCTTTTGTTTTTACTTCATTCAGGCGGTAATTACAGAATCAGCTTTTCTGAGTTTACTTATTTTATTCATAAATTTCCAACTTTATGTTTTTTTTCAAAAAACAACTGTGAAGTTTATAAAGTAAAAGAAGACTTCACCTTTCCTTTCCTCCTGCTCCCTACATAACTACTGCTTCAAGAGTCAGCCATACTCTAGGTCCTGAGTGGACAAGATTAAGAAAAGCCTGTCCTCATGAGATAGATGCATGTGTTCTAACTGCTCCTTATATCTCTAGTACCTAGTTATGTGCACATGCCACTATTTCTTGTTATTATGAATATAGATTTACTACTCCTCCCATTTTCCCTCCCCAGTTCTTCCCAGAAACCTTGGTCATACTCCATGATTGTCATTTATATCTTCATGACTCAGTAAAAGCTGTTTGCTAAAGAACAACATCATGTACTAAAATTCAGTTCCTTTTTGGAACCAGCCTTTCTGATTGCCTTGTCTTTTCACTTGCACAACTAACATCACACATGTATGAACTTTATATAAAAATCAATTTAAAATATTATGCAGTATCTTAGGTGTGTAATGGCACTTTGGAATCTATGGGAGAGGTAATCAATCTAGGACTGGGAGAGCTAAGATTGTTACCTCAAAAGACACACTTGTAGCCATTGTTTCACAGAAATGTAGACCTCATTATAAAGAATTTATTATCAGCCTTGAACATGAGAGGGTTCTCAGACTTTAATTTTAACGTTCATACCTCCATTTTCTTAGGAAGAACAAAAAGAATTGGATGAAATTACAGCAAAGAGGCAGAAAAAAGGCAAACAGGAAGATGAGAAACCTGGGGAGGAGAAAACAATCCTACATGGTAAGATGAAATATTTTTTGTGTTTCTGCACTTTCATGAGAAACATTCATATTTTTCCTTCTCTGATCATAAAATACACTGTCATCTTCCATAAGGATATTAAGAATAATTATGGAGCAAGGGAAGATGTGACACTGTCCCAAAAGAATTTTACTCATTACCTGACTTATGTAACCATAACTCCTCTGTACATCACCTTTATAATAACAAAAAAATAAAAATTTAGAAAAGAATGTTTAACACTTCACAGCCCAAACACAGCATAGCAGCAGACTCTTTGTACTAATAAAGAACAAAAAGTAACATGATTAATGATAGCCACAAAAAAAATTCATTGTAGAGTTAGTGATTTTTTTTCCAGTAGTAGGATTTGAACTCAGAGCCTAGAACTTACTAGGCAGGTACTCTACACTTGAGTCATGCCCCAAGCCAGCTTTTCTTCCTTTTTATACTTTCTACATAACTAGAATGACAGGCATGTACCACCACACCCAGTTCTCATACTTACTTTGACTTTTGGAACAGGTATATATTCACCAAAATAAATTACAAATGTTCTAGAATGTACCCATTCATTAAGAATTACATTTAGGCTGGGTGCTGATGCCTCATATCTATAAGCTTAGCAATTTGAAGCCAGCCCAGACAGAAAAATGAGATTCTTACCTCCGATTATTCACCAAAGAACTTGAAATAGAGCTGTGGCTCAAGTGTTAAAGCAGTAGCCTTGAGCAAAAGAGCTAAGGATGGCACCCAGGCCCTCAATTCCAGCCCCAGTACTGGCTACACCCCCTCCCCCCAAAAAAGGGAAGAAAGGAAGGAGAGTTACATTTAGGAAATACATAATGACTACCTAAAACTGTAAAGAATAATTTGACAGCGAGAACTTTGCTTACTCTAATGTTTTGTCACGTCAAAGATATGGCTTCACAAGCTCCAGTTTTATGTCAAGGACTCTGTTTATTATTATTTTTATTATTATTATTATGACTGGTGCTTCCATTCATGACAGCAATAATAGCCACATGGCTTGCATACCCACCTTGCCAGACATGCTACTACATGCTGTATTCACACTGCAACCCAAGATACCCATATGACTGACTGTAAGGTTTATGGTAAGAATGGAAGAAGACCAATGAAAAGGAACCAGAAGAGCATAAAAGCAGAAACCCAGAGAAAAGAAGATATATTTTGTTATCCTTCTTATTCTGTTCTGCTTCTGATTCTCTACCAGTGACTCACAAGTAATTATATTGCAGTGAATTCTTTATTCTATATCACTGACGTGTAATTGTGTGTGAAAATTGTGAGAGAAAAATAGAGATCATATTTGAAAATCTAATACTGTCTGGTATTTTGGAATTCAAAATGCTACTTGTTAAATGATAGCAAGGATTTGGCCACTAAATTTCAGCTAACTCATGATCTTGACATCATCAGAGTGTTGTAACATAGTCTATTTTAATAAGGACACTTGCTCTATGATTGGAAAATTTGTTATCATTTTAAGAATGCAGATTTCCTAACTGTGGCTTACATTTCTTTCTTTACCTTCTTGTTTCAGTTAAAGAAATGTATGATTATCAAGGCAGGTCCTACCTTCACATACCTCAAGATGTTGGTGTTAACCTGAGGTCATCTGTACCACCTGAAAAGTGTTACCTTCCCAAAAAACAAATTCATGTGTGGTCTGGACACACAAAGGTAAGCAAGTTGGATGTTTCCATTTACTGTAAGGTTATAATAGTGGAGCCAATGTAATGTTTCAGTATGAGTGTGGTAAAGTATTTTTGGTAAAGACAGAAAAGTTAAGATAGAAAAGGAAAGTCATCATATTAAAGATAAACTTGAGTTAGGCTTTGGAGATACTTATCCATAACAGTCACTGATTAGTTGATCAGTTTTGGTTTGGTTTTTTTCGAGAAGCAAAAACTTCATTTTATTATAGTACAAGAGCTGTGAGCGATGAGGCGGTATAGATGTAGCAGGTACCTATTGCCCTGGTTAGCATCGTATGCCCGTTCTGATAGCCATGAATGTGCCAAAAGTGCCGCCACTCTGCATCATGGTTTTAAAAGTGCCACCTATCACCTCCCAGTCCCTCATTCCAATCCTGAGACAGGAGTAGGTGCCAAAGAACGCTCCGGCCACTATGCCCAAAGTGCAACCCATAACAAATCCCATCTTCACATGATAGAAGCAGCTGGGCAGTAACTGCCCATAGGGACACAAGGCCACCGGCATTTCGCCCTGGGCTTCAGTCACTCGGCGCCTTAATCAGTCTTCAAAAGCCATCTGATTGACCAGAACATAAGCATTCACACTTCCATGTTCTGCCCTTATTGTAGCCTACCCTTTTCCCACAAGTCTCTGCCACAGTGGGGCATCAAGTCAGTGTCAAGTCTCCTCATGAAGCCAAAGGAAGGCTGGAGATTAGATGACTCTTTCCACAATCTGAAGAGATATTTCAACTAATGCAGAAATAAGACACATGAAAATTTGAAATGTTAATATTCTTTTTCCTCCACACAATTCCAGTTGTTAATTTTCAGCTCTTTACGGAGAGCAAAGAAATTATGGAAAAGAAGGGAGAAACGTGAAGTATTAACAATTTGATCAACTCAGGATTCCTCTGGATGAGGAAGTCAAAATTAAAAGTTAAAAAAAATCTTCAAAAGCTTAATGTCAATAAAGCCTGCTGTTGGAATACTAATGAAGGCTATTCTGGGACATAATGCTTGGAGTGAAGAAAAATAGCAAATTAGGTTGCTTAAAATTTTCTGTCTTCCTTATTTTCAGTTCTAGTCAATATTTTAAATGTTTCTGGGTGATAATTGTACTTTTTTACAGGGAGTCAGTGCAGTCAGATTGTTTCCTCTCTCTGGCCATTTATTGCTGTCTTGTTCCATGGACTGTAAAATTAAGGTGAGTTGGCAGTAACAGAATGGGAGTGCTGTAGCGCTAGTACTTTGGTTAAATCTGTTCAGTTAATTATAAATAAATTTGAGGTTGTTAGGTAATTAGAGGCTAATTATTTTCTCTTAGGCCCTCTGAATACAGCTATTCATGAACAACTTCCAACCTTGTAGATTCAAATGTGGTTGTGTGGTCCATTTGGCTAGACTGTTTTTAAAGCTTAGACAACTGATTAGAATGTAATCCAATCACTTTGGCATTGGGCACATAAATATTTAATCACTAATAATGCATTTTTTATAGAGGTTTTAGATATGTAACTGAGTTCTTCACTGTTTAGAACTGTCTGGGGTAGATAGGACACATGGTAGAGACCCCAGTTTTTAGCACGTAGGCAGTGTAGTTCATCCTTTCTCTGCTGAACACTACAAGCACCAAGCAGTGTGACTGTTCCTGGCCTCTTTTCCCATTTCAGTAATCAATGAAGCCATGGCTTTACCTTCTGTTCAGCTGTAGGATATATGGTAGAAAAAACTTAGTTGGCAATCATATCAACTTGAAGCCCTGAAAAAAAAAAAATACTGAAAAAAATCTGAAAGCATAGTTCATATCTTTTTGTGTATTCTCTGCATCTAGATCATTATGATGGTTCAATAAATACCAACCCTATAATGTGCTCGTGGCTTGTAAGTTTTGATTGTTAAAGTCTTAGCCTTCCTAAATAATTAATGAATACTAGCAATATATAAAGGCAGTTCTTTCGATGACAACCATTTAGACATTTTTCACTAACAGAAACATTTTATCTCAATCTCTAATTGAGTCATTTTATAGTAAAATTTCTTATTTTCTTTCACTTGTATTTTATACATATGATGTTAAAATTACAATCTCTCTGACCAACTAAAAAAGTGTAGCGTTCAATTTCATTCACTTCTAGTATTTATTAAGTGCCTATAGTGCACAGGGGCTGAGGATAGAAATTATGAAGTCACTGTCCCAATCTGTTAGATGATCATTTTATTCTGGCATAAGTAGTGATTATACTGACAGGCCCGAGGTACAGGTAGATATTCTGGTTTCAAAGAGGAAGCATGCCTCGGCAGGAAGGCTAAGCAAACAGGGAAGAGTATTGTATGTTTGAGAATAGTGAGCATAATGAATCAGCATGATGTATGCTAAAACCTATAACAGTTTTGTGGTTGCCAGAGCATAAAATCGAAGGAACAAAGAATGATTGCAGCCATAGGCAAGGCGCCTGGTCCCAGAAAACCTTGCCTGGCCTGCTATGGGATCCAGGATTTGATCCAGTTGGCAGTAAGGGGCCAGGAATGATTTCAATTTCAGAACACTAGCAATATTGTCAAGGATTAGATTTGAGAAAATCTAGGAAAAAAAGCTCATTCTGCAGCTTCCCTTAACTATGGGATTATGAGATTATTATTTTAGTAGAAATTATTTCATGTAACTTCTGTTATACTTGTTACTTCAGAAAAGTATTTTTAAAAAGTCAGTATCAAGGGGCTGGGAAGGTGGCTCAGTGGTAGAGCACTTGCCTTGCATGCCTAAGGCCCTGGGTTCGATTCCTCAGCCCCACATAAGCAAAAAGAAAAAAAGCCGGAAGTGATGCTGTGGCTCAAGTGGTAGAGCGCTAGCCTTGAGCTGAAGAGCTGAGAGACAGCGCCCAGGCCCAGAGTTCAGGCCCCACGACTGGACCCAAAAAAAAAAAAAAAAAGTCAGTATCAAAATGTTAAATACATGGCAGAACCACCTGAATAAACTTGATCAGTAGTTAAATTCCCTTGATATTTTGATGTAAAGAACTATAGTATATGTGTTCCAAATAATATCACATAAACTGACACTGGTCAGCAATATTTAATAATTAAATCCCATGTATATACACAGATACAAACATAGCAAGCATACAATTATTGTTATTGATTACATACTTATTAAATTTAGTATCTCTGGGGCTAGGGGTATAGCTTAGCATGAATAACGTCCCCCCACATAACAGTTACATATGATTTTTTTTTTTCTCCAGCTATGGGAAGTTTATGGAGACCGGCGCTGTCTGCGAACATTTATTGGTAATTCTTTCTATCTCTAACTCTGTTTAGGGAAGGTTTTTTTCATGTAAGATAAAATCGTCTATCATAATTTTACTTCCCTGATAAGGAAAGTGCTCATAGTCTTAAGCTTAGTCTAAAAGGAGTAAATCTCCCCAGGTAGTGAGAACAGTGGAAGCAAAAGTGGTATGAGAAATCGTGCTGATTTTGGAGAATCTCCTTTGAGGCAGAACTGCCAGGACACGTATTCCAGGCAAAAGTGGAGAAACAGCAAGAGAGAAGCAAGAGTGTAAAGAACCCTTTGTGCCACTAATAAAGGGTTAGACTCTACCTCATGGCAGTGAGGAGTTATTACACAGCTCTTTCAGGAAAGTAGCATGATGGGAAGCTTACATAGAAAAACCTGGAAGGTGCTTTAATAGAATAAACTTGAAGAAAATGAATTAATTATTTCATTGGTATGGACTCTTACAAGGTAAGAATCTAAACCAAACCAACAGAGATAGAGAAGGAAGCATGTGAGTAATGAGAGGCAGGAATCTAGGGTAATCCTCAGGTGGCTTGGCTGGGTGAATGGTAGTGCTATTCACTGAGAAAGCCACGTGGGAAAATGGTGAGGTTTTAGACTCACTGGATCTCAACTGCTATGAGATGATGATGTAAAATTGTTCAGTAAACAATTGCTATTGTTCAGTAAACAATATCAAGCTTTGAAGCAAGGTTGGGAGTTGGCAGCTAACAAAAAAGGGATGAGACTGAGAAGACTCCTTAAAGAAAAGAACAGGGCCAAAGGGAAAATAGCCATGCAACAAACTAAATTTTTTCTGGTAGAAAAAGGTTTGTTGTGTAGTTACTCATTCCAAATTTAACTATACCACATTGAAACACTGGATTATAGTGGCTATGTTGAGATTAAAGTGGGACTCTGTCCTGCTGTGCTTTGCTAACATTTTAGGCTCTTCATGCAAATAAATATAGTCCAATAGCAAGGCTATTCGGTGGGGAATGAGATGTCTGTCAGATGTCATGAGCCTGATTCCCACCTGCCTCCCTGTTCCAGCAGATCATTTTCAATGGAAAATGGAAATTCTCCTAGTTTAGGAGATGATAGTAGCTATGAATGGGACTCCTGCTGGAGAAAAGGATGCTTAATGGTCATGGCACATACTTCTGACTGGAGTTCCATGCAGAGTGGGACATAGTTGACAATTTGTTCCATACTCATTTTGCATGCTTGTCTCATGTTTGGTCATGGGAGAGATAGTGAGAAATAGCAAAGTTTCTGCTTTTGTTTAGCCATGTGTGTTTGTCCCTAAAACTTTCTAGAGTTGATTGGACAGACAAGATTGATTTCCAAGTAAAGCATAATCAGCACCTTAAAGTTAATTTAGGGTCACAATACTATTGTATAACAAAATAGGATTCAATGTTTTCCAAAATGCTTACTGTCTGAAATATTACATCAGTTTCTATGAACTTAAGTAATGTGATCACAGAAATAGGCAACTATTGACTTCAGCCTACATTTTCCTGGACTTTAGATCTAGGTTTCTGTTTTCACTTCTAGCCAGGTGCAATCACAATTAATTTTCAAAATGTCAAAATTGGTCTATTATATCTCCACAAAAAGTATTTGCTAGTTAGTCATCAGTTGCCTACACTGCTTTTAAGAGATTGCCATGACAAGGATTTAAAAAATAGAAAAAAAAAATGTTTTCTTGGTTCTTACCAAAGTGGTATCTATCAAAATCATCCATGGAGCTTCTCAAAGGACGAAAAACAGCCACAGCCCACATCTATCTAATAACAGACTGTCAATAAATCAGGAGGTGGGGTTTTAGTGATGGTGAGTCATGGCTTTCCTTGGAACTACTGTTTAATGTTGTTTCTCTTTTATGGTTTCTATGAAGATGCAATACTTTATCTCACTGCCATTGCTGTTGTCTCTGCCTTTAGGTCACAGCAAAGCTGTTAGAGACATCTGCTTCAACACTGCAGGAACACAGTTTCTTAGTGCAGCCTATGACAGATATCTTAAACTCTGGGACACAGAGACAGGTAAGAATACACTGCTCTAGAGCATCTCTAATTTCTACATTAGTGTTTATACATGAGACAGGAAAAATGGTCTTCTGTGACAAAATGGTACCTTCTCACACCACTGACTATGGAGTTGAAACTCAGCTGTATAAGTAGGTCTTATTTCCACCCCTATATAATTTGCAAAGCAAACATTGATGCACAGCAAGTTTAAAATATCCTATAGACCATCTTCTGATTGATCTCTTTGTTTCCCTATGTCACTTAGCATGGTCCATTACACTTAATAGAAACAATAAATGTCTGAAGAGCAGGATTAAATTTAATTGCTCAAATTGATAATGTAGGTGTAAACTCACAGGGACCAGTTTTATGTGTGCATACCCATAACTGCATATTAGAAAACATTCCTGCTATCCTAGCATTCAAGAGACTGAGACAGGAAGAACGCAAATTTAGAGCAGCCTAGGCCACATGCCAATATGTGTCTAATATAACCAAACAAAAGAAAAAAATAATATATTTATTAGACATTATGCTAAGCATTTATATGTACTATGTCATTCAATCTTAATATAATTTCTTTTTTTTTTTGGTCGGCTGTGGGGCTTGAACTCTGGGCCTGGGTGCTGTCCCTCAGCTCTTCAGCTCAAGGTGAGCGCTCTACCACTTGAGCTACAGCGCCACTTCCGGTTTTTCT
>NW_012267278.1:783898-840582 GCF_000151885.1 Dipodomys ordii | reverse complement strand
TATATTACAGACTGTGATAGACAATTTGCTCCAGGAAAGTTAGAATGAACTTGTGACTTAGAAATTATGTAATCACTTAATCACAATCAAAAAAAAAAAAAAAGAACTTCGGGGAAGGGAGGGAGGGAGGGGATGGTAGGGGGAAAAAAAAATCAAGCTGTAGTGTGGGGTACGGTGGCTCACACCTGTAATCCTACCTACTCAGGAGCCTGAGATCTGAGAATAGTGGTTTGAAGCCAGCCCAGGCAGAAAAGTCCCTGTGAGACTCTTATCTCCAATTAACCACTTAAAAACCAGAAGTGATACTGTGGCTCAAGTGGTAGAGTGCTAGCCTTGAGGATAAAGAGGCTCAGGGACAGAGCCCAAGCCCTGAGTTCAAGCCCCTCAACCAACCAAAAAAAAAAAAAAAATCAAGCTGCAATATAAAGTATGTAAAGTTCATACACATTACAGTGATTTTTTTTTAATGGCAACCATATCTATGAGCTTGCTTTAACTACCACCAAGATCTAAATATGGAACACTTCCAGCACTCACTCAGGCTTTTTATGCCTTTTCTAATTTTCTTTTGCACCCACTCCTGGTAACCACAGTAACTACTCCCTCATCACAGATGCATTTTGCCTGTTCTGGAGCCTCTGATAGATGGAATCATAGCATACTTCCCCTTTTTTGTCTTAAGCTTTTTTCATTCCACATAATATCTAAGATTCGCTGTGTGACTTATACCAATCATTTGTTTTTTTAATTGCTCAAAATATTCCACTGTATGAATGAAACCATAACATATCTATTCAACAATTGATAGTATAAATTTACTTTTGAAAAAATGATTTTGTGTGTGTGTGTGCATGCGCTAGGCCCAGAACTGAGTTCCTAAATACTGACAGTGAGCTTTTTTGCTCAAAGCTAACGCTATTCCAGTTGAACCAAAGGGTGTGTGTGTGTGTGTGTGTGTGTGTGTGTGTGTGTGTGTGTGTGTGTGTGTGTGTGTGTGTGTGTGTGTGTGTGTGTGTGTGTGTTAAATGCTCAACACAAAATGTACTCATTACCTTACTCATGTAACTGTAAACCCTCTGTACATGTTAACAATAAAATAAAATTTAAAAAAAATATTTTAACCATTAAAAATTTGTGGAAAGGAACAGTAAAATACAAGCAAATATATTAAACAAAATATATTAAACAAATGACCACTAGATCTTAATGCTACTGTCCTCTTTTCATGGTCTGATTTATTTTCCTTACTTAATTTGAGTCTTTGTTTTTAGGACAATGTATATCAAGGTTTACAAACCGAAAAGTGCCCTATTGTGTCAAATTCAATCCTGATGAAGATAAGCAAAATCTCTTTGTGGCTGGGATGTCTGATAAAAAGATTGTACAAGTAAGTCTTTCTGAATTATTTTTGTTAAATTTCTGAGCTTTAAGTGTATTGGAAATGTTTGTTACTTTTTATTGATGCTTGGTACTTGGGAGAAAGCAATTAATGCATAGAAGTATGACTTATTTTTCCCTCTCAACCTGAGAAAATTATGTCATTGTTGATTTTTCACTCCACTTCTGTCTTTAACTTTATTGTTCGTGCTTGTACAGTGGGACATTCGAAGTGGAGAAATTGTCCAGGAATATGATCGGCATTTGGGTGCTGTCAACACCATTGTTTTTGTGGACGAGAATAGGAGATTTGTGAGCACATCTGATGATAAGAGCCTTAGAGTTTGGGAGTGGTAAGTTTTCATCAGTAGAAAATCTGACTTATACACAGCAAGGTATTTAAAATTTGTTAGACAAAGACAAGACCAATAATGTGCAACCATTTGAATATTTTCACATCTGTGATTCTTACAACAAAGATCCTTCTTCAAATATAACCTGGGCACCAAATTTTATGTAAACTATTTTAGAACATGTGTACAATGCATTGTTTAATGTCCTCAAAATCTAAGTTTCCTACTCTTCACAGCCTTTGGATCTTCTTTCCAGAGGACATGTATTTTAAATTGCTTTTCTTGTAGTAATAATAGCTATTTATTGTGCAAGTTACTCCCTGTCATCACCCTTGTACAAATATTTGCTTGTTGAATATAATCAGAATATGGTGGTTTATTTTGATTTCCTAGAGAAGAAAACAATTTTCCTAAAGTCAAGAAATAGCAAAGCTAGTTTCCTTTAGTATGATAGGTCATGTTTTATGATTTTGTTGCAAACAAATACATGATAAACTTTTTGTTAAAATCAGTGTTTGGATGGAACTCAACTTGTTTTCATAGTTATGAAGCATAGCTTAAGAAGCGGTTACGACTTTGCAAGGACTAGAAAGTGTGTCTTCCTTCTCCCAGAAGTTATGCTTCTTTAAGGAGAGTAGGCAGTCTTGAGGATAATTGTCCAGTTCCTCCTAAGACTGAATTCTTTTGCAGTGATTGGGCCCTAACTATTGTCAGGACAATTTGGATAATTAAAGATGTAATATAATTTAACTGAAATTTCTCCCACACTACCATTATACCCCTTCTGGTTATAACTAGTTGCCCATGCTGTATATGTAATCTTAACATACAGTGTTATCCTTAAGGTCAGTCCATGGTTTGAGATGCCTTATAGCTAAGATCTTCTTTACTACAGAAATGGTGCTTCTTACCAAGTATCTGATGTGAACACCAGGTTTTATATAAACCATCTTAGTTCATGTGCACAGTACTCTTTTGTTTTTGAGGTAATTATAGTTCAATTATATTAAACATTTCAATTCTATTTTAAGATCCATTTTTAAATGTAGAATGGTATAAAAGAAATTGGCAAATATTTAAGTGTTATACCAGTTACAAGGCTTAATATCTCTCTTCTACTTTAGAACTTTGGACAACAGAGTTTGCTTTGCTTAAATCAATTTGATGTAATGTTAGCTTTTTTTTTCACCTCTGATCTTAGGAAATACTCTTAGAGACATGGCACTGTTTTGTTAGAAATTATGAACCTCCTTTAGATTTTCATTTAACCATTAAGTACGATTCGTGTAATCATTAATGACATAGCATTTATGAAATTTTTTCTATATAGCAGTCATTATGATAAGTGTTTTTTTCCCTGAGCTCTTGATTTAATATGCAAAGCAGTCTTACAAGATAGGTATGTTTATTATTTCCATTTTCTATATAAATTACTAAAATAGGTTAAGTGATTTGTCTAAGGTTATTAAATAGGACTTGTGAATGGGTCAGAATTCAAATTGGTCATACTGATTCCAAAAACTTGGAGTTTATGATTTTATGACTAGATAGATGCATGAAGGGACTGGCTGGTGAAGAAGAATGTTGAATTTAGTTCAGTTAGTGAGAGAGCAATAAATGTGAAGCTCACTCTTGCTTCAAAAGCAAATAAGAAACAAAAACAGCTGGGATCCTGAGCTCTCACAGATACCCCTAAGAGTATGACTAGTGGTACCCATCATCTGGCAGCTTGCAGAGATGAATGGAAGCCTTAACCTTCTCAAAGTGAGAGCTTACCTCAGCAGCAAGGAAGGAAGCACTGGAGCCTGTACCCAAACCATGTTTACCAGACCTGTGTGTCCTGTACTGCTTTGAGCAGCACAATGATACAAGAACACAAGCCAGAGGAAACTGGCCTTGTTAAGCAATACTACTGTGCCAACAAAAGGCTGCAACTTAGTTCTGAAGGAGAATTGGGAGTTGTGTATTCAATAGCTAACTACATGAAATGTCATAGACATGTCTATTCCCAAAGATGTTTATTTGGTAATATATTTTAATAGAAAAATTTAAAGTTTGATAAATATTACATTTTTATTTTAACAATTTCATAGACCCTTGTTCATTTTTTTATGAATTCACTTCCAAACAGATTATTTGAAGATGAATCCCCAGTTTATTATACTGAATTACAGTATAATTAGAAAATAGTGTTGTGGTTATTAAATTTAACTATGACTAGCAGACATTTTTACTAAAAGTAATGAAGTTCATGGTAGTTCAGATTCAGTTCAATTTAAGATTCGTTGAAATAATGATCCATTTGATTTTTTTGTTTATGGTTAGGAAAACACTATTATAAACCTAGAAAATGTTCTTGCTTCAATCTGTGTTTTAAATTGTTAGCAACTAACAATAAATTTGAGGACAAAAACATGAATTTCTTTTAGGTCCATTTTTACCATGGCTTAGAGTTGTACAGGGCTGGAGACCTGACAAAAGTTATACCTTCCTTGTTATCCCTGAGAGCTTTTTCATCTAATAATCATTTGATCCTCCTCCTAGGTGGTATAGTAACTAGATGGAGAATATTCTTACATGGAGCCAAATATTCATTGTTTTTTAATAAAAGTATTGAAACATGAGCCCTACCTTGAAACTGAAATTGCTGCTTGATATCCCAGTCATCAAATTCCATTTTGCACACATTACTGTAAAAACTGTTTTTAGTTCATGAGAATCAGCAATATCAACTTCTTTCAGAATTACACAATTCTTTTTATTGTGGAGAATAGTAAAAATGAAAAGGTGCCTAGAACTTTTGATAGTTCTAAATTTAGATGACCCTTTTTGCATTTTCTTTTTCTTTTCTCATGGGGCTTGAAACTAGGCCCTGGCCACTGTCTCTGACCTCTTTCGCTCAAGACTAGAGCTTTGCCACTTTGAGCCACAGCACCACTTTCAGTTTTCTGGTGGTTAATTGGAGATAAGAGTCTCACGGGGACTTTTCAGTATAGGCTGGCTTCAAACCATGATTCTCCGATCTCAACCTCCTGAGTAGCTAGGATTACAGGCATGAGCCAGTGGCCTCTTTTTGCATTTTGTTTTTATTCTTTTTTTTGGGAGGGGGAGGTCTGGTCCTGGGGCCTGAACTCTGGGCCTGGGCGCTGTCCCTCAGCTCTTCAGCTCAAAACTAGCACTCTGCCACTTGAGCCACAGTGCCACTTCCGGCTTTTTTCTTTTTGCTTATGTGGTACTGAGGAATCGAACCCAGGGCCTCATGCATGCAAGGCAAGTGCTCTACCACTGAGCCACCTTCCCAGCCCCTGTTTTTATCCTTTATATCACTCACTTTTATTTTAGTGTTTTTCCCCCCTGTACCATAAACTTTCAAAATGCTTTGCATGTAGAAGTAAATAGTCTAGGTACCAAGCACTAAATCTTCGTGGCCCTGGTTATTATTTCTAGAGAGGTTAAACCAGCTCTCAGGTGCCCACAGTGCTACCTGTCATCCATTTACATTGCCAAGGGCATTAGAACACCGGAAGCTGCAGGCAGGGTGATGAGTTGAGGTTGGCTGGCGGGTGAAGTAGCATTCCCTATAGACTTGCTCAGACATCTTGCCTCTGCTACTATGGTACATTTTAAGATGAAGTCATTATTAAAGAACATTTAGCAACAAAAATTTTAACCTAAAAGGCCAAAGCTTAAATCTAACTTTTAGAAAATAAAAATCTCTGGCACTCTTACACTTTTCATAGGAAGCCATTTATAAAGCAAAAGCTTTAAAAAGCACCGCAGTGTTATTTTGTGATTTTCCTTTATCCAAGAAGTTTAATGAAAAGTTTCAGTAAACATGTAATTTCAAGAATTGGCTTTTTCTTAGATGCTGTTCTTTTGTTTTGGAGATAATTCTTCTAAAGTTGTTTTTGTAAATTACTTGCCCTGATATACTGTTTTTCATTTTTTAATTTTTTTTTTAGGGATATCCCTGTGGATTTCAAATACATAGCAGAACCCAGCATGCATTCCATGCCTGCAGTGACTTTGTCACCAAATGGTGAGTCGTGCATAGAATGTGCTCCCGTTAACTGAGCTTTCACGACACAGTGTATTGCTAAGTGTCATGAGAATGTTGGCCACTACCTCCCAGGGTAACTTTGTCACAGTGCCACATTAGTATCAGGACACCTTTTCAAAATTAGAAATTTTTTGTTTTATGTGAGTCACCTCACCTTATTTTGAAAAGTGAAAATAAAAGAAACAATGACTTACAACTAATATTTACTGAGTATCTAAGGATTTCTGATAATCCTTCCTTTTTTTCTCTAGTAATTCTTCCAATGGGATCAAATTCAATAAATCATTCAGTAAGCTCTTCTCTTTGAAAGGGATAGGAAGTTCAGTCATATTCCCAATAAGAATGCCTGAGCAATTCACTAAAAAAGATTTTCTCAAGCAAAAGCAAAAAAGATAAATATTTTATACTGTTTTCCATTCAATAGTTCATTGCCTTTTAAGAACAAGATACTTTATGCTGCACACACAATGACATTATATCCATATTATAGCTTTACATGAGGGTATTGAGCAGAAAACCTGAGATTTAGGGACCATTGTCTTTGAAGCTAACTCACATAACTACTGTAAGTATAGAACAAGGATTAGGAGGCAAAGAATTTGCTCCTCTGTCTGGACATCTGCACAGGCAGATCGGGGTCAGTCTTCAATTGTCCTGTCATTCTTAGGAGAAGAACAGCCTGTCTGGATCCTACTTTGATATTATGAGGCAGCTACATTCCATGTAACTTGTTTTTAAAACCAAACTATTTCACATACTATGCCCATCTTGAATAAGATCATTTGCTCACTCAGGCAGTGTTAGGACCTTCCCAAGAATATAGGATGCAAGTAAATACTGTACTTTAAGGTCTAAAAGCTGTATGATGCTTGGGTACATGAAAGCTATGTGCCTTTTAAAAACAGTATAGTTTTGTTCATCAAATGTGTCATTTGGTGATAATCCTAGATTTTTCTCACCAGAATTAATCTTTCCCTCATAGTTAGCCACAGATAGGGAAGTTGATTTTTTCCTCAAAGTTCTATTTTCTATACATATTATAAATTAATTCCACTCAAATATTTTATTTAGCTCCTTAGAGTTACCGTATTTACTATTTTGTAAAAAAGCTTTTATATGAGCAGTAGTCAGTAGTAATAGGATTATAGGTACAGTATCTATTACTTCAGATAAAACTATCTTTTGCCTGCCAGTAACTTATTTTATAACAATTTACAGCTGGCACCAGCTTTATTCTCTATTATTATAAAATAATTAGGAGCAAAAAACTGGCAGTGGACATCCTTAAAATATTACTTAATTTTTTATTCTTTCTCTAAAATATCTCATTTCTTGAATTTTACAGGAAAATGGTTAGCATGCCAATCAATGGACAACCAGATCTTAATTTTTGGAGCACAGAACAGATTCAGGTTAAATAAGAAAAAAATTTTTAAGGGCCATATGGTTGCAGGCTATGCTTGTCAGGTAGACTTTTCACCAGATATGAGGTAAGTTTAAATCGTCTATTCTCATATTCAAATATGATGATATGATACAAACTCTTGTATAAATAACAGTACTTTACAAGTCACTTTCACATGTATTTATTTGTTTGAGAAATAGGTAATCTGTCAAAATAAAGGCAAGAACAAGTTACAAAATTATATTTTGCTTTTCTTTAGGCCCCTCAGTATATCTCCTCATATTACTTAGGCCTGTGCCTTTTAACTACCCAGTAAATCTCTGGCTAGCTACATCACCAATGCTTTCTCACCCTCTCTCCCTCCCTTTCTCTCTCTCTTTTTGTGCTCTTACTATGGCTTGAACTCAGAGCCTCAAGATCTCACATGGCTTGCTTGCTCACTGCTAGAACTGTACAACTTAAGCCAAACTCCAGTCCAGCATTTTACTGGTTAATTGGAGATAGAGTCTCTCTAATTTAGGAGGGGGAGGGGACTTCAGGTAGCTTCCAACCTTGTTCCTTTGATCTTAGGCTTCTCAGTAGCTAATGTTAAAGATGTGAGCCACTGGCAACCAGCTTATTTTTCTTTTTACTCTAAGCAAAGCTATAGACTGAATAACACCAAAATGATTGATTCTATAACTCAGATGAAAGTAACTTTAGCAAATTTATCAGTGCTGAAAATTGAAATCCAGCTTTTGATATTTCTAGGTCACACTAATTGTGAAGCCTACAGTCTTACTAAGAGTGAAATTACTCACTCATTTCCCCATTCCTAGCCAAAATAAATAGGTAGAAGAAATTTAGAAATCCCTGTGTGTTTAGTATGATGATTAGTACTTATGCTTACCTTTGATTCAGTTTTGGGTATATTCATAGGACAATGAAGTAAAAATATAATTAAGAAGGTAATAAAGTTCATGTAGTACTGTTTATCTGATGTGTTCACTGGATGTTTTTGAAACTGGTTGTATGTTATTTCAGACTGTTTACACACTGATTGTGATTCATTATGGCCCGCTACGACTCCTAGTTTGTCTAATTACAAATAATTCTCTAACTCACTCCTATAATCTGGGTTACTCAGAAGGCTGAGATCTGAGAATCTCTGTTTGCAGTCAGCCCAGGCAGACAAATTCTCCAGATTCTTATCTCCAATTAACCACCAAAAAGCTGGAAGTAGAGCTGTTTCTCAACTGATAGAACACCAGCTATCAGCAAAAATGCTGAGGAAGAGAAAGCACAGGTCCTGAGTTCAAGCCTGGTTCCAGAAAAATTAATAAAATTTTCTAGGACCACATATAGTAATTCATGCCTGTAATCTTAGTTACTCCAAAGGCATAGGTAGGAGGAACACAGTTCAAAGACAGCTGAACCAATAGTACAAAATCTTATTTTCTTTAAAAAAAAAAAACTAAACTAAAAACAAAAGAATGGAGCTCATGTAGCAGAACAAGCATGAGGCCCTTAGTTCAAATCCTAGTACTGCCAAAACAATAATAATAATAATTTCCTACTCTTAGATTGCTAGCTCAATGGGGTGGTAGTTTAGGTAGAAATTCAAATTATAGCCTATCTTATGATTCTGAGTGTTGTGTATTTTCATTAATTTGTTTTAATGAAAGTAAAAAGACACATTTTGGTTATTGACCCACTTTAGCCCTTTAAAATGTTTGAATAATGTGAATTTATTTTTCTTCTGTTGCAGCTATGTGATTTCAGGAGACGGAAATGGAAAATTAAATATCTGGGACTGGAAAACCACAAAACTGTACAGTCGGTTTAAAGCTCATGATAAGGTGTGCATAGGTGCAGTGTGGCATCCACATGAAACTTCCAAGGTCATCACATGCGGGTGGGATGGTCTCATCAAATTGTGGGATTAATGGGAATAGCCCTTCAACTACCTAGGATCGTTTTTTGATCCAAAGTCATATTTAACTATATTTAATTATTAAATGTTAGTTGACAACTTGATTTATAGATAATGTTTTCCTTGTATGGCCTTATGAAATTGAACCATTGTTCAAAAAAAAGTTTGTAAATTTGCCTCATATAATTTCATTGGTAACTTCATTTTGTTCTTTATAGGTGTTATTTAAACAAAGAATGACCATTGACTTTCTATTTGACAAGCCATTCTTGTTGCTGGGCAGTTTGTATTTATCCCCATATGACATTACTGAAAGGATCTCTTTGGTGTCAAGAAAGAACCCCTTCTTGGGTTTGGGATCCAGAGAAAATAATGTAGTGAATGACTAAGAAAGATAACATATATTTACCAGTTCAACTAAAAGGGTGATAAAGAACAGGGATAGTGTAATTTAATATATACTCAAAGAATAAAATCTCTCCCAATTATTGTTCCCAGTACTTTTAGTGGAACAAGTTCTAATCTTTGGCTTCATGAATTTCACAGTTTTTTTTTACATACATTCTATATTTTTAGTTGTAAATCAGTCTTTGATTGCAACATCCCTGAAATTATTAAACAATGTAAAATTAAAAATTAGATACTTCCTCATCAGTGTGCACAGGAAGCAAAGAATTACATTATTTCTGAAGCTGGAATTCGAGAGAATGAGCCACTGTTCTGAATTGATGTTCACTGTCAGTGTGGATGTGGCCACACCCTCAGAAATCACGGCTGGTGTGTCATACACAAATGTTACTCCTGAAATCTCCTCATAGGAGGCAGAGTAGAAAGACATTTTAGCATTCTCATTTTGCTTGTGGATCCAAAAACCAGAACTTTTTAGGATTATAAAAAAATGAAGGGGGAGAAAAATGACACTACAGGAAGATATCTAGAGTTCCCCAGTCTGAGAAGCAGTGACTGTGCTTAAAAAAAATAGTAATAATAATGACAGTATAGTTAAAAAGTTTTAGATTATGAAATCTCAACAGCCTCTTGAGTATAGTCACTAATAGCACTTTAGTCTGACAAGTTATTTCTCCTGCTTTACAAATCTATGTTAGTTGTTTAAATGGCTTGAAATATTTCAGAAGGACCGTATGACAAAAATGGGCTGATAGCTGTTCCAAGTGCTGTCTTAGAGAGCAAAATCATGTTGAGTGTTGATAATTTAAGAACATCACCTCTGAGGCGTGTGCTACTATCCTTGCAGCACAGGTTTCTTGCCCTTAGAGAGCTTCTGTTTTTAAATTTAAGAACGCCTGGCAAATAGGACTAGGCTTTTTGTCACATATGAATGAATTTCAAAGAAGAAAATAGGAAAAGAGCATAAAAGTGCATAGGCATATTGAATCATAGGCACACAATCATACTGCCTAGCTGCTGCCATTTCTGTATCTTTTGGGAAGGGTGGAATGTAAGAGGAAGGAATTCAGATTAAACATTTCTTTAGTCCCAAGCACTGGTTTTAATAAATGTGGACTATTGAAATGTGATGGGATTTAAACTGTTGTTCAGCACCAATATTGTATATGTTACAAATCATAATTTCTAAATCTGGATTTATTTTTTTGTGTTTTTGACTTTCTAAGCTAAGTAGCTGTATATAAAAGTTTTCTCTGTTTTTGAAAAGATCCTATTTTTAAATAAAGCATTTTTTTATATAAAGTGTTGTTGAAGTGTTCATTGTGAATTATACAAGACATTTTTGTAAATGTAAACACTGGAATGATTAGATCAAGCTAATTTGCATCCATTCTACATACTTTTGTGAGAACATTTAAAATCTACTCTTTTGGCAGTCTTTAAGTCTACAACATATTGCTATTTATTATAACCACTATTCTGAACAACAGCTGATACACAATATGTATCTGTAGCTGATACTTAGCAATGGGGGTCAGTACTGGGTATACTCGGCTTCTCTACTGAAATAATCCAAACTAAAATTCAAACTTGGCCAGAAAAATACTTCATTCCAATTTTATTATACAAATTACAAAAATAAAGTTATTTTGTGTGAAAAGTAGATGAAGTCATCGGCTTTAGAAAACATTTTAATACATTGAGAAGCACCAAGAAAATCAAGCCCACTTGATTTTCTAAAGATCTTAAGTGTAATATTATTTTTAAAGTTTAACAATCTCCAAATTTAGGCAGTTTGGGTTATGGTTTCATATAAGATTCAAATACCTCTTTCAATGTAGAAAAAAAGCTATTTGAACATAAGTGTATTACTGACTTTACAAAGTTCCATCAATCAGATAGTACAAAAAAAATTTTTTTACTTACAAAATAAACAAAAAAGGGTTAGAGATGTAGGTCAGTAGTAGAAGTTTTATCTAATACACACCAGGCCTTGGGTTCAATCCATTTTTTTGTTGTTGTTGTTAAAAAGAAAAGAGCCAACAAATGTATAGCCAGCACAAAGAATAATGACTAATTCAGCTTGGAGGTATCATATTGTCAAGTACAGATCATCTGTTTAAGTGAGGCCTTCCTTTTATGCTGAGCTTGGCTTCCTGACTTAATCCACATTTGGCAAAACCCAAACATTTAATACTAAGAAATTCAAATTTTGGACTATTTACTAAAAGCTAACAAGGCAGAAATGCTGACAGATAGTCCAGTAACATATTGAACTGAGCCCTGTAAATTCATGGATTTACTGGTTTTCTACCCTGTTGTAAATATTACTAGACTTGCAGTCAGTTCTGATAAAAAGTTGTTCACTTTTCCCTGGGTCTCTTCATGTGAAAGTGTCAAATAACTATAAATACTTACATGACAACTTAGTATAATGACATCAAACATAACCATGATAGAAAAAGAGGCAAGGGAGAATTATTTTATCTTTGACTTTCACCTCAGTGTGTGGCACAGTTCGTTCTGAAAGGCAGCTTCCAAATCACATCCTCATGTGTCCATTCACCTGAAGAAGCGCAAGTCTTTTTAATCATTTGATAAGAGCATTATTAAATTTGTATTTTTATGAAACACTACCCTTGTCGTCGCTAATTAAGCAGATTTATGTCACAGATATTCACATTTATCTCATTTATCTTCAGGCTAAAGACATTTTAAGCAAAGAACAGTCATTTAAAAATGCCAAGTGATTGTGGCCTTTCTAAAGCCCAAGTAAAAAAATGCCAAGTGCTGGGACTTGGTACTTGCCAGAGCAAGTATTCCTCCCAGGCCCTCCAAGACCTTTTCTGGCAGACATGGGGTCCTTGTGTTTCTTCAATAAGCTACTTTTAATTAAATAGATGGTTTAAGTGAAGCAAACCCATGTACCACAGAATTACCCCTATTCTAACAGACTTACAATCTGAGTTAAATGTATTTGTAACTTTTTGCCTTATATTCATAAGGAGATAAAAGAGTGTCTTTCTGCCAAGAGGTCTTAATTTGGTGATGGCTACCAATGGAGGCTGTGCTGGGGTGGGGACCATGCATGGCCTTTTGGGCATCTGACTGAAGTATAAATTCCTGTTCCTGGTAATGGAGAAACTGTGTAATCTCTCAGCGTTTCTTTACTTAAACATCAGGAAAATGACTCTTGTTAAATTGTTGAGAGCATTAGGAATAATCCACGCAAAGTGGCTGGCACATGGTAAGTTCGAAGTACTAGTAATTCTTGATTTTGTTTGCTTGCTGTATTTTGTATTGCTTTTGTGGTAAGTTCTTGGTGATGGATGTTTTGTCTTCTCACAAGATATTGTATTGTTTCCTGTTCTCTGCAAGCAAGTACCAGTGCAGTCGGTTGGTCATAATCTGTCCCCTTTTATGCCAACTTATACCAGTACTTCTCACAGGACTTCATCCCTTAGGAGACACTTGGCACTGTCTACAGACATATCTGTCACAACTTAGAGGACTATCTAGGGGTCAGAAGCCAAGACTGTTGCTAAGCTTCCCTACATGCCTAGAACATCTCTCACGTCCCTGTCAAAGAATTACCCAACTCCAAATGGTAATAGTGCTAAGTTTAAGAAATCTTAACTTTATTGATTGTGATGAGCATATTTCTAGAAACAGGAAACCATAGCAACCATCAGAACTTTCAAACATTAAGTAGGAATAACCATTGAATAGGCTGCATAGTAGGTGGATACGAGTGGGTGTGTTTAAATTCCTTTTTAACAGCACATCCATTCTTGTTTGATATATATAGTGTGTGTGTGATGAAGTCAATGCACCACCAATCTAACATAAATGGTTAACTTGCCTTATACAAAATAGCTTTCACTAATCAAATCTTTAATTCTATGTATACCTGTATATAAAAGTTCATCAGACTGGACATTTAAAAGTCGACACATCTTATACTTTAGCATAAAATATTTACTATGTATATATTTCAGTGTATAAATTTTTATGAAAAATATCTGCAATATAATATAAACAAAACTAGACTGCAGTTAACTTTTCCATGCAAACTCATAGTGTTTAAAATGCTTAACTGAGATACTTTACTGAGCCACTATTTTCCTTCCTTTTCTTTTTCTTGCTTTTTGGGTTTTGTTATTGCTGCTGCTGCTGTTGTTGTTGTTGTTGTTGTTGTGCTGTTACAGGGGCTTGGACTCAGGGCCTGGGTGTTGACCCTTAGCTTTTTTCACTCAAGATTGTTACTCCACTACTTGAACCATAGCTCCACTTCTAACTTTGTGTCTATATGTCTGTGTGTGTGCACACACACATGTGTATACTATGATAATTGGGATAAGAGGCTCATGGACTTTCCTGCCCTAGCTGGCTTTGAAACTGATCCTCACTCAGCTCTCAGCCTCCTAGTAGCTAGGATTACAGGCATGAGCTACCAGTGCCCAGCTATCCAACCTGTTTTCAGTTCAACAGCTTTCATTAGTGCAGTGAGTTCTTAAAACATTTTTAAAAACCCTATCAGAAATGTTGGACTCAAGTTAGTGAAATTATCCTATGTATCCTAGTATGTGTTCATTTCTCACATGAGAAGTGATCATTGTTAAGCTACACAAAAACAAAAAGGCAACCAGGAATATCTGAGAAAAATGTTTAGGCAAGTGTTTCTACAAAGAAAAATCTGGGAGCAGGGATGAAGTGTGGCGAAAATCAGGTTTTGATTTGTTTATTCAAAATAGAGAATTTGAATTTCTGTAAGCAGAACTGATAGAAATAATTTGATTCTTGACAACCTACATGTTCTGCTGAGGCTGAAGCAGAGGGAATGCGAAAGTGATGACTCTCAGATCCTGC
Organism: Dipodomys ordii; assembly: GCF_000151885.1. Taxonomy (NCBI): domain Eukaryota; kingdom Metazoa; phylum Chordata; class Mammalia; order Rodentia; family Heteromyidae; genus Dipodomys; species Dipodomys ordii. Next base: position 826,198 of record NW_012267278.1, on the reverse strand, counting down.
TTTGTGCTTAGTTTCACTGGAAATGAAAGGGATTTAAAGCTGGGTACAGAAAGAATCTTGAAGCTCTTCATAGTCCCTTTTAAGTTCAGGGCAGAATATGGTATCTGAGTTTCCAGAAACCAGAAGCAATAGTTTTTATGAAGCCACAGTGTGGTCTCAGCAAGGACTGAGAAGGAATGACTGAAATTCACAAGGTTGAAAAGCATATTTCTAAGGTGAACCAGCAAAATCTGGAAAGAAGTGAGTTAAATCAAATGAAAGCCCCAATTTTGAACAGTGAACAATGAACTTAAGAATCTCATCAAACTAGTAAAAGTGGGTTATTTATATAATTTCAGCATTGATGAATTCACAGACTATAGAGACATAATGGGTTTATAAGGAAAAATTATATACATCCCCCACATTCTATCAAAGGCAACAGAACCCAAGTCTGGATAAATGGGGGTATCCATGTTTGTCCCTTCCACCAGTATTAACTAAACACCTCTCACACATTGAGCACCAGGCTATATGCACTGTAAAGACAACACCACAATCCCTGCTTGAGCAAGGATTAGACAGCTAGCTAGAGGGAGGATTGAACTTGTGGCCAGGAGAATGGAAAGATCCCTCTGCAAACATGTCCTTGATGAGGTCCTGCTTCTATTTCCATCTCGTGTTCACCCAGCTTAGAGTGTAACAGCTACTAGCATTGAAAATGTCTTTCTTCAAGAAGAGCTGTGGTTTAGACAAATCTTTATAACTGTGAAAAAGCCTGAAATCCTTCCACTCTAACTCTTTGAAGAGGCTGTACCAGAACCGCACCACACTGCTGTCATTGCCGCTGACCTCAAAGCCAGGCCAGTGGAGGTGGATCTCAAAGATGAGCTGTCCAATCTGATCAAGGACATCTTCCAAAATAAGATTCTCCAAAACTTTCCATTCTGCACTTTCCAGATCTGCCTTGAGAACATCAATCTGTAACAAAGCAATGAAATGAGATTCTCAGGTTCAATAAATCGCTTAAAAATACCTTTTTCATATCATAAACCTCATACTATATCCCAAGGCAGCAGAGGTTTTAGAATTTTAGATTTGGAAGTCCTCTTCTCACAGAATGAACATGAATGATATGTCTAAGGTGTGAATTTCAAACCTCATTTTCAAACCACATGTTAATAATTCAGAAATGATGAGATACCAGGTAGAAATCATAGCAGACATCTTGCTTTCTGCCCTGGGGGACATCTTGCTTTCTACCCGAGAGGCCAGAACACATGTATCAGCCTTTTCCTACAACCTGGATGCTACACCAACGAACCCAGCTAAGCCATGACAGAATGAGGGCTACCGCAAGGAAGAAGATAGGAATGGGAAATTAATGTTTTGCAACCAATCAGGCTCTGAGAGTCAGCACCTTTTTGATGGCTTTGCATAAGGAATTATAATCACAAAACTTTCAATCCCAGAAAACAATGAAATCAGTCTCCTTATTTCAAAGGTTACATCCCTGTGAAGTGACCTCAAGACTTTTGCCCTTCGAGAAGCTGCCAAAGTCACTAATATCTTGCCTCATGGAAATGACAATGTCTTTGCTGGTTTAGAGAATGGGTAGCCACCAAGACTAATCCAGCTCAGCCATTTCTCTTGGTGCATATCTGGTAACATTCTCCTATGAGGCTGAAATGTGAGGCTCCAAGGTCACTTGTGTGACCTTAGTAGGCTGGAGCAAGTACACAGAATTTGCATGTAATTGATTCAAGAGAATGGGCTTTACATAATGCCCTGAGACCTTGTGGAAGATGGGATAGTTTCACTTCTTGCATTAAATGGTGCCTTCTGGTCTGAGAAGAGTGAAGATAGCATTCCCAACTCACTGAGAAATTTTAGAAAAAGCTATATGTCTGTGAACCAGCTTGTGGGCCAATGATTACCAAAAATCAAAGAGAAGAGAAAAGGTGAAAGGAAAAACCATTCTCTGAAGGATTGACCCCCCCCCCCTATTATCTCAGGTGCATACAGAGGTCAGGCAAGCCACCAGATATACACAGACTGCTTAACACAGGCAGGGCAATCTATCTAAGCCTGGCTGTAAACATTCCATTGTGGGCCTCCACAGCCCTCGACCTAATGACTTTTTGTTAACCTCTGCCTCCTTGCTCAGACCCCATAAAAGCCCTACTCCAATCCCACCTCCCGTACACAGCCTCCATCCATGCAGGAAGGTCTGTGCCCCTTCCTGCTCTTCAATAAACAGTCCAAGCCTGTTGAGAATCAAGTACAATCTAGTCCTTTTCCTTTCTCTTCCATTTTCATAACATTCTCTATGAAAATAACAGCAAGGGCATGTTCCCTGGGGATATCTATCTATCTATCTATCTATCTATCTATCTATCTATCATCTATCCGTCCATATATTTTTCTGTGAGTAGATCCCTACTGCCCAGGAACTTACCTGGCTTTGTTTAATCTTAGTGGTTTTAAGCAGAGTGCTCCTGAATTGAGGGTAATTAAACTGCCAAAAGAAATACTAAAAATTTCACAAAATGTTCTGATTCACATACACCAGCATTTGTTGGATTAAGTCACGCAGCCAGGGATTTCTTAGATTCCTTACAGATCAACATCCACCAGTTTTCTGTGGGCTTCCATGTGAGGGTCCTGAGGCAAAATACTAAAGGGGCAGGGTAGAGTTGAGGATGTAGCTCAGTGGTAGACATTTGCTTAGCAAGTGTGAGGCCCGGAGGAGGTTAATCCCCAGCAACAAAAAGAAAAAGGAAAAAAAAAAAAAAGAATAGCAAGAGGGTAGGAGAGATGAAGGAAAACACAAAGGTAAATTTAGTTAGCTTAAAATTGATTTAAAACTGCACTGGTAAGATGGAGGAGTCATACTCTATTGTTTCCAAATAGACTTTAGGCAAATTATCAATCAAATTATAAACAGAAGAGAACAAAATTATTATGTTAAATTATAGTAAATATAGTTGGCTTGCTTTAGAATCTGTTTTGTTTATAGTACTGAGGTTTACAGTCAGACACTCTTCTCTTTCATCTGGACCATATCTCCTGCCCTTGCTTTAGTTTTGTACTTTTGCCTGAATCAACCTCAGACTACAATCTTCCTATCTCCACTTGCCTAGTAGTTGAGATATAGGTATGAGCCACCATAGACATAGCTTGTTTTTGAGATAGGCCCTGGAGTTGTATACTCTAAGGTATACCTCTAAGGTAGAGATCCAGTTTTAATATACATAATTCAAATACAGTCTAAAAGAAAATCTATTTTAAATATTACAACACCTCCATCCTCTTAGATTTGGATGACTGAAAAAAAAAATCTCCTTCTTTGACTAGAATTGTATAGGTTGATCAAAATCATTCACCCTAGGGGTACTATGACACCTAGTTACACTATATTTAATCTCTTCCCTATGTTGTGACCCAAGAACATGGACACCCAGAAAGCTGTGAATAAAACATATTTCCCTCTCCTTTGGTACATTTTCTGTTTCTTGCATTTCAGAATGCCCCATTACCATTTACTACTTTGCAAATGTGATTTTCATTATTATTGCATAATGCAGCCAGTATCAGTATTATTAAAAAGTACTAAACATTTCTAAATGAGATGTGCCACTTTTAGGATTCTATTATGATCCTAAAAATCATGCAAATGATTATATTGGAATAAAAAGTGCCAATCCTAATACAAACAAGTTTCTAGAGGAAATCAAGGAACTGTTAATTTCCTACAAACTTTGGGATAAAAGACAACATATTCATGGGTAATAGAGGCTCAAAGATGGTAGATGAAACAAGCCATTTGGTATGATTTCAAAGGGATCTTCCTCAGACAAATGGAGACAGAAAGAGAATATAAACACAATATTCAATGTACATTTATGAAAATGGAAACAGGTAAATTGAGGAGATGGGTAAGGTTGGGGGCGATGGCTAGGAATAACAGAAGGGTGACACTGAATATGATAAATTATATTAGCAAGGTACAGGTGGCTCATACCTATAATCCTAGCTACTCAAGAAGCTGAGATCTGAGGATTTTGGTGTGAAGCCAGCCCAGGCAGGAAAGTCTGTGACTCTAATCTCAATTAACCACCAAAAAGTAGAAGTACAGCTGTGGCTCAAGTGGTAGCCTTAAGAAAGCTCAAGAACAGCCTGCGTTCAAGTTCCCGCACTGGCACAAAAACCAAAACAAAACAAATGTATTATCTCACAGCTGTGAAGTCTAGAAGCCCATTTCTTCCTGGAGACAGCTTTGGGTGTTTTCTGGTAATCTTTGCCATTTCCTGGCTCCCACATCACCTCCATCTTCATATGCTGTTTTCTGTATGACCATGTTTGTGTCCAACTTTCCCCATTTTATAATGACATCAGTCATATTGGATTAGAATCTGGTGTACTCCATGATGACTTCATTTTCAGTAAGTATATCTATAATGACCATCTTTCCAAATAAAGCTACATTCTGAGTCACTAGAGGTTTGCTCTGAAACATATTCATATGGGGGATAGAGGAAGGACTCAGTTGAATCACTAACAACATTCAAGGCAACCATCAAAATAGGACTTTTGGAAGGCAGTGTGTGTTCAGGAGCCAACTTCAAGAGCCAGTGCTTCAGAAGTGTTTTGTTAAAGGAATCCAAGGTCTGAGACTGTCAGAGGCAATTACTGATGTGGCTCTACTAGTCCCCATATCAGCCAACACTGGCAACTACAACCTTGCTAAGTGCCAGACTCAGAGCAAGTCAACAAGCCCCCTAGGTCCATTGAAACCACCAATGCAAAAATCTCTTTACTTCATTCTCAGCCATTCAACCTGGCCCAGCTGGACTTCTGATCTTTTCCACTCTCTATTTACCTGCTTCCTTTCCCTCTTGAATCCCCTCAGCACTCCACACCCTTAGCTCTACTGCTTTCTACTCAAAATGTTTCCCTTAGCAGGCTTTCCTATAGCACAGCAGATTTTGCCATTATAAGCTGGCTGGCTTTCAAGGACAGAAGAAATAATCTCCACAGTACCTTTCAAGTAAGAGCAAGTCTGGGCATGATGAAGCATCACTCATTGCATTCTACTGGTGAAAGCAAATCATAAAGTCAACCTAGATTCAAAAGGGAGGCAAAATAAGTTCTAGCCATTGAGGATGGCATGCACAGAGTTAGTGGGGTGAGGGACTTGTTCATGGCCATCTTTTCAGATAATTGGCCAAATCAATCAGTGTTTTCTGGGTGCAAGCAATGCTCAGGAAGGATGAATAATATTCATCAAAATGTTATCAAAGAAGGGACCACTGCTGGATGTCAATGGCTCACTTGTGTAAGACTAGCTAGCTACTCAGAAGGCTGAGCTCTGAGGATCAAAGTTCAAAGCTATTCAGGGCAACAATGTCCAGGAGACTCTTATCTCAGAGGTGTGGCTTAAGTGATAGAGAGCTAGCCTTGAGCTCAGAAACTGCACCTAGGCCCTGAGTTCAAGCCCCAGAACTGGAGCATGTGTGCATGCCCACGCGTGCACACGTACACACACACACACACACACACACACACACACACACACCACCCCACACAAAGGAGAGAGGGACCATAATTAAAACATGCATTTGGCTTGGTAAGAAATGTACGCATTATCCTGCCCATGCAATTGTAACCCCTCTGTACAGTATGTTCACAAATAAAATAAAATTAAATTAAAAAAATCATGCATTTGCTAGTAGATTAGTTTTCCTTGGAAACTGACAGAGAACCTGGGATATCTGATGGATTAGGATAACTAATAAGGAAAATACTACATTCAGACATGATGGTACCTACCCCTGTAATCAGCACACTGGTAACTGAGACAAGAGAAATGCAATTTTGAAAGCAGTCTGACCTTCATAGAGGATTCCAAGAAAGCCCAAGCACATACAAGACCCTGTTTCAAAGAGAAGAGGAAGAGGGAGAGGGGAGGGAAAGGGAGAGGACAAGAAAGAATGAGTGAAAAACCTTGGCAATACCTAGCCACAGACCCTAAGTCAGAACCATCCAACAAAGCCTTCGTAAAACCGGCCCATGGAAACTATGAGAGAACAAATGGCCAATTATTATTCTCTTAAAAGTTAAGGCTAGGGGCTGATTCACTTACACAACAATAGACACCAAAAAGAATAGAAACAAAATGCTATTTATGCAAAACTTCTTTTTAAGGGCTAAGTTAGGGCTATGGTGGCTCAAGCCTGTAATCCTAGCTACTTGGGAGAGGGAGTCAGATGACTGAAGCTTTAGGCCAAAAAACTTCACAAGACTCCAACCAATGGCTTTCACCCCAGCAACAAGGAAAGCACAAAGGCTGGACTCAGTGGCACTTGCCCATCATTCCCACGGATTAAAGGAAGCACAGATAGGAGGATTATAGTCCAGGGTAGCCTGAGCATAACTCTAAACCTTATAAAAAATGTGACCAACTTTCTCTCTCTCTCTCTCTCTCTCTCTCTCTCTCTCTCACACACACACACACACATGGATTTAAAACTAGGGGTATGACTACTCAAATGATGAATATTTGCTTGATAAGCATGAGGTCCTGAGTTCAAACCATCGTGGTACCAAGTAAATAAGTTAGAAGTTGTTTGCATTGTTCAAATACTGTGGAATACAAAACCACAACATCTAGAAATTAATATATACTTACTAAAGTATATATAGTAAAGTAATAAATGGTCATTATTTTAAAATTAAGCCTATAATAAGCAAAAAGAGAAAGAATTTAAAAACCTATAATCCGCACCTAAGCACATTTTTCTGTGCAAGCATACACATAATACACATCACAACATACATTGACACAATTGACTATATATTTTTATAAACCTGAAATTACAATGTTTCCAAATATTTGTTGTTTATTTGCTGTTTTTCCTGTTCTGGGGATTGAAACCTGGGCTCATATATTAAACATCAAATGCTCTACCATCTAGCTACACCTCTCACCTTAAATTTACTTTTCGATGTAACAGATCATAATACCTTTCCATGACAATACATGTTTATCTGTCATGTCTTCTAAGCAGAGTCCCCGAAAGCTTTCCTTTACCAAGTAAAGGAGTAATTGTATCAAGTAGGTAAGGTTCAAATTCTCTACCCAATTCACTTTTATTTCATACCTGTATGAAATGTATATGTGAGCAGACACACTACCACTTGAGCCATGTCCCCATTTCTGGCTTTTTGCTGGCTATTTGGAGATGACAGTCTCTCAGATTTGTCCACCTAGGCTGGATTTGAATGTCAGTCCTCAAATCTCAGCCTCCTAATATCTAGAATGAGAAATATGTGCCATTAGAGCCTGACTTGGTTCTGTTGTTTGGTTTAACATGTTTTACATTCTATCACTGAGTTATAGGCCAAGCCCTACTCTGGAGCATTCTAAACACACCTGTGCCTTTAGTCTGAAAGATCCACTGGGTTATACAAAAACCTGCATGCCCTGTTTAGAAAGAGCAAGCAAAATAGCGTAGGTAAACTACATACATGCTAAGTCATTTTTATATAATTTGTGATTTAAATTATTTTAATAACAAATGCTTCAATTGTTCTATAGTGAATCTTTAAATAAATATAGACTCTTTTTTCCTCTCTGGAAATTATATATTACAACTTGTTAGTGACTATTACAAGCAATTATAAAGATAATTATAAAGATAATTAACCATCACATCAATCAAAATCTGGAGCTAACAACTGAAGCTATATGAATAACACCATACAGCACATCAATTACCTATCTTAGAATGAGAGATTTTTCCACTTGGGTTCTACTTGAACTGGAAACAACACTGCTCACCTCAATATCAGCTGTCTGTATTGGAGGCCACAACCATACATAAGACTTTTGCAGATGTACTTACATTTGTAAGAGATAAATTCCATTCAAAATCAGCATGTAAAAGTTGAAGATGTGACTCAGTTAGTAGAGCACTAGCCAATAAATGAAAACATTGGGTACTAAATTCAGGTCCCCGTCTCAGAATAAAAACAAAAAAAAAAAAAAAAAGGAAAGAAAGAAAAGGTAGTATGGCTGGGAGCCAGTGGCTCACGCCTGTAATCCTAGCTACTCAGGAGGCTGAGATCTGAGGTTCGTGGGTCAAAGCCAGCCCGGGCAGGAAAGGCCATGAGACTTATCTCCAATAAACCACTCAGAAAACCAGAAGTGGCACTGTGACTCAAGTGGTAGAGTGCTCACCTTGAGCTGAAGAGCTGAGGGACTGCACCCAAGCCCAGAGTTCAACCCCACAATCAACCAAAAAAAAAAAAAAAAGGAAGAAAGTAAAGGTTGTATGTAAATTGAGTTTTGATGTAATTGAACTTATATTTTAAATGTTTATTTGATTCATTAGTGCAGTTCTTTATAAGTACTTTTTTAAAAAATTAATTATCATCAATTACGTACCATCTAGCAAATCAAGTCATCATTCTCTATATTTGGCACAGTTTGGGTCAAAATTCAATCATAATTTTAAAACAATTGCTGCTTCTTGCTTTTTGGCTCAATTAAGAAAAGTTATTATTTAATGATAAAGTACATCTAAACTTCCTTATGTCAAATTTATATCTGCACCTACAAACTAAAAGCTAAATATGGTATCAAGGGAGTATCATAGAAAAATAGAATTAATCTACCTCGAATGAACAAGAGGATTAAAAGCCTCTTTGAGAGCCTTAGACACTAAGCACACTAAATCAGGTTCAATTATCACTGTGAACTGGCAGAAATGTAATGTTACAAAACATCTGCTACCACCAGGGAAGGAGATGAGATTTGCCCCACGCATTATGAGAAGCATGGGGGAATCACTCCGAGATAATCTAAAAGCAATCCTGAACTAATAATAAAGGAAAATATTTTTCATGCAGTAATCAGCTCTCAGAAATGACCTCTGCAGGGAACAACATTCTGCAAATGAATTTAAAAGAAAATGAGGAAAACATTTACGGGGACTTTTTTTTCTAACCCAAATAACCAACTTGATCAAAGAATCTGACCTACGGCTGCTGGGCAAGATTCTTCAGAGCTGAGTCAGGTGATGCACTCATGTCAGACCCAGGCTGACAGGTGAAGAAGTCAGCCACTAAGAGGGTCATTGGTAATATGCAACTATAAGGTACCAAGCAACATAAGGTCCAGGTTGCAGTGAGGGACCTGACCAAAGACAAAATTGGGTGGAAAGTCAGTGGCAGGACCAAGGACAGCACCAACCAGCTGTTTTGAGGTTTCTATCCCACCTCTGGTTCATTGGTTTTCTTGTCCTATACTGCTTATGCAAACGTTGTAAAGTATTTCTGGGAAGGAAATGAAACCTAAAACATATACACCTATGGAACAGAATTTAAATGATTTAAAAGGGCATGAGGGAAAACATTTGCAAAGCATTTGGGGGCCAAATATACAGCTTCTCCTAAGAATCCAAATGTACAGGTGTATAAACAAATAAATAATCAAGTGAACATCCAAATCAAATGCATTTCAGAGAAACATGTTCTCTCTCCTGGATACTTTTGAACTTTGTATGGTAAGTCTGGATCAATCCTAGAGTGTGCTGGGGCCAGTCATGTGACTTAGCACACGTGTGTGTGTGTGTGTGTGTGTGTGTGTGTGTGTGTGTGCGCGCGCGCGCAACATGGCCCAAAAGGAAAGTACTAATTTAGAGGGACATAAACTAATTTGATCATGAACATTTTTTGTCTTTGTAAAAGCTATTGTGAAATCTAAGTGAGAAGAACAGCTGTCCTTTTGATTAAAAAGTGAGGAAAAGATCTCAGTAATAAACAAGATCAAATGTTAGAAACCATAAGTGAGAAAAGATGAAGAAACATGAAGAGGTCTTAGAATGTGGGCACACACATTGTATATGCCACACACATGCACACACATGCACACACACACACACACACACACACAAGTGAAGAATGCTTAAGTTAAAAAAAAGTAAGAAATTGTTTTCACCAGCATAACTCAGTATGACCCCAGCAAATCTGCCTCCATGGCTCAAAGCCCTGAATCTTCCTTCCCTCCTGACCATATAAGACAGGAATGCTAGGACCATAGTCAATGCCATCTCAACAACTAAGCCAGCATCACCTTGATGCCATCCATTTCTGAACACTGTACAGACTTTTAAAGAATCAGGTAGCTTGGTTCTCACTCTTTTCTCTCATATGAGCTGTAAGCTCCTTTGGGGAAAGAACTCCTAGTTCTCCTTTGGGTATCAAATTCCTACCAGAGTTCCTAGCCTGCAATGGATCTGCCCTGTCCATAACCTGACTAATTATAACAATTAATAATCTGTATAACCTCTCAGTCTGGCTCTTCCCTCCATCTTTCACTTTGTACTCAGGGGGACCTTACTTCAGACCTCACAGACTGAAAGAAAGGAGATAGAAAGTCAAAGGCTAGAAGTTAGGAGAGCGATCAGTAATGGAACTTACTCTTCCACTAGGCACACATATGCACCAGGGTCTTGATTTCCAGCACCATTACCCACCTGAGCCTAGCCAAATGTAACTTGCTACTCCTCAAGATGCCATGAATTTTCCTTCCTTTGTGCCATCTTCATTGTGTGCCAAACCAGTCCTGTTGGCCATCTCTCCTCTCCACCAACAAACAGAATCCCACAACTCTCCTTCAAGTACAGGCTGGGTTTTATTTTTTAAAGAAAAATTTGAGTTGTTATGTTATTCTAAAGCTCTTTTCCTCTAGATTTAGGGCATGGGCAATTATCTAAGAAAGTACAACTTACAATAAAGTGCTCACAGTCCTTGGAAATACATATGAGTTGGTTTTCTGTTATGGAATACTTCATTAACCTGCAAGGCTCTCATCTCAAATATTTTCAGATTAAATGATATCAATACTGAATAAGGAAATATATGTCATTAATATAATTCTCCAAATATTCTGGTTTTGCTTCGCTGTGAGCATCTAAGACAGTCAACTCTTTGGATGTGAAGGCCTGGGTGTATGAAGAATATTACTCATCTGTACTCCTTCACATGGTAGCCACTTACCATGTGCCACTTAAAGTAATGAGATTAAATTACAGTTCGTGCACCACATTTCAAGTGTTCAGTAGCTACATGTAGCCAGTGGCTATCACAGAGGATGGGGTAGAGAAGTCTTGACTTAAAGGTCCACTGGCTAGTGCTGCTCAGGACCATGTGCATCTAAATCACCCAGAGAGCTTATGAAACAGACGGATGACAGATGAGAGATAGATAGATAGATAAATAGACAGACAGACAGACAGACAGACAGACAGACAGACAGATAGATAGATAGATAGATAGATAGATAGATAGATAGATAGATAGATAGATAGATAGATAGATAGATAATGATTGATCCATGGATAGACAGATAAATCTAGAGTGGCCCTGAGTACTTGTATTTCTAAAGAAGCCTAGTGACTTGGTCCAAGAACCACACCTTGAGAATCCCTGTACTTGGCTCAGGATACTGTGTGTGTCCCGGACACTCAGCTTCAGCTCAGGCTGATTTCTCCCCTTTGTCATCAGCAGATGAGATGCAGCCAGTTTCCACATGTTGGTGATCATTAGCCTTGGAGAGTCTATGGTGGTTTTCTAAAGAGGCTGATTTTTTTTCTCTTAATTACGGTCAGTTTCCTAAATACAATGCCAAAATTTCAGCAAGAGTCAGATTCCCTGGAATACAAGTGTGTCATTTGTGCATACAAACTTTTTTTTAAGAACAGTAAGAGGGTTAAAGGCCATGGGTCGGGGCAAATTATCCCACCAAAGGGTCTAAGGCAGGTTGTCATTCCACTTAGTGATTCAGAGGAAAAGTAACAGAAAGAATATTCACAAAGCACATTGCATCGACATGAAAGAACCTGGCACAGACTAAGCTCCATCAGTGTTGGCTCTTATTTTTGCCAGTTCTTTCTCCCTGATGTCTATGATCCAAAAAATATTAAGAGTGTCTGACTTAGGCTGACATAAAAATGTGCTTTATAGACATCATAGCAGCTGTGTTTAGAAGATAGCTCAGAGGCAAAATTAAAATTTGATACAGGTATACAGAAGTACTTCAACACCCATCCTCCTCTCTCCCTCTCTCTCTCTCTCTCTCTCTCTCTCTCTCTCTCTCTCTCTCGCTCACTCGCTCACTCTCTCTCGCTCTCTCCTTCCCTCCTACCCTTCCTGTCAAGAATCTCTTTACACCAGAAGCACAAAGAAAAGCACAATCTGGTATTTTCCAAATTTATTTCTGGTCAATACAAGCTTGTACATTAATAAAATTCTGAGCCCATAAAACACACACTAAGACATATTTTATAAAATGGGAAAATAATTTATAATTTTTATTTAAAGGAAATATAGCATAGATGTTGCTTGCCCACATATCCATGTTCTCTCTTTCTCTGTCTCTCTCTCTTTCTCCCTGCCCTTCCTCCCATTCCTGAAGATAAGAGTTGTTATAATCCTAGAGGATTCCACCCAGATTTCAAAGGCAGAGAGGCTGAGCAATGTATGTCTAGGGTCAAGATCCCTGCAGACAGCCTCTAAAAAAGGGTGATGTGTGAATCTGTAAGAATGGAGCTGACACAAATAAAATAAAATAAAATTAAAAAAAATGCCCAGGTTTAGAACATTAAAAAAAAAGAATGGAGCTGAAACTATAATAAAGACCCATGAAGTTAGAGATGCCAGGAATGAGACATATCTGCTGAGGAAAACCACAAGCAATAAGTAGTCAGCTCAGGGAAAGACCTTTGGGTTACAGCAGGCAAGGTCATCGGGCTAGGGCTGCCTACAGCTTTTGGTATCCATATCCCACTACCACATGCTGTGGATGCCAGACATGGAGCTATAGGATTTAATTTCTGCCATGCAGGATTGCATTCTTCCTGTAGTCCAAGTCCTCATCGCTATTTTTCTATTCCTCTCTTCTGGAATGGGAAAGTGTGTAGAGTAGCCTACCATTATGAGATTTCTAACCAAGTCTTAGAAGTAGCTTTGAACTTGGACTTTTGAGCAATGCTGAAAATGTGGAGATGGGGTGACCCTTTGAGATGGACTGCATTTTTCTTTTTTTCCCCCTTTCGCACTGATTTTTTTACATAATTTTTTATTGTGAAAATAGTGTTTCATTATAAGGAAAAAATCTTTTTGGAGAATGGTAGAATACTGTAGTTTAAGTATGGCATATTCCTCCATATTTATGGCCCATTTGGTGAAAGTCTGGTCTTCAGCTGGTGGTAATTAATTAAACCATTGATGGCTGTGAGATAGTAGTGGAACCTCGCACTGGTGACTCATCCCTGTAATCCCTGCTACTCAGGAGGCTAAAATCTAAGGATCTCAATTTGAAGTCAAGCAGACAAATCCCAGATACTCTTGTTTCCAACAAACCAGCAAAAAGCCAGAAGTGGAGATGTGGCTGCCATGGTAGAACACCAGTCTTGAGCAATAAAGCCAAGCAAGTACACAGCACCCTGAGTTCAAGCATCAGTACTAGAGGGGGAAAAAATCCAAGTAAAATTACAAAGTAAAAAAAAAAACAATTCCAGAGAAACCTGAGATTCAAAGTTGCCAAAAAGCTATCCAAGATTGGTCATTCAGTGGCCAAGTCAGAAATTTCACAGGATCCTACATCAAAACTGACATTCTTACACCTTCTCAGTACTAATGGACTCAAACACGAAGTATCACAGTACTGAGGATTTCTGATTTCTCAGTTTCTTTTGTCTTTCTAGACAAAAGCAAATGTGAAGTATTTATTAACAAGTCCTGCTAGGGTCCCAACATGCATGGCTCACTCTCTGCCTTCCTTGGGAGTAAAAGGCAGCAATCGGGCCTGGCTGTAGTCAAGACCCACAGTTCATCCACACTTGTAGCTTACTTTATCATTGGAGCTATTGCCCCTGACCTCCTTGCTCTTTGTACTTTTTTTCCCTTTTCCATATTAATTTCATGGTTTCTTAGTGACCAAATGACATTTTGGAGTTTGAACCATTTTCTTTGATACTTTATGTTTTGTAAGGTTCCATGTACATTGATGAGGTTACCTAATAGGAAGAAAGTTTCATGGATAGAAGCCCAGATGACTGCCACAAAGCCCCTTTTCCTGCTACAGAAGGTTTCTTTCCACTCATTCATCCTCCTCCACATCCTCTAAAAATGGATTGTGTTGTTCGCTTCAATTCCTAAATTCAGGTTGAGGTCTAACTGGAAGGCACATTAATTTGTCAAAAAGAAAACATTACTTGAGACCTAATTTGCCAAGAAACTCTCAGTGACATCCTAACCTTACTCTGGGACTCTCCATCCTTAGAAAATGACAACAGACCAAGGGGGTGGTGGGTCATGCCTGCAATCCCAGCTATTTAGGAGGCTGAGATTGCAGTTCAAAACTAACCCAGGTAGGAAAGTCTAGGGAACTCTCATCTCCAATTAGACACCAAAGAGCTAAGAAGTAGAGCTGTGGCTCAAGGGGTAGAGCACTAACTTTGAGCACAAAAGCTCAGGGACGGTGCCATGGCCCTGAGTTCAAGACCCAGGAACAGCACCAAAGAGAATAGAAAGGGACAATTTGGGAAGCTGTACATTTGTTTCTGTTCCTAAAAATAAGGCATAGTATTTTTTAAATTAGGAAAAATTTTTAAAAAGGCAGAGGGGAGAAGAAAAAATTACTTGACATAAGAGGTTTTTGTCGCTATTGTTCTCAATGTACTCCGTGATTTCTTTTTCTTTTGAGTTTCCCCTCCCCCTCCCATGGTTTATCCCCTGTTGCCACTGTATTCGATTTTTGTACCCTGGGTATTGTATATATGTTTATCTGAATTAGGGAAGAGGAGGGGAACAACAAAAGGGTGAGACAAAGGACAAAGGGGGAACCAATGCAACATTGATACTCACAAACAAAATGTTGGAAATGATCAGTACAACTGGGGCAGGGGGAGGATTGGAGAAGGGGAGGGAAAGAGGAAGAAAAATGAGGGAAAGGGGTAACAAGTTCGATAAGAAATGTAATCATTACCTTACTTGTGAAATTGTAACCCCTCTGTACATCACCTTAACAATAAATTTTTTTTGATTACTTACCCTTCCTCTTCCAAGGAGAAATGACTGCTATTCTTTTTTTTTATTGTCAAGGTGATATACAGAGGGGTTACAGTTACATAAGTCAGGTAAGTACTTTTCTTATCAAACTTGTTACTTCTTGCAATACTTTCTTACTAGAAAATAATTGGGATCATATAGTCTTTATAATTCTGAAGTCAGTCTCTGGTCAGTGTTTTCCTTCTATTAATGTTTTGCTATCTTTTCTTCTTTTCCTCCTCCTCCTCCTCCTTCTCCTCTTCCTCCTGCTTCTCCTCCTCCTCCTCTTTTTGTCTGTTGTGGACTTGAACTCAGAGCCTAGGCACTGTCCCTGTGCTCAAGGCTAGGGCTCTACCACTTGAGCCACAGTGCCACTTCCAGTTTTTAAGTTTTTTAGAAATTATTGTAAAGGTGATATACCGAGGGGTTCCAGTTACATAAATCAAGTTATGAGTACTTTTCCTTTTGAACAGTGTCACCCTTCAGCCTCATTCTCTCCCAGTTTTCCTCCTCCCCCTCCCTCCAAGTCATATAATTCATTTCCAAAATAGTGTCTAGGGGATGTCACTGCTGAATTGGTTCACCCTTTGGGGGTCATCTAGTTAATCCTCATGAAGAGTTCCTTTATATTTTAGGCACAGATCATTTGAGCCTCTTGACTTGAGCAGTCTGGAAGACTTGTGTGGTTAGTCTGAGTCTGAGATTCTCATAAGCATAATCTAGTAAGCTGTCCCGGGACTTTTCTGTCCTGTAGTGATGAAGATGTTCCCCCACCATTTAACCCCCGCCACCCTTGTAGCAACATGGGAGCTGGCCTTCCTGAAAAAAAAATGTGGCTGTTACTGTGCTGTCCTGCCAATTTGAATTGAATGAGATTTTTTTTTCATGTTTCACAATCTCTACTGCTTTATGCCTGGCAATTGTTGAACTGTACAAGCAGAAAAAAAATGCAAATTGAAAAGCAAGGAGAGATTGCAGTACATGCAGAGGAGCCTTGTTTGTTTGATAAGAGGGAGGTAGAAGAATTGGATGCAAAAAAAAGGAGGAGGAGGGTAAGAATGCTGTATGGGACCTTGAATTTCAATTTCTCCTCTCTGGCTGCCTGAGACCTTTCTCCTTCCTCAGCCCTACAGCAAGGAAAATAGTAAGATGGCTACTAGCAGCGTCATGAAAGTGAAAAGACGCATGTACTGTTTTGGTTTGGTTTTTGTTTTGTTTTGTCTCTGTGCCAGTACTGGGGCTTAAACTCAGGGACTCATACTCTCATTTGGTTTTTCATCAAGACTGGCACTGTACACCTTGAGCCACACCTCTCACTTTTTTGTTGGTTAGCTGGAGATAAGAGTTTAAGGACTTTCCTGCCTGGCTGGCTTGGAATGAGACCTTCAGCTCTCAGACTCCTAAGCAGGTAGGATTAAAGATGTGAGCCACCAGTGCCTAGTACTCTTAGCTTTGTTTGGTATGAACTGACATGAGGGGGTTTTGGCAAATAAACCTCCTTTTGAAAATGATCCAAAAATTCACTCTTCTAACTGAATCAAAAAGATCAATATGTATAATGGGCTTTTTTAAAGGATGTGTGTTGGCGCAGAACAGAGAGAGTGGAGGTAATCATCAAAGTTTTATGGGTTTTCAGCCAAGAACATCATCATCTTGCTTTATTTCAGTGGTAGTGGTACTGTAAATTTTTTTAATTGAACTTCCCAGGATTCTCTTCTCTTATCCTCTTATTCATTTTCCTTCTTCAGAAGAATTGCTGATGCCTGGAGGTTTCAAACATGAGGTAATGCAGTATGATTTAGAGCTGGAGGAGTTTTCCAAATGGTATTTTAACAATGGAAGCATAGGGTAGAATGCAGATGCCCCAACATGCAGACACCATTTATGTAGCTCAGCAGTCTGCCGATTGTTAGCTTGTTGCCATGAATACCTCCTCAAAGCAAAATGTACACTCTAGATTCCAAAGAATGAATGGTTTCAGGCAGACATTATTCAGGCTCCCAGGATAGTTCTAAATAAAATTAGCTTGAATAAAATAAGAATTGTTACAAATCTAATAGCTTTCTTTCCTAGGTATCATAACAGCATTTGAAGTTCCTCTTATTCCTCTTTCTTCTCTAGAAGAATTGCCAAGTTGCTAATGTGACATACACTAGCAATGCAAGTTACTCCAAATTCAAGTAACTAATGATCCTCAAACCAGTGTGACTTTGGGAAGACAAATGTATTCTAATATTCTAATGGCCTTATCCTGCACGAGAGGAGGGAAAACAACATCCTCTTGGATCTTCTAAAGTGCAGTTGCTATAAATTTGGTAACTTAATTTCATGACTTGGATATTTACTAACTTCAAGTTGAATTCTGCTTCTGATATTCTCAAGAGAATATGTTTTCAATTTGTTGTCTCAAAAAAAATTAAGTGTGTGGACTACCTATATCAATTGTGAGATTATTAATCTATGTACTAGAAATTTTCACCTAGATATACATTTGAACTAGAAAAAAAATAGTTCCCAGGGAAGTAGTGACAAAAAAATGTGCCTATAGTACATATTAAAATCAACAGCCAGGTGCTGGTGTCTTATACCTATAATCCTAGCTGCTCAGGAAGGTGAGATCTGAGAATTATGGTTTAAAGCCAGCCCAGGCAGGAAAATCTGTGAGACTCCTACAACCAATTAGCAACCAAAAAAACAAGAATGGAGCTGTGGCTAAAGTGGTAGAGTGCTAGCCTTGAGCAAAAGAAACACAAAGACAGTGCCCAAACCCTACGTTCAAGACCCAGGATAGGCAAAATAAACAAATAATAAATTAATTAAATAAATAAAATATCTATTCATATTGGACATGGTGGCACATATCTATAATCCCAGCACTCAGAAAGATGAAGACCACCCCAGGATACATGCGGAGTTCCAGGCCAGCCTGGTTATACAGTAAGACGACCCTGTCTCAAAAACAAACCATAAAACCTCACAATTATTTAACCTACATTCCAAAGAGAAACAAACTCTTAGTTATCTCTTGTGATTTCCAAACCCATATACAAAAGCACTTACATGTGCAGAGTTCATAGCTAAATATCAAATATTAATTTGGGGTTTTGTGTAGTTTATATTAATAGGATCCCTGGAGGAAATGGATAGTGCAAAGACAGTTTTCATTATTTCTGAGCAATGTGACATATCTTTGTTTTCTTCATAGATTTAAAACAAACAAATAACACTTAAAATTTGTTCATAGCAATTCTTACAGGAATTTAATATTTTTAAGAATAAATATTTCTTTTTAAAATAGTACTTGAATTATTAAATAAAGCTTTAAAAAGTTTCAGGCTGTAGCATTAACTTTATTACATTGAGATTTGATTTTCTCTTTTTCAAAAATAAACTTATTACTATTAAAATTGGTTATAAAAATAATACTAAGAAATACCATGCCTGCCACATTTGGGGCCTAATGACAGATATGACAGCTTTTACAAAAATGCCAAGCTCAACTTACGTCATCTCCTTCAACAGTGACTAGTATGAATCTTTTCACTGTTTTATCCAATGATTTTTTTTTTTTACTAGAGCTTGAACTAAGGGCCTAGCACTGTCCCTGAGCTTCTTTTGCTCAAGGCTAGCATTCAACCACTTGAGCCACAGCACTACTTCCAGCTTCTTCTGTTTATGTGGTACTGGGGAATCAAACCCAGGGCTTCATGCATGGTAGGCAAGCACTCTACCACTAAGCCACATTCCCAGCCCTGCCCAGTGATTTTTTCCCAAAGATTTCTTTATTGAGATTAAGTAATTACATGAATTTCACAGTACTATGGCATATTTATACTTAGTTAAAGTCACAAACACATTTTAACATTCACAATGATAAGCACTATCATTCTAATCTACAAAGCTAAATGCATAAGGAAAAATACAAAACAAGTTTTACATAAGAAAAAAGTCTAGGGGCTGGGAAGTTGGTAGAGCACTTGCTTTGCATACATGAGGCCCTGGGTTCGATTCCTCAGCACTACATAAGCAAAAAGAAAAAAGCCGGAAGTGGTGCTGTGGCTCAAGTGGTAGAGCGCTAGCCTTGAGCTGAAGAGCTGAGGGACAGTGCCCAGGCCCAGAGTTCAGGCCCCACGACCAGACCAAAAAAAAAAAAAAAGTTTAACTCTATGAACAGTTACAATAAAACTATTTCTTTCAGGTCAGGTGCTATGTACATTTCTCTCCTTTTGCTTAGTATCAGATGTTCCGTATTTCTCTCTCACTCCTTCCCTCCCATAACTGCCCTTGAGTTGCTTCGTTCACTTTCATCAATGTCCAGTGCAGTTGATGCCGCCCAGTGATTTTTATAAAGTATTACTCTCTCAAGATCTTAGTCTTGAACTGTGCATCTTCTACCATGCTTCCAGAATTTGTCTGAATTTAAACCTAATTATTTAAGTTCCCTGTTTAAGGGCCTCTACTAACTTCCAGAATGAAACTCTTTTCCTAGGACTCACCAGCTCCCTCTAAACCTAGACCCAACCTCCCTTTCTTGCCCTGTGTCCTGGCTCCCTTCTCAAATCACCCATTGTGCCAACATGCTGAATCTTTTCCCTCTCTCACAATTCAACTTCCTCTTTCTCACTGCTTCTTCCTTCTACCTTTGGTAAACTCCTATTTAACTGGTAAGAGCCAGCTCAAATAATAACTCATAACCCCTTTGTGCCTGTCCTTCCTGAACTCCATAAGAAAAATGGCTTCTTTGTGAGGTACCAAATACAACATTTTTATATAACTGTTCATCTCTCCCTATCATGTCTTTAAGGGCAAGAATCTTTAGCACTGACCCCTGTCCTTGGCTGAGTTCATGGTGCACAGGAGATCTTTAAAAAAAGTTTAAAGAATACTAAGTAGTTGTAATATTGCTCAGCAAAATCACACAATAATGAGGTTTAGTCTCTCTTCTTCCTCTATAGCACACAGTGAAACATATTTGATAGTAGTCAAGCATTTCTGACTTATGACTAGCTCATGGAGGAAAAATATTCTGCTAGGGGAATTTCTGTAGCTCCAACGAAATTGCAAAGAAGATAAATGATTCTACCTGCTACTGTATTTTTTCCCCCAATCTCCTGACTTTGCACGCACAGCATTCACCATCGGATGCCCTGCTGGCTGGTCAAAGTTTCTTATTATAGCATATACAATAAGCCACATATAAACATTTCTCTTTGTCCACCTTGGCCAATTTCCACCCCTTTTAGCCAAGTGTCCTAAAACCCCTACATGAGACATCTATTAGATGATATGATTTAAAACAAGCAATTGATATTCAGGCAGGAAAAAAGCACATTCTCCAGAGAGGAACTTTTTTTTCAAATAGTACTAATTAACAAATAATCTAACCAGTAGAATACACTAGAGAGATATGCTTATGGGAGGCCTTCTAAACATCCCTGGGACTTTCTGGGTCAAAGATACCACCAGCCCCAGCATGGCAGAGAGATGGGATCAGTATCCAGAACTCACACAGAAAGGTTGCAGGATTCCTAGGGGGTCAGGGATGGGGAAAATGCTCTGAAGATCAAATTGCTTCGTATATGTGTCACTGTATTCCTGTGGGGGGGTGGGGTGGGTAATCACTAAAAGATAAATGGAAACAGAGCGAAGAGAATAGGAGATTTTAAAAAGCTGAGGGAATTGTGTCAGATGAGAAAGGATGGCAATTCTGTGGGAAACCACATAGAAGATTCCACACTCAAATAGATGGCCCTTGGTATTGGCACAGAAAGCCTACTGAAAGAATCAGAAATACACTCATTTTAGCATTTTTTTCTATTAAAATGGCTTTAATCTAAAGCTGAGTGCTCATCTCACACCAGCTGGAAGAAAATGGGAAAAACAATTCAGAAAAGATTGCTTCCATCAGAAAACTCCAAGGACTTTTCCTTATGAAATCACAAAAACCCAACAAGCCTGGAAATGCTTTGGCTCTGCCCTCGTTTCTCATGAGTTTCTAGCCTCAATTTGACCTGCTTGTCAGGGTGATTATTTCTCTCATAGCCACACATGCTGAGATCAAGGATGGAGCTACATACAAGACTAATATTATAGGCAGAAGAGTTGGAAAGGGCTCAGGTTTCATTACACAAAAGAATAATTTCAAGAATAAAAACCATTTTTAGAGGAAGCTGAAACCAAAAATAGTAGCAACCTTACACTTTATTTTAGGAGCTTGAGCGATGTTATCCCTTCCATGTGGTTGCCTAGGGAACAGGATCCATTTATCCTTTGCTGTCCAATAATTTCTTGGAAATTGCTATCCTGTATTATATCTATTGCTATTAAATCCACTCTAAGTGGAAAAGCCCTTCCAAAAATGCAGTTTAAGTTATAGTAAGGGAAACTTTGTCAGGAAAATGATACAGAAAGCTAACGCTCTTCTAATATCTTTTTCTGCCTTAATAAATTTGCCTTCTACTTGGACTGGAGGTTTTCTCAGGCATGTTATCTTATCCTTCATTTTAATTCCTGAATGTGGAGTCTTCTTATAAATAAATGAATTGGTCTTGATTAAAAACATTTATCATGTAAAAAAAATGTCAATAGGAATGTTCTAGCCTGAATGAAACCATGTAGAATTATTCTGACTTGCCTCCAGACATTCAAGAAAAGAGTATTATCAAAAAGAGCATACGGGGAGCAAAACAAAATGGTATCTAATTTTTTTTTGTGAGAACACCGTACAGAGGAGTTATAATTACATGGGCAAGATAAAGAGTACATTTCTTATCAAGCATTGTTGCCTCCTCTTTGTTTCCCCTTCCCATCTCTTCCCATACTCCCCCTACCTCCCCCCACCTGATTCCCCCCAAAGTTGTAAAGTTCATTTTTCAACATAACGACTTGTACATCTCATTGTTGCAATGGGTCCACCTGTATCCCTAGTTAAATGATTTGCTTTTGCCCTTCCCCTCCACAAATTATACCAACATCAAATACAGTGAAAGCAGGGGTTTGGTATCTAAATTTTTTTACCCATGAAAATACTCTTTAACTTTTGATTATAGTAAGCTCAACATGAGAGAGAAGTTTATTTCTTGTAAGTGCTATCAATGATAATTAGCACATGATTAGGGGTTTGGGTTTGTTGTCTACAAGTAATACTACTGGCCAAATTCCTGTCCTCTCTGTTTCTATCATTCTCTCAGGCCATGTACTCCTTTCCTGGGCATGCTGAGTCATTTGTTTCTGGTTCCCTGTGTTAAGTGAGTGAGGGCATCCCCCTCACCTGGGAGATATACTTCCTGCTTCCATTCCTCAGTGATGGGTTTGGCTTTTTTTTTTACATCTTATCACTTTCTTCATTCTTTTATGTTTTATTTATTTATTTGTTTGTTTTTTGGTCATTTGTAGGGCTTAAACTCAGGGCCTGGGGCTATCTCTGAGCTCTTTCTTCAAGGCTAGTGCTCTAGCACTTTGAACCACAGCTCCACTTCTGGTTTTCTGTTGGTTAACTGAAGATAAAAGTCTCATGGACTTTCCTGCCCAGACTGGCTTGGAACTGCAATCCTCAGATCTCAGCCTCCTAAGTAGCTAGAGGATTACCAACACTTGGCTTCATCTTATCACTTTCTACAAGGAAGCTGATAAGTGGAAAACGTTAGGTCTATTCTTTCCTTTTGGAAATAGCTTGTATTAAAATCTAGACTGAGGAAAGAAACTGAGACCAGAAATTGAAGAAGGAGTACTAGGTGATTTTTTTTTGTTTCCCCAGTCATGGGGCCTGAACTCTGGGCCTGGGCACTGTCCCTCAGCTCTTCAGCTCAAGGCTAGCGCTCTACTACTTGAGCCACAGTGCCACTTCTGGCTTTTTCTGCTTATGTGGTGCTGAGGAGTCAAACCCAGGGCCTCATGCATGCAAGGCAAGCACTCTACCACTGAGCCACCTTCCCAGCTCCATACTAGGTGATTTGAGTGAGTATAATTTTCTAGGAAGTGTTGAGAGTTTAGCTCTACTATGCCTGAGACTGGAGAGTTTGTACCTCAAGCCCACAAGTCCTCTGGTAGAAGTTCTCTAAATTTCCATTAATTAGAATTGAATCACAAGAATAAAATTCTTACTTGTCATAACACTGTGTTGGGCACTGAAGGATTGAACTCCACCCTATTGTCCCAGACACATACAGACACCAGGCAAAACCCCAACTATGCACAGATATGCTTCATGGGCAGGCAGCGCAATCTATCTAAGCCTAGTTGTAAACATTCCACTGTAGGCCACCAACTCCATAGACCTAATAGCTTTTTCATTAACCTCTGCCTCCTTGCTCAGACCTCATAAAAGCCAGCTTCTGTCGTAGCTCCTTTACAGTCTCCAAGCCCATGGGAAGGGGCTAACAATGCCAAAATACTTTTCTGCAAGTCCGTTTCAAGGAAATTTAATTATGAGGACAGATTCACACAATAAACCTCATTAAAAAAAATGAGGACAGCTAGGCATAGTGGCACATGCTTGTAATTCCAGTTACCTGGGAGGCAGAGACAGGAGAGCCTAAAACTAGCCTAGGCTATATAGTGAGTTGAGGCCAACCTAAGATACATAGAATGACTCTCTGAAGGGAGGAAGAGAGGGAACAGAGAAAGGAGGAAGGTGGGGGGAGGAAGGAAAGGAGAGACAATTTCCAGGGAAGTTCCTGGATGGAGGTACATCCTGTCCTGTGCTGCCCAACTATTACTGCACCATATGAGCAAATTTCAGAATGATTGTACCAGATTGCCAAACTCTCCACCTACTTTCTCTGTTTTATTCATGTCAGCTCTAACCAATAAGAGCTTTAGGTTCACTGTGATTAAACACACAAGTGGATTAATAGTGAAAACAAAGTTACTCTCTGTACAAACTTATCAATGTTAACTTTTGAATTAGCAATGTGCATCTGTTGTATTTGGGAACATTTCATTCTGTATGAGAAAGTAAATGAGACATGTGACGTTTACAGAATGTGGTAAGTATAGGCAAATGAGTAATACATGAGATGTACTAGGTATAAATAAAATAAGCAGTCCATGAGTGCTAAGTGTAGAAAGGGATAGAAATGTTGATTGAGCACTGAAGTGGTTACTAAGCATTAAATATGCATGAGGAATATAAGTCACTCAATATTCAAGAGATTCTCAGTTGCCAACCATCACTAAGATCTAGCCTACTCCATGGATACTGTACTAGATCAAATTCATAGCCATTCCTAGGTACATGGATGAGTTCACAGTTGTGACCAGCACCTGTCCCTCCATTGCTCCATTTGAGTCTTCTCGCTCCAAGCCTTAATTCTGATCCTCAAGCTCCACCATAAGCAGAGAGTGCTAGTAAGAGGTAGAAAGAGAAACAAGAAATTAAAGGGGAAGGAAAAGAGAAGGGAGGGAGAGGAAAGGAGTAGGGAAAGGAAAAAGAGAGAGGGAGAATGACCAGCTTATTAAGTGTCACCCTCCACAAACACCTGTCTTTCCTTCCCACTGTGTGTTTTCAATTAATTCAATAAAGCATGTAATTCAAGCATCTATAATCTTGGATATAGATAGCTTACTTAGTCATGTATGTAGAGGTTACATTGCATCAGGGTAATTTCCCATATGACAAAACTCATCAGTGTTTATTAATTGTCTGTCACCAAAAGCCAATAGAGCAAAACAAACATGTAATAACCAATTATTAAGAAGAAACCTGAAGTAGTCACTATTGCTTAGTTCTGTGGCCTTGTTACATGGCTTCAAGGTTGCATATACCTAGTCAGGTTTTCTCCTGGTAAAATTACCCTAATGAAAACGATTAAGTTACTGCTCTTGGTATTTCAGGATATAATCGAGTGAGTGGCTCATAAAGGTTATGACTTCAGATTGTCCAGCCAGCTGAACAAGTCACTACCATCATTTTAATAGACGCTCCCTCACAGTGTGGAACTAATTCATTTCAGTGTACCCAGCATTAATTTATATTTCACACAAGCCAGGCATTATAGCATGTTCTGTAGTGGGCACAATGGGTTGAATATCACAGCCTCCATCACTGCAATTTTAGAACACCTATATCTTATATCCTATAGACAGACAGATACATAGCTTATCATAGAGATATATTACATACCCAGTGATGTCAGATGGGTATATCTCTCTAATGATATAAGATCCTGGCTAACTTCCACCTCACAGACATGCAAACCAAGTTTTATAGCAATTCAAAGAACTAAGAAACCACACCCATTGAGAGAGGATCAGCAAATTCAAATGGTGCAAGCTCACTTGAAAATAACTTAGCAATGCATATATTAAAAGATACAGCTTATGGTGGTCAAACTTGAAATTATATATCCAACAACTGAGAAGTGACTCAAAACTACACAGTATATTCAACTAGGAAAAAGGCAGCCATTAAATTACACTGTATATAAATATTTTGTAAGATTTTATGGAAAAAATACAAAACACAAATAGTAAAACAAACAAACAAATGTCCATATCCCTCAGAATCCCCAGTACCTTTCCCTAAAGACCCATGTTTTAAAGCATGTATAATATACAAACTCATAATTGCATGTACATTTCCTTATTTTTATTCAAATTATGGGTGTCATAATACATTCACCATTTGGGACTTTGAGTCTTTAACAATTTATCTACAATATTTTTCCATGTTAGCAAAACATGGATACATATCATGTGCTTTAATTGTTCCTGAATATTCAAATGTATAGGTTTAATTAAAATTCATTTATTCAGTCCTTAATGAAAGGGTAATTATAGTGTTTCCAGAATTTTGCAATTACAAATAATGCTGCATTATAGCTAAAGTACTTAATTATATGTGAAATATTCAAGACTTAGTAATCCATAAAAAGAAATCAGCTTATAAAATAACAATAGAGTATAATCCCAACTTAATTTTTTAAACTATAAGTGCCACTGCGGGTTGGCAGATTGTGACTATAATTGTACAGAGGAGGCTGAGATCTGAGGATCAGAACTGGCTCAGGCAGACAGTAAGACTCTTGTCTCTAATTAACCAGCAAAAGGCTGGTTAATTGAAGTATGGCTGAAGTCTAAGAGCACCAGCTATGAACAAACCATACTGGGGGAGTCTAGAAGGAGAGACTATGTATACAAATAGTGTGTATCTAGTGGTAGACTTATATGAGTTTAACTTTCATCCTTTTATTTTCTATTCATTCAATATTATCTAACTTTTCTACATGTCATCTATGCAATAAAAAATTTAATGGTTTTAAGCGAGGCTTTGTGGAAGAGATGACATTTGGGATAAGACTTGAAAGATGGATGCATTTTTTTATTTGTTCAAATATACAGGACCTACTAGAGATAATAGGAGCTCTGACTAAAGCTACATGGGATAAAAGCATTTGGGCAAGTTGGAAGTAAAATCATTCAGTCAGATGAGAGCATAAGATATCTGTAGGCATACAGTGGGAAATTGAGTTCAAACCTTGTGCATCACACATAAGGTATTTATATTTAACACAATAAAATCAATCTGATCCAATTGCTATTTAATACAGTCCCACACAGAGAGCAACTGGCACTGTGCCAGGTTATTTACAGTCCTTTCATTAAGGACTAAATAAAGGAGTTTTAGTAAAAACACATACATTTGCATATTTAGTGATAATTAAAATTGCATGACAGAGGAAGTGTCAGTGTGGCTCAAGTGGTTAAAAGTGCTCAAAAAAGCCAAGCAAGATCCCAAGAGCATTGAAGGATGTCTGGAAATCAGACTCATACTCCCTCCCTCCCTCCCTCCTCCATCCCTCCCTCCCTCCCTTCCTCTCCCCCCCCCCCTTATTGTCGGCTATGGGGCTTGAACTCTGGGCCTAGGTGCTGTCCCTGAACTCTTCAGCTCAAGGCGAGCACTCTATCACTTGAGCCACAGCGCCACTTTCCGTTTTCTGGTGGTTAACTGGAGATAAAAGTCTCCTGGACTTTCCTGCCTGTGCTGGCTTTGAACTGCAATCCTCAGATCTCAGTTTCCTGAGTAGCTAGGATTACAGGCGTGAGCCACTGGTACCAGCTGGATTCACACTCTTGCTGTTATAAATACTTCCAAAATCCAATCCAGAAGATCAACTTTTTTTAAAAACACTTTCTGGAGTAAATGATTGGCCTGATAGAACTTTCCCCAGTATTACTAAGCAAATAAAGAATAATAAAATGTACTAAACTATTCATATCATTGTATTGCATCCCAAGGATAGTTGAAATCAATCTAATTACTCTTTAATATATAGTCTCATGTGGAAAGTAAGTGGCACTGTGTTAGACTATAAACAGTCCTTTTGGGTCGTAATCACCTCCAGAACAGTCCTGCACCAAAGGTATTATTTCTACCTCATAGACCACACGAAATGTGGCTCATAGGGTTGAATTATCTTTCTCTATCCTGGAATAAGATCTCTATTTTCTACAAACAAATTCATAATACTCTAACATTGTAAGCACAGTCAGCAAACTATTCACATTTTTAATAAGATGATAAAAAATAAAATAATTAAATTTATGATTAATACATTAACATATTAATACATAGGCCATATAGAAAAAAACTGGACACCATAAATTCATGAGTGGGGGGTTGAACATAGCGTTCATGTATTACCAATATATTTTTCTCCTTTTCTATTTTTATCTTTATAATCATGATAAATTGCTCTGTTTTGGTTTGTTTTGTGCAGGTCCTGGGGTTTGAACTCAAAGCCTGGGTACTATTCCTGAGATTTTTTGCTCATGGCTAGTGTTCTACTACTTGAGATACAGCTTCATTTCTGGCTTTCTTGGTGATTAATTGAAGAGAAAGGTAGAGTCTCACAAACTTTGCTGCCCTAGCTAGCTTCAAACTAGTATCTTCACATGTCAGCCTCCTGAATAGTTAAGATTACAAGCATGAGCCATCAGTGCCTGGCTCTGATCGTCATGGTGACATAAAACCAAAAGTTTATTACTTTATTATTTCAAATCAAAATTCTACTGTTTTATTATTTTCAGGCTGTAAATAATTTTTAAAAATCAATACTACTATTATTACTACTAGCAAGGAATCACTACTAAAATACATCACTTAACCGCAAAGGAAGACTAAGAGAGAGAGAAAGAAACTATAACAAACTAGAGAACAAGTTGTACAATAATGCTGTGGTATCACTAAGAGCATCTTGAATGTTACCTGTGCTGAATTTACCTGTGCTATTTACACAGCTCACAGGCTGGAAAGCTGGTATGCTGGTTCTTTGAGATCCAACAGCTGTTCTGCTGGGCACCATGACCCAGTATTTGCTACCAAACCCTAACAGTGTCTATCATCAACCCTGCTCTCCTGTGCCAAGAGCACAGCAGCTCTGGGAAAACATTAGAACCCATTTCAGACAGAACTCTCTAGTTAATAACAAACAACACAGTAGAAATACTAAACTCAATACACATTTCTTTAAAAAAAGAGCTATGCCAAATATTTTTGTGGCTAGCGTCTTTCTTTGCCTCAATTGTTCACAAAATTAAAAGTAGGACAAAATAGTAGCTGTGCCTTTCATTCATTTTAGTATCAAGTAAACAGATTCCTTTCCATAAAACTAGAAATAGAAATTGAAGTCATTAAATAGGAAGCCTACAAATCTTAAATATCTGAAATGCTCTTGAAAAATCTCGAGTGAAATTTCTATTTCAAATAAGTAAAAATAGCATATAACTGAGCAAAATATTACAGGCCAAAAGAAAAAATGAAAAAGAGGCCTTTTTATGTCATTATAGAACAAAATTCTTTAGATAATAGAAACAATATTCAAAGAATAGAAAGAACATTTTCCCCCGAGTATCCCACCACTTTCCAACATCACTATACATTCATCTAACATCCACAGACAGCTTCTTCCTTCCACCCCAAAGAAAAGGCAGAGGTCTCTGATGTTAATATCTCAATATCTCTGAATGTTCAATGAAATCTAGAATTTAAAAAACACTACTGCATTTTCGCAAAATCTCATTAGATAGTAATAAAAGCAACCAAAAATGGCAGAGATTTATTAACAATTGCTCAGGTTATTCTCCATTGCCATTCTATAGAATGGAGGACTTGAAGAATAGGAAGGGAAAAAGAAGGAAATCCTCAAGTTTTGGGTAGCTCATTTACCACTGTCAGACATTGCTCAAGGCCCATTATTGACCAGGAATCAGGAATATAAAACCAACCAGGTGGGGCTGGGAAAGTGGCTCAGTGGTAGAGCGCTTGCCTTGCATGCATGAGGCCCTGGGTTTGATTCCTCAGCACCACATAAGCAGAAAAAGCTGGAAGTGGTGTTGTGGCTCAAGTGGTAGAGTGCTAACCTTGAGCTGAAGAGCTGAGGGACAGTGCCCAGGCCCAGAGTTCAGGCCTCGCAACCAACAAAAATAAACCAAAACAAACAAACAAACAAAAACACCCAACCAGGTACCAGGGGCTCACACTTACAATCCTAGCTACCAAAGAGACTAAGATTTGAAAATCTTGAGTTCAAAGCTTTCTCTGGAAAGACAAATCCAAAACACTCTTAGCTCTAGTTAACCAGCAAAAACAAAACAAACAAACAAAAACCCACACAAACCAAAAAACAAAAGAAACAGAAGCAGCTCAAGTAGTTGAATACCATCCATAAGAGAAAAAACAAAGTGACAGCCCCATTACCACTGCCAGCCAGAAGAATACAAAAACAGTAACAGATTGGATTGTGTTTCTCTATTAATTATTCCTATAGTACACTGTACCTTGCCTTTGTAGCACTCATCATCACAAGACCACATTTCTGCCTTTTCCACTACCGTTTAATCTTAAAATACACACTTATGAGATAAAATGATATTATCCACTATTGGAAACCTTATGGTGGTTCCTCAAAACTATAATCCATATAATTCTGGAATATCCAAAAATATAGAAAGCAGAGCCTGGAAGAGAGATCTGAACACTCAATTTTGTAGTAATATTTCTCACAATAGACAATTCAAGTATCTGTTGACAGATAAATGGATAAACCAAATATAGTACACACAAACAATGGAATATCATTTGGTCTTAAAAAGGAAGGCCTTTTATCTTGCCCATGTAATTATAACACCTCTATACAGTATGTTCACAATAAAAAAAATTAAAAACAAAAAATAAAAAAAGGAAGGCCTTTGAAACATATGACCCAACATATGACCCAACATAGAAACCTATGTTAGGCAAACAATATGCTAAATGAAATAAGCCATATACAAATAAGGCGGAAAACATTGTATGATACCACTTATGTGAAATGCCAAGAACAGAAAAAATAAGAAGTAGCAAGAATCCTGGAGATTATTAGGGGCTGAAGGAAGAAGGAAGGAATTACTTAATGGGCACAGGCTTTCTATTTCACAAGATGAAAAAGTATGGAAATCGAATGCACAACAATATAAATATGTTTAGCACTGCTAAACTTAACACTACCAGCAATACTACTTACTGTGGTTAAGGTATTATTTCATTAAATGTATTTTAATGCAATTAGAAGTAAAATATTAAAAGAATGCAAAACTCAAAAATGGAAGTGGTGCTGTGGCTCAAAGTGGTAGAGTGCTAGCCTTGAGCAAAAGGGCTGAGGGACAATGCCCCAGCCCGGCCCTGAGCTCAAGCCCCACAACTGACCAAAAAAACAAAAAAGAAAGAAAAAGTAAAATATATTCATTTATTATGTATATATTATATTATCTACTATTTAAGCCTGGGATTTTGCATACAGAATATACTTACTATTTATTGGGTGAATGAAGAGAAAGATGGTGGAGAACTGGATGGGTGGTAATGAAAACCACAGTGAACATATAAACCCACAATTACTATGCCTGACAAACAAAGAACAGGCCCTAGGATTAGGAAGAGGTGAGGTTTTCTGGTTATGATTATCTTGGCCCTAATATTTATCACATTTAGTTACTTTGCATTCTCTATGAATGACATAAAATTTTATATGAATTTTTGTTCTGTCTGTTTAAATAATTCTTATTTATCTTGTCACATCACTTGTATTGTAGCATAATCTGTCTTTTGACCTAGATGATATTAAAATGAAGAAAACCCCATTTTTTGACATGTTGGCTCTTTTGACCACCTCTCTTAATCCAACAAGGCAATGTGAACTAAATGTACACACTTGGGGCTGCCAGGTGTAGCAGGGTCCATTGCTTGTTCTCAGGCTGTTAATCAGCTATCCTCTGGGGCATAATGTTATAAAGCTGTGGTGTGCATTAAACAGCAGGCAAAAAGAATAATCTCCATTTTCTGACTCTCAAGTGCAGGCATGTGCTATAAAATGAAATTGACATCTGCTAGCAGGCTTGTCACATGGTTATTTTTTTTCTGCCGAATCTGGAATAAATTAAATCTCAAAATAAAATTTGGAACAGAGAGGCTGTTTTACATAATTCCTCCTAATGGTGTGCTGTGAACCCATCACATTGATTTTAAAGAGAAGTTCTTGCAAGAAATGTTTCATCATTTTAATTGCAAAACTCTTGAATGCTACTCTATGCTAGGAAATGTGTGTTTTTAAAAGAGGTCCTTTTTTTTTTAACAGTAGCAAATGAAACAGTAGCAAAAATTCCCTGGTATTTTCACTGGCTGAAAAGTAAACCAGGTTTTTCATTGAAATGAAACATGGTTTACCTTTTCCCAGATATCTGGAGCCGGGTTCATAGGAAAACTAGCCTGGCTAGGCTCTGGGGCAGAAGCAGCCAACATGGATGTGAGCTGGAAGAGTTTGCTCAGAGGATTCATTAATATGACAGTGAGGTCTCAGGGCTCTTTCCTTTGAAAGATATTAAGATTTTTTACAAACACATAAAAGAAGCACAGGGGTCTATGAACCTGCCACTCTGAATGTAAAGAAGACCCCTCTCCTTCAGGAAAAGAAGTCATACAGGCAAGCCAAGAGAGCTTGGTAGGCATCTAGGGTTGGGTTGTGGGTTGTTGTTTTTTTTAGACCACTACACCCTTAGGATTCACTTGGCTCTCATTTCCCAAATTTTATCAAGATAAACAAGATTGTCAGAAGAGTCCACCCAGTCCTGGTACTTGGGAAAACAACAACAACAACAATAACAGATATCAGCTCCTTGGAGGCTATTTCCATTACTTGCCTGGACAAGATTTTCCAAGGATTCATGGCACATACATTACAATAGAGAAAACAGAGGCACAGAAGATGAAGAGACTTCAAGAGGAGACAGGGAGGATCCTGAAGAAGTGGATGCTCAGGCTCCTGACTGACTTGCTTACGGAAGATATGTACAGCAAGCATTATTTATAAATGGAAGACAGAGCCACTCGCTTCCTTTCTACGCAGTGAGGTTCTTCAGTAGGTGCTGGGTTAGTTTGCTTTCTGATGCTGTGACAGAAATACCCATAGATGATCAACTTAAAATGGAAAAATAATTTATTTGGGCCTTCCGTTTCGATTATTTCAGTTTCTGACGATTGGCTCTGATGTTTGGGGCCCTGTGGTGAGGTAAGATCATCATGGCAGGGAGCTCATAGTGGAACAACTTTGCTTTATCTCAAGGTGGCTGGAGGGCAGAGTGAAGGTCATACCCCTAATGACCTAACTTCCTTCTCCTAAGTCTCACCTCCTCAAGGTTCCACCACCTGCTAATAGTGTCACAGACTAATGATCAAACCTGTACCTTATAAACCTTTAGGGGATATTAAAAATCCAAACCAAGACCAAGTCATGTCACCTAGTTTAGAGAGGGCTGGGACTGGTTAAAAACACAGGTTTCTGGCTCCATGTGGGATGAGTCTCTGAGGTGGGTCCTGGGACTGATATTTCAATCAAGCTCCTTTTGTCACTGGAATTTTCTTGTGGTGTCTTGTTGCCATTGTTTTGGTTTATTATCTAACATTTCCCATTCTAGCATTAGACTCTGAGAAACACTTCAATAAACAAGTGGCAAGAGGTCTCCAGGTTCCAGAACACCACAAATTGTCAGTCACAGCTTCTACACAAGGAATACCGAGGAGAAAACACACATAAGAAAGCTTCCACCACTCCTCCTCACCCCCTACTCTTCCCTCCCCCCTCCCCCCAACCAGTGAAATCCACAGATACTTAGTTCTCTTGTCAGATGGCTTTCTAATCTGTTGTAGCTCTGTGCTAGTTAAATATTGAATGGTTTGATAAACAGTAAGAAGAACTAAGAAATTTTGCTCCATAGGAAAAAAAATCTCACCATTATAAATGAGCTAACAAAGGTTAAAATAAAACAAACAACACAACTCATTTCCTATGTGCCAAGCCAGGAAGGTGTAGGCTCACATTCTCAAAATGGCTGTCCTTTGGGTCCACTAGAGGCTGATGGATGGACAGCTGTCTCTGCATTTCAAATAGCAATTCAACACTAGGAATGACTCATGCTTATTGCTCAGAAACACAGCACCTCTTGATTAAGTAGTAATTCCACACGACAAAGTGCCTTCACATGACTGAACGATGCATTCCTCTCTTTGAAAAAAAAAGGAATGTAAATGAATGTAAATAGAACATTGCACTGGGACTTAAAAGAATCATCCAGACCTCTCCCTTACTGCACTATGTCTGGTTTTCTCTGAGCTTTTCCCACTCAAGCATTCATTATTCAGAAACTTCAGTAACCTCAGGGAAGACCTCTGCATGCTTCACGGTTGCCGCTTATCAATTCTGTGCCAGAAGATAAGGGATTCAAGCTGTGTTACCCTTACACATTTGATTTAGGAAGGTACCAGAGAGGAAACCAGGTTGATAGGTTTCCTGTGTATTCTCAGAACATTCTGCTAGGTATTTGGAGTGGGAATCCCTATGAGAAGGAGTCACTATCTCTACCCAGTAGGTCACATACATCTCAAAAGTAAGACTTCTGCTGAAGGGAAAGTCATTCATCACTTGGAACTCAGGCATGCATGGGCCTTGAACTTATGTGGCAGGCCAACAGGGACACCTTTTATAAAGGAAATTCCCTCCTGAGGGGAAAAAAAAATGTGCCCTAGAATGGCAGCTGGGATAGAAAGCTGGTATAACCGGCTATGGATGGGAAAATGATCCAAAACACATCACAGCCTCTGTCCCTCATACCACACTGGCTGGAGTTTGGGCAGAGGGTGGAAGAAGACATCAACAGAGCACAAAGCAGCACTCAGGCTCTGGAAGGTCAGTACCCAAATTGAAGTCTGAGCATTGCTGATTACTATTAGGTACTCTCTGGATCTCTATTTTGCCGAGTACAATGAAGACTTTGTGTCTCAAAGGATAACTATCAAAATAGCAAGGGCAACATCCCCTCAGAGCTTACTAGAAATCAGGAATCCCAGTTCCACCCCAGACCTCCAAGGTGATAGATATATACACACATTAAATCATGATATAGAATATGGCTTAGAGGCAATATAAATGAACATTTCAAAACTATCACTATTTTAATATGCATTAGCATATTATTTCTTTAGGTAATGGTGAGAAAGCTGAAACCATTTAAAGTTTATTTAAATGGAAGTATGAAAATAGGATGCAGCTTCACCTCATGAAACACAAAGCAAAAAGGAAGAATTATTTCATGAAAAGAGAGAAAGAGATATAAGATAAAGCAGGGCTAAAAACAAGATAAATATCTCATAGGGCCTAACTAGAGCTACTTGATCCAGGCTTCCATTCTGAAGCAGCTTGCAGGGTGTTGAGGGTGCAGCTCCTGTACGGAATAGGAACTAATGAGGCTCCCTGAGAGAATAGCCAGAGCCCCTTCACTGATTACAACCAGGGGCTGGGGTGGAGTTCTCTTATTCCAAACAGGATCTTGAAATAAATCGCCCAGTAGCCACTGCTGGTTTAAAAACAGTCCATGGAAATGAAAGGAGGGGAGACAAATTAGCCACACTTCAGATGGCTCAGTGATGGAATATTCCATGCATTACTGAGGGGAACAGGGTCCCCCAGACACTTACATAACATCAGATCCTGAAGGCTACGGTAAAATCACTAGGCAGAGAAGGGCGAACCAAAATGAAAAGAGAAAATTAGAACCAAACCAAACCAAAACTTTACACTGACAGTGAGCCAGCAAATCAAAAAATCAAAGCATTATAGGCATGAGCACTTGGTGGATTTTGAAATATGAATATACTAATGTATTCACCAACACATTCAAAATATAAAATACTTTCACACACACCCAAATGTCCCTGTGATCTTTTAGTAATCTACTCTATTACCTCATTGGCTGCCCCAAGTAACCACACATCTGATTTCTATCACTATAATAATTTTACCTATCTGTCAGCATATGTTGCTTAATATGCATAATATATAGTATTTTATATTTAGCTGCCTTTGCTCAGTATAAAGTATAAAGTGAAATTCATTCATGTTGCACCTGTCAAAAGCTTATTCCTTTTTATATCTGAGCAATATTCTATCTTTTATGGCTGGTATAATAACATAGTACAATTATTTGATATATTCACAGTATAACTTCTCCATTCACTTGTGGACATTGGAGCTGTTCCCAGTTGAAGTTCTTATGAATATAACTTCTTTGAACTTTCAAGCACATGTTTTCAATTTTTTTAGGCAAATACATTGCTAAGTCTATCTATCTATCTATCTATCTATCTATCTATCTATCTATCTATCTATCTGTATTAGTCAACCTTCCATTACTATAACAAATACCTGAGATAATCAAGCTTTAAAAATGAAAGGTTTGTCAGTATAACTTCTGGAGGAGATGGGGAAAAACAAGTCGTTTAAGGATACAGGTGGACTTGTTGCAACAATGAGAAGTACAAGGTGTCATGTCGAAAACAAGCTTTACAACGTTGGTGGGGGGGAGGATGGGGGGAAAAGGGGAGGCTGGGAAGGGATGTGAAGGGTAAACAAAGGAGGAGGCTGCAATGCTTGGTAAGAAATGTATGCATTATCCTGCCCATGTAATTGTAACCCCTCTGTACAATATGTTCACAAATAAATAAAATAATAATAAAAAATAAAATCAAACACAATAGTTCAAGAAAAAAAAATGAAATGTTTATTTTGGTTCAGTTTTGAAGGGTTTTGTCTATGGCTGGTTAGCTGTATTGCTTTGGGTTCGTAGCAGTCAGCACTGGGAAGAGCATGCCCAAGATGTGAAAGAAAGGAAGAAGAGAGGACCAGAGTGACAACACAGCTCCCAAGGACAAACCTCCAATGTGCTGAGGACTTTCCACCAGGCTATACCTACTAAAGGTTCCACCACTTTCCAATAGCACCATGAACTAAGGTTAACACACACACACACACACACACACACACACACACACAGGCCTTTGGTTGGCATTCCAGAACTTACCAATACATTTCTGAAGAAGTGGTATGCCCAGCAGAAGTGTTCTAGTTACTCCATATCTTTACCATCAGTTGGTATTATTCATCTTTTTCTTTAACTTCACTTTTGATCGTTATGAAGTGGTATCTAATTGTAGTTTAGGTTTTATTTAATTATAGCTTTTATTTAATTTTAATTTTATTTCTGCAATGACATCAAGCATCTTTTCATCTGTTTTTGCCATCTGTATATCTTTTTTGGTGCAGTCTGTTTAAATTTTATGTTTATTTCTATATTGCATTTCTGCTTCATTATTTTTATTACAATGGCTCTTTACATATTCTAAACAAAAGATATTTCTATCATACATTTGTGGTGAATATCTGACTACTATCAGTTAAGTTTAAAAATCAACTACTATAAGTCTTTGTTCTTTTCAATATTTTTTGTCAATTGTATTACCTTACAAGTTCCTTTCATTAAAGATATGTCTCAGAAATTGTTCTTATCAGTCCATAACAATTAAAAATACTAACAATTGATGAGTTATAGTGAAAAATATATAAAAGAAACATATGAAACATTATTATATTATTCCAACAATTTTTAGTTTGTTTTTGCAAAGTAAAATATTAAAAAGGTAAGACTCCAGATAATTATTATAATGTGGGAGGTATTTTCATGTTTCAGAGAAATATAGGAATGACAAATAATTTAATATGTTGTTTTTAAAGTACAGAACAAATTACATACATTTTATTTTTAAGGATAGGGTTTTGGGCAGTTCACAGTTATACAAAGCTTTGGGTTTGATTCACAACACTGAAAAAAAAAGATTGAAAGCAAAAGAAGAAATTAAGGATAGCCATGAAGAATGGAGATACACACTTTGAGCTGGGCACTGATGGCTCATGGCAGTAATCTTAGATATTCAAAAGACTGAGACCTGGAGGATCATGATTTGAAGCAAAGTCCAAGACTCTGCATCTCTAATAAACCAGAGAAAAAGTCAGGCTAGAGATATAGTTCAACTGGTAGAGCACCAGTCAAGTAAGCAAGCCTAGCCAAGCACAAGGCTCTGAATTCAAGTCTCAGTATTTGGAAAGATAGATAGCAAAAAAGAAAAGAAGGAAAGAAGGAGAGGAGAGAGAGCACTTTGCACAAGAGAGAAAGAGAGAGAGAGAGAAAACGTATGCTACATGCTTTAACAGAAGAGAGAAAAAGAAGTTTGAAAAACCAAAAGTCGAAAAGTAGCCACAATAATTATAAATGAACTGAATACACATTTATTAAAAACAAATTAATGGATTAGATGTTAAAACACAATCCAGATTTATATTGAATAGTTGCCTTTATTAGTCACACATAAATTGAAACTCTATCAAAAGGAAGAAAATAAAGAAATCTAAGATGGTATTTCATATAAATCTTTCTTTTGAAATCTGGTATTGCAGAACTAATCGCAGAAAAAACAAACAAACCAGAACTATGACAAAAGACTTTGTGTGTGTGTGTGTGTGTGTGTGTGTGTGTGTGTGTGTGTGTGTGTATGAACTCTGATTCTGGGTTTTAAACTCAAGGCCTGGACACTGTCCCTGCGCTTTTAAACCCGTGGCTAGTACTCTAAACAATTGAGTCACAGCTCCAGTTTGGTTTTTTGGAATCTTTTTTGGAAATAATAGTCTCACAGACTTTCCTGCCTCAGCTGGCTTTGAACTGTAATCCTCAGATCTCAGCCTCTTGAGTAGCTAAGATTACCAGTGCCTAGCTAGCAAAAAAGACTTGTAAGAAGGAAAAGTGACACACATGCACACACATACATACACACACATATACATGTATGCATGCATACATACATACATACATATACAAGCATGTGGTCAGGTTTCCTTCCTGAAAGACTATATCATTTTCTATTTCCAGTAAAGCCAGAGTATTATTCCCAACAAACATTCCAATATGGAGCAGTACTAACAACTTGCTTGTATTTGCCAATTTGATAAGCAAAAGGAAAAAGATCATTTTGCAGTTTGATCTCGAAGCTCATATTCTCTCAAACACATCAGAAAACTGATGTCAGGGTCCCAGCCCAGAGAGGCAGAAACTGTATTCCCATTTGTATCCAAAGAAACACTGGAGCTACAAGGGGTAGTGACTGGGTCAGCAAGGGAAAAGATCTCAAGTTGACAGGCAGGAAGCCCAGCTCTCTGGGGCCATCCAACCAAGAGACCCAGCCCCTAAGGTCTACATCTGCTCATGTGGAACAGATTGCAATTAACTC
The DNA here is from genome assembly GCF_000151885.1 of Dipodomys ordii. Classification (NCBI taxonomy): domain Eukaryota; kingdom Metazoa; phylum Chordata; class Mammalia; order Rodentia; family Heteromyidae; genus Dipodomys; species Dipodomys ordii. The sequence goes on along the minus strand of NW_012267278.1, from coordinate 787,458 downwards.
CCTGCAGCTTATTTAATTTCTACACAGCACAGTATTTACACAATGACCAGCAGACTTGTTCAGTGCCCCAAGGCAGCAAGCAATAAGAATTCTCTTACAACCACATCTGAAGGACCCATTGCCCTTCACTTTCTCACAAAGCTTTCATTAACAACTCTTCACTAGAATCAGGTGCAGTTAGCAATTGCTAGAGCAATCTCTGATATTGTTTTCCTGAAAAGGAAAAAAGAAAGAAGACCAACAGTTTCTATAAAATTTAGTAAAAGATTATTGAAATTGTTCAGAACAAGCCTCTGAGTTTACTGAAAACAGTCCAATGACTTCTCCAGACACGGCTTGCTGCTGTGTTCTCAGATCGAATTCTCAAAACAAGCTACAACTTCGGCAGAATTATTTATCCTCATTGTACTCACAATCAAACTGAGTGCCAGAGGTTAAACGACTTGATGGATGCCAAGGGCTAACAAGTGGACTCATGCTTCAAATCTAGATTAATGAGTTCACAAAGGTAAGCTTTCTGGAAGCCATATTGCTTCTATTATCAGCAATGCTCAAGCAGGGGTTAAGAGTGAAAGTAGCAATAATGAGGTAGACCAGGACAGCCAACCCTTCATAAGCTGTGTAGTTTGAGGTTAAGCACTGTTACTTACTGAAGAAGAATGTTGATTTCACTTTAGAGCTTTGCTGTAAGCACTTCTTAATGTTTGGGTTTTTTTTGTTGTTGTTGTTTGTCTGAGTTTTGGTGTTTTTGTTTTTGGTATGTGTGTGGTGTTTGTTTTCTCTTTAAATGCCTGTGGTTCTGTTGTTTGATTGACAGCTATCAGATTTCCCTTCCCTCCTTCCTCCTCCGCCTGCAGTGGCACCTGTCTAGCATCAGAATCAAGAAATCCCCAATCTTGGAGGCCACATGGAAACTACTACTGTTGTCTCTGTGGTACTCATGTCCAGTGGGGTTATGAATGGCATCGCTGCCACTTGGAAGGACCCATCAGAGCTGGCAGCAATTGCAACTTCAGCCCTGCCTCTTTCCTGGGAAGCAATAGGAGCTGTCAATCCAGCAGCTACTTCTTCCTGATTCTCTTCCATTGTCATCATGACAATGATAGTCATGGCTGCTTTAACCATTTCATGGCTCAGGGAGGATTCCTCCATTCATAGAAACCACCTATATATGCCATGGCTGCTCCTGTGGCTTTCAGAGACTTCGCTTCAGTCAGGGAATTCCTGGGATCCTGAGTTGACAGTGAGAGACCTACCCATAGCTGCAACTGACAACCTCACTGAAGTCCTCAAGCAGGCTAGGGATGAGCACCTCCACTGCCCATTACAGCCAGAACAGGCTGTCTCAGTACAGCCTGAACAGACTGTGTAGCAGAAAGAGGGGGACGCTGTGCACATGCACCACTGGCTATATACAGCCACTTATACACAGCCCTTTAATTCTCCTCCAGTCAGCCTAGGACATCATTCTGCCTTGTAATAAGGCCTGCTCCGACTGGCTTCATTGCCTACCTGTAGTCTTTTTCTTGGTGATAGTGGTGGTCCTGGGAACTCGGGGCCTGGTAGCTGTCCTTGAGCTTTTTTGCTCAAAGCAAGTGCTCTACCACTTTGAGCCACAGCTTCACTTCCAGGTTTTGGTAGTTAATTGGAGATGAGTCTTAGTGCCTTTCCTGCCTGGGATGGCTTTGAACCATGATCCTCAGATCTCAGCTTCCTGAGTTGCTAGGGTTAGGGGCATGGGCATCAGTCTCTACTTATAGTCTTTATCATGATTAGAGTGCACTGAATAGGTAATGCAAAACCCAGACAACTTCCAGGGCTGTCAGCCCCAGGCAAGCCTGTACTAGCTAACAGACAGCTGATGAGTTCCAGAGCTGCTGGAAGCAGACTGAGGACGGCTGATATTGTGAAGGCCTGTAGGACTGCTGAGAAGGCCAAAGCCGGCAGAGACTTGAGACTCCAGACTGCAGAAGGTGAAAGGCTACAGGGGGAAAGCAAGAGACCAAGCAGAGCTAAGACTGGACAGAGCTGTAAGTCTTGGTTAAGAGTTCCAGAAAGGTGTAGAGAGTTGCTAGCTCTTGCTTCTGAAAGCTACCCAGAGCTGTCGCATTAAGAGATAGGTCCCATGGTTTCCCTTATCTGCAATAACTAGTATATGTCTAGGACAAACAGAAAAAGTGAAAAGCTATGTACATATGACAATATAAGCAGATGCTAAGTGAAATGAACTCCAAGATAGGGACACAAGAGATTTTTATCTTTCTTGCTGTTCTTTTTAATGTACTTATAATGAACTGTGTGATTTTTTTTGCTTCTTTTGTATGTTCTTCCCCCATGGGATAATCCCTGTTGTCATTGTATTTGATTCTCATGTCCTGCATCTTGCATATACATTTTTCTAATTTGGGGAGGGGTAGGGAAATAACAAAATGCTGAAATAAGGCGACAGCCTAACCCATTGTAACAACAATGAGATATACAAGACACTATGTTGAAAACTAACTTTACAACTTTGGTGGGGGAGGGAGGAGTTGGAGAGGTGGGCAGGGAAGGGATGGTAGGGGAAAAAACAAAGGAGGGGGTAACAATGCTTGATAGAAAATGGACTCATTACCTTGCTCGTGTAACTGTAACCCTCTGTACAGTATCTTTACAATAAATGTATGTGTGTGTGTGTGTGTGTGTGTGTGTGTATAATAAAAAAAAAAGAGCTCAGACCCATGGCATTCAAAGCTTTGAGCTATAACAACAGCTGATGAGCACTGGGCTACTGGCACCTAAAGCCCAGAGCTGTAACACTAAAAATGGAGGTGTGCATCCTAAACTCAGAAATACTTACACCAAAGGAGCTGTCTGCAGTTTCCACCCAAAGAGTGGAAAAGAGGAAAAGACTAATAGTAATAGTAATTATCATAATCTCTCATTAACAGTCCTGAGCATGCAATAAATTCTGAGTATGTAATTCATTTAAGAAATTCTAAGTTTGTAATAAAAAGGCGGATGAGGGCTGGGAAGGTGGTTCAGTGGTAGAGTGCTTGCCTTGCATGCTCAAGGCCCTGGGTTCGATTCCTCAGCACCACATAAGCAAAAAGAAAAAAGCTGGAAGTGGCACTGTGGCTCAAGTGGTAGAATGCTGGCCTTGAGCTGAAGAGCTGAGGGACAGTGCCCAGACTCAGAGTTCAAGTCCCAAGATTGGACCTCCCCCCCACTCCCCCACCCCTGCCAAAAAAAAAGAGGTGGATGAGAGGTATGGTTCTATACAATTATCATCCCAGATACTCAGGAGGAGGAGACAAAGATCATAGTTTGAGGCTAAGACAGGCAAAAGCTAGAAAGGCCATGTCTCAAAAACATTTAGGCACAACAGCACATGCCTGTGTTCCCAGCTGCTCGGGAGGGGGAAGTGAGAAGATCACAGTTCAAGGCCAGCCTGGTGAAAGTTAATGGGAGGTCCTATCTGAAAAGCAAACTGAAGATGAAAGGATGGGGATGCAGCTTAAGTGTTAGAGTGCAAAACAGAGGCCTTAATTTTAATCCTTCACAGGAGGGAAGGGAAGGGA
>NW_012267278.1:742833-783368 GCF_000151885.1 Dipodomys ordii | reverse complement strand
AAGCTCGTTTTGGACATGACAACTTGTACTTCTCATTGTTGCAACAGGTCCACCTGTATCCTTAAACAACTGGTTTTTCCCCATCTCCTCCACAAGTCAGACTATCATTTTCTATTTCCAGCAAAGCTGATGTATTATTCCCAACAAACATGCCAATATCAAGCAGTATTAACAATGTGCTTATATTCGCCAATTTGATAGAGACAAGGAAAAGATGTTTTCATAGTTTGATCTCAAAGCCCATATTCTCTCAAACTCAGCATAAAACACACAACAAAACCAATGTTTTGGTTTCATGTTAGGTTCCCAGCCCAGAGAGGCAGAAATAATGCTAGATCCAGAAGATACTACTCCCTGTTAGACTGGCTTCTGAACTGCATAGGTTTGCTGAAGCAGCTAGTTGCTCATACCTGTGTTCTAGGAAAGTTTTCTGATTTATACCTTGAAGTTAAAATGAGCAAAGTGGTTTTTTTTTAAGCAGTGCAAAAGTCATATGCATCTTTCTGTCACCATCTCAGAATCTTGCCTTTGATTTAGCTCATAAATTTGTTTGAGTGACTGGAATCTAGGCCTGAGTATAGAGAATAAGTGGGGGGAAATGTAGCTTAACTGGGAAATGAGTGCAAAACTATATGGAATATTTTAAAGTCTTGTAGAGAAAAGAACCTACGGTTTCTATTGTCACTTTCAAAATCAGTAAGTACAGAAGGCAAGGCAAAGGCACTGGCATTTTAAATGCTTTGATCTCTTAGCATCCCTGCCATAGCCATCTCCTATCTACCAATGTCTATGCACATGAAGAAAAACTAAGACAGACCAGTCTTGCCACAGGCCTCAGGCAGGATTTGCTTTCATCTGGCACCAGACCACCTCTCCAAGCATGCTCTTGATGGATGCAATCAATCACCCATGGGTTTTGGTATATTTTGTTTCGGTTTGAAAGCATTTGCCAAAAAAAGTCTCTATGAAAGTGCATTAGTATATCTTTAAATTCTTCAAGCGTGACTTTTGTTTTTAGCAGCAAATATGGACCTGGCAATTGTGAGCCACATCACTTTTATTGGCATTAACACATTTGACTTTTGACAAATAGCCTGAGGAACATAAGCAGTCCTTTCTAGGACTTAGTCTTTTCTAAATCCTGTACTGTCTCAAGGGCAGTGCGACAAGGGCTCTCTGCTTTCTCCCCTGAATACAGGCTTGTCACTGAAACTCGCAGGAAGTGAATCAAAAAGAAACAATCCAGGTTTATGACTTGTTATCCAAAAAATATTCTCTGTAGGAAATGGGGTTACATAAATTATACCCATACATGGCTTTTTCAAAGCCTCATTTCAGCCTCACCTTTTAGAAAATCTTTTACTAAAATAGTATCAGAAAAATGGCATTGAATTTCCCCTCTTTTCCTACTCAGTTTTTCCTTGGAAGAGTGAGGGTAGAGAGGGCTAGGAAGGAAAAGGCAAGAAGGAGGAGCAGCAAGGCTCCTTATTGAACACAAAGCATAAGTACTAGCTCCACAGTTGGTGTCTTGAAGAATAAGGCATGTAATTTTTAGCTGTAAAAAAAAATATATAAAGGTAACAAATGGCAAAAAAAAAATCCCACAAAAAAACAATTCTCAAAAAATGCCGTGCTTCTTCCCACACTTACTAAAAAATTAATAGCATATGAAAAGGGGTTTTGTTCTGAATTTTCAGGTTCCTGACTATTAAATGCTAGTTACTCTCATTGGCAAAGCAAAATACCAATCAATAGTCAAGTGTATGATACAAGAACAGTGCATTCTTTGCCTGTCTAATTAAAGCAACTTAAAAATAGAAGAGGGAGAGGAAAAAGAACAATACAGAAGAAAGCCCTGTTACGAAAGATCAAGAAGCCAACTTAAATCAAAAGGTTCCATAAACCCTGCCTCTCAGATGAATGCCCACTCTGATACATTCTAAGTGTCATGTCACCTGTGGCTGGGGACCATAGGTCAAGATAGACCAAACTCAAGAAGTGCTGGAGATCAAACCAACCAACCACACTCAGACATTTTTTTTTATCAGTAGCTTATAAAACATAATGAGCTCAGATATTTTATGCTAAAAATTACTTTTTCTGAACATACATCAAAGATGGTATTTCTCTTTTGTCATATAGTCACAGTCAAATATTTGCAAAGTTAAATCGATACATATCTAATGTTCATTCAATTTCATAAAGTAAATTTTAATCAAAGCTACACATATTCTCTGAACTTCAGAAGCCTACAGGCTCAACATAGTGAGAAACATGTTATAATAGTGAGAAATATTGTACACGAGTAGTGTCTTACCAAACATAAACCTAAATTGGATTGTTTTGTATTTGTTTCTAACATAAGCAGTGTGCCCTTTCTGTACATTTAAATCAATGAGTAAAATCTTCAAACCAATGTAAACATCTCTCTCCTCTCTTGCCAAAACTTTATGTCCACAGAGTTGATTCTATAAATAATGTTGGGTGATCAGTAAGAGTAAACTTGGACCTCAACTTTCCAAAGTCAATATTTTAACCCTTGGTTTCCATTTGTTCAAGTTGATGGGCTTGTTCACTTCATTTAATTATGAAAGCAAATAAAAAGTCTTACCTTGTGATGCCCAAATTCATCCAAGATGCTTCTCAGTTTTCTGGTGTTGCTATGTGTCTTTTGGGCAGCAGCAGCTGGATGGGGATCACGCCAATCAATGGACAGTCGGTGATGCCAAAGGCGCTGGCTCTCCAGAATGTGAGCTGATTTCACACTAGGATCAAAATGGTGTACTTCACATCCATTATTGGCCATGCTTGCTTCAAAATGAGTATCATCACTTCCCAGCCTGGAGTGAAAGAGGAATGAGACCAGTAACCAAAACTTCAAAATGAAGAAAAGTGTTGAAGTGACAAAACCACAGTTTCAAAAATCAGCCTCTTGAAGAGCTGAGGGAGAGTGCCCAGGCCCAGAGTTCAAGCCCTATGACCGACCAAAACAAAACCAGCCTCTTTTCCTTCCTTCCTTCCTTCCTTCCTTCCTTCCTTCCTTCCTTCCTTCCTTCCTTCCTTCCTTCCTTCCTTCTTCTTCCTTCTTTCCTTCCTTCCTTCCCTCCCTCCCTCCTTCTCCCCCTCCCTTCCTTCCTTCCTTCCTTCTTCCTTCCTTCCTTCCTTCCTTCCTTTTTCCTTCCTTCCTTCTTCCTTCTTTCCTTCCTTCCTTCCCTCCCTCCCTCCTTCTCCCCCTCCCTCCCTTCCTTCTTTCCTTCCTTCCCTCCTTCCTTCCTTCCTTCCTTCCTTCCTTCCTTCCTTCCTTCCTTCCTTCCTCTTGTGGTACTAGGATTTGAACCTAGGGCTTTTCACTTCTCAGGTGAGTGCTCTACCATTTGAAATTATAGGGCCCTCCAATCCAGACCAATTTTCTTAATCTTACAAAGCTTTCTCTTGTTTTAATACATGTCTAATGCACATATTCAATAAACCTTCAAACAACACAGAAGCATTATAGCTCAAAACTGCTACACAAAAGAGAAATGTAAAAAATATGAGATTTTTTTTTAGCAGTACTGGGGATTGAACTCAGGACCTCAAGTTCTACCACTTGAATAATGCTTTCCAGCTTCTTTTGTGTTGGTTATTTAGGAGATAGGGTCTTAATTTATGCCCAGGCTGGCCTGGCTACCATTCTCCTCCTTGTGCTTCCTCTATTTCTGAGAATGACAGGCTGACACGCTAAGCCTCAGTAATCTCTACCTTGAAAGTAATTACAATTAAAAGCTTAAGCCACTGTGCCTGGCTGAGAGTGATTTTTTTTTGGGGGGGGGGGAGAGGGTCAGTCTTGGGGCTTGAACTTGGAGCCTGGGCACTGTGCCTGAGGATCTTTGTGTTCAAGACTAGTGCTCTACCATTTGAACCACAGTGCCACTTCAGTTTTTGAGTGGCTAATTGGAGACAAGAGTCTCATGAGGACTTTTCTGCCCAGGCTGATTTCAAACCACAATTCTCAGATCTCAGCCTCCTGAGTAGCTAGGATTACAGGCATGAGCCACTGGCACCCAGCTAATTTTTTCAAGGACATAAATTATAGTAGAAGTAAGACAAATAAAAATATCCACTAGCCGGGCGCTGGTGGCTCATGCCTGTAATCCTAGCTACTCAGGAGGCTGAGATCTGGGGATCACAGTTCAAAGCCAGTCCGGGCAGGAAAAGTCTGTGAGACTCTTATCTCCAATAAATCACTCAGAAAATAGAAGTGGTGCTGTGGCTCAATTGTTAGAGCACTAGCCTTGAGCTGAAGAGCTGAGGGAAGCCGAGGCCCAGAGTTCAAGCCCCACAACCGACCAAAAAAAAAAAAAAAAATATATATATATATATATCCACTAGTCCTAAGAGATTTTCTTAGAAAATGCCAAAAATATAAGTCATAGAATTATTTCTCTAAGGAGAGGTACATTCTATAATGAACTAAATTTGTCTACATTAGAAGGGCCACCAGGTTGTGTGTGAAATTTAATTCACAGATCACAGCCATTTTCTTTTTTTTTAACAATGTATCACACATTTTATTTGACAAAAATACAAAACACATAGTCTGTTCTTTTGACATTTTTTCTTACCCTTTCTTATTTCTGTGTATATAAATAGTAATGAAAGCTAGTAGAAAATACTCAATAAATTCTTTTTTTTAAAGATGCAATACAAAATTTATTCTGAAAATTGGCTTATGATGTTCAGGCAGTTTCTTGATTTTCTTTTTTTCCCCATATATATTTTTATTGTAAAAATTCTGTACAGAGGGGTTACAATTACATGAGTAAGGTAATGGGTACATTTCCTATCTAGCATTGTTACCTCCTCCTTTGTTTTTCCCCTACCATCCCTTCCCTCCCTACCTTCCCAACTCCCCTTCCCCCCAAATTGTAAAGTTCATTTTCAACATAGTGTCTTGTACATCTCATTGTTACAATGGGTCAACCTGTATCCCTATTTAAGCGTTTTGTTATATCCCTTTCCTTCCCCAAATTAGAAAAATGTATATACAAGATGCAGGACACTGGAATCAGATACAATGAAAACAGGGGTTATACCATGGGGGAAGAACATACAAAAGGAACAAGAGAATAAGTATGTTAAAACAATAGCAAGAAAGAAAAAAGCCACTTGTGTCCCTGTCTTGGGGTTCATTTAGCTTAACATCATCTTATATGGTCATATGTACATAGCTTTTGACCGTTTTTGCTTGTCCTAGACATGTACTAGTTATTGCAAGTAAGGGAAACGAAATGGGTATGTTTTAAAATATCATAGTTTTGTCGTGCACCAGTGGCTCACACCCATAATCCTGGCTACTCAGGAGGCTGGCTACAAAGGAGGCTGGCTACTCAGGAGATCTGAGGATTGTGGTTCAAAGCCAGCCCAGGCATAAAAGTCCATGAGGCTTTTATCTCCGATAAATCACTAGAAAACCAGAAGTGGCATTGTGGCTCAAGTGATAGAAAGCTAGCTTTGAGCACAAAGATGCTCAGGGACAGTGCCCAGGCCCTGAGTTCAAGTCCCACAACCAACAAAATTAAAATGAAATAAAATAAAAATACTATAATTTCCTTAAAAAGCAAATGCATCTGGTTCCATTGGATCCAGAGAATAAGCAAAAGTGTTCTTTACCTAAATTCACACCAATAAGGGGAAGAAATTATGAATGAATTATATTCAAGGATCTAGTAGGTATCCTTGATAATTATGTAAGAATTATCATTTTGATTAAAGTGGTTCAAAGTATGAAAATAATCAAGACAGAAGGCTAGTTCTTGTTTTAAATAGTAATTTTGTTTTCTATCTAAAGGCCTATGGTAGATTGATTCCACATACCAATTCCACAGAATTTCTACAATATGTTGGCAAAACCCAGTATGGAAACATATTATTCTCTTAGACTACTGATTCAGGCCATTACATACTTGAGAAACTTACAAATATAGTCGATAACAATTATTTAGCATATTTCAATTAACTAAAATAAGCCTTTAATATGGAGATACTCATCCAGCCCTTTCTAGTAATCTTCTTTGTCTTCTCTCCACTCATCCTCCTGTTCTGTTTCTTTCCCCACTAGATTTTATATGCTTCCTCCGCTGTAGCTCTTTCACACTATTTGAAAAAAAAGAAAGAAAGAAAAAAAGAGGAAAAAGAAAAAGATCCAGCACTCCTCTCAAGCATTCCCCTTTCTTCCATCAAAAAATCCTGTGCCCTATTGAACCCACACCGTTCAGATCACTGAAAATTCTAGCCAATCTCCTTCCAAATTTTCTATCATTTTACTCTGGTATGGAAGATTGACTTGTTGGCACTAATTCTTCACGTTTCCTCAATCCACACTCCTGCCATATGCATTATAAGGGAATGTCGTTCTTGCCTCTTGGTTTTGTGGCTTAGCCATGTGACTCCCTTCCTTCTGTGATGCCAATCCTGATCATAGTCCTGGACTACTTCTGTTCACTCTCTTCCACCATCCTCATGAATAGCTTGCTTGTCTCAGCAGTATAGACACTATGAGGAGCAGAGACAGACTTCCAGCCTTCTCTCTTTCTTAAAAAAAAAAAAAGAACTACTCACAGCCACCTTATCATGAACAAAAGCCTCTGAGCTGAGAATAGCCTGGATCAGCTGAAATCCAGCAGACCAGCAAGCATTGTGGCAATCATAAATAACAGTGTTTTTAATCCACTGAGTATTAAAGTGATTTGTTACACAGCAAAACTAGCTGATATGTGACATATATATAAATCCAAGAGTTTCAGCTGAAACTACAAAGCATTCTTAGCAGGCAGATTTATTTCTATACAGGTCAGAATGCTGTAGAAGTCATACCAAGGGCCTTTATATTTCCTTAAATTTATTAAAACTTAGATGAGCAAAGTGTTACCATAGAGTAGTTTTGAAGCTTTGCTAAGAGGAAAAGATGCCAAAAAAGTACTCATTAAATATTACTTGTATGCAACCTTCTAGAGTTTAAAAAAAAAGTGTGTACATCTTTCTCTGTGAATTTTCAGGTTTTTTCCCAAGAACAATTCTCTACTCTAAAACATATACATTTTAATCAAGACCTGAAATATCCTTAAGAATTAAATTAGTCACAAACTACTCTGTAGTTGTTCTTTTCATGGGAGGTTAGACATGCCATTTTATTACATACTGATTAGTGTCCAACTTAAAATAGGGTTTTTGATTTTATTTTGTTATGTTTTTGTGGAAGCTGAGGGTCCAAGCCAGGGCCTTAAACATGCACAGCAAGCACAGTATCACTGAGGTACATCCAAAACCTTTAAACTAATTTCTTACAATTAAAATAAGTATTATGAATGCACATAGAAAAAATCAAATAGTAGGAAGTAGTATAGAAAGCAAAAAGTGAAAATTTTCTACCTCTGGAAAACATAGCCACTAATTTCCAGAGATGAACAAAATCAACAGTTCTTTGTATAATCTTCCAGAAATTTTCTACATATATACATGTATTATGTATATTATATATACTCACATATGAGTTAATCATTAAATAATAAGCTGTCATTTTCTATGATATATTTGATAACATAAAACTATTTGTAATTTGTAAATTTTGTGTGTGTGTGTGCCTATCCTGGGGCTTGAGCTCAGGATTTGGCCACTGTCCCTGATCGTTTTTTGCTCAAGGCTAGCACTGTACCACTTTAGTCACAGCTTCAAGTCTAGCTTTTTTGATCGTTTTGGAGATAAGAGTCTCAGAATCTTTCCTACCAGGGCAGGCTTCAAACCTCAATCCTCAGATCTCAGCCTCCTAACTAGGGAGGATTATAGGTATGAACCATCAGTGCCTAGCAGCAACTTGTATGTTTTTTTTTACATTAGCTTATGTTACTTGCACCCAATCTAGTCAATCTTTTTTCCTTTTTCATTAGCATATATGGACCAGACAAAATAAGAGGTTTCATTGTGACATTTTCATACCATTTAATCTTTATCTATCAACATATACTATATTGGAAAGTGGTAAATTATACTGATTTAATTAGTGTCTACAGCTGTCACTTTTATGTAGTTGAAATCAGACATCTTTGGGCTTATTGGAAATTAGTTATGTTTATGGTAGATGCAAACAGGATGAGGAATTACAAATAGAATACACAAAGGTACTGTGAAACAAGAAACATGGCCCAAAGCAGTCTAACTGGAGTCACAGCCAATTCTGCTAGTTTCAAAGCATTGACTCTCTTTCTCTACCTCCACCTGGTATCCCATGAACCATAAGACTTGGAACTATGAGACCTACTTATGCTTTTAGGGGTACAGAAATGTGTCTGTTATTAAATGGAAAAGCTCCATGAAGGAAGGTCTGTGTTGATCCTACTTAGTCCCAAATTCTCCATGCTGGGAAGATTTGCTGACAGAGCTACAGAACACTACTCCATGAAAAACTACTCTTAGAGAAAGTCTGAAATCCTCAAAACTTACCACACAAATCTAAACATAGCAGTAGTGGGTGATATTTCACGGCCTGACTCATGTACCTAAACATATATTTATAGAATACCTTACAAATGCAAGCTACTCTACTGGACATGAGGGGCAACAAGATAAATTAAAGACACACTGATGAAAACTTACAATGTAGTAATGAAGGGAGAGTTTCAAATAAATAACTATAATAAAATGATAAGTCTTATTTATATGAAAATGTTTTTGGCCTTAAAGGAAATCACTTTATGCTTTTATATAACTGGAAAGAGAATTCCGCATAGACAAATTTACATCATAGAAACATTCCAGTGTTTACTCTATGAAGCAAGAAGGATAGGCCACCCTAATTCAGATCAAAGTGTAAAATGGTGGCCCAGTTTTCCCTCATCCTACCCTTTCCCAGCTATCAGGAGAGGTAGGAAGGGAAGCAGCAGTCATGTAACTTCCATTCCAGTGGGTCCACAGCCTAACAGTTGCACACATCACTTATACTCACAAGTACTGCTTCCAGCTGGTCAGATAGCCACTTAGAGCTACAGGAAATGCAGCCATCAGTAGGGTGACCATGTGCCCCACTAACCTCAGGTCTGTTACTAAAGGAAGAATAGGAAATAGGTATTGGAGATATATTAGCAGTTCCTACCACAACCCATTGCTGAAACAGTTAAGCAGCTGAGAAGTACATTCAAAGGCATCAGCCTTTGAATGAACGCTGCAATCTTTCCCTCTCTGGTGAGAGATACAATTATATAACTCATGCTTATTGATCTTAATTAATGTTGGGGTTTGAGATCATGATACAATTTTCAGCATAGAAGAACCATCAAATCTAAGAACTATTGAAGAAATAGAAAGGTAATAGAGTAACAGAACAACCAAAGTAATAGAGATTTCCAAAGATAATGAGTAACAGGGCAACCATCTTGGTCTTCTTTCTCTAATGCCAAAAGAAAAGGATCTGGAGTCCCCATTTATGGTTGTATAAGTTGTATACTGAACAACTCTAGGGGGTGTGTCATTCACACCATAATGCCCATTGTGATGATTTTGTTGTGGATTCTGGTAAGAGTTCTTGAAGGAGGTTCTTGCTTGCAAGTTATATAAAGGTGTTCTTTGGACGAGCTGAGGGTGGTATTGTCAATCACATGCCCTTTCATGTCACCAAACATAATAAAAGGGACAGGTTGTACCTCTGTGCCAGGTCCTTGGATACTCTTAAAAATATCTGTGAGAGCCAGGTGCTGGTGGCTCAAACCTGTAATCCTAGCTACTCCGGAGGCTGAGATCTGAGAATCATCATTCAAAGCAAGCCTGGGCAGGAAAGCCTATGAGACTCTTATCTCGAATAAACTACTCAGAAAAAGCCAGAAGTGGTGCTGTGGTTCAAGTGGTAGAGTACCAGCCTTGAGCACAGAGAGGCTCAAGGACAGAGCCCAGGCCCTGAGTTCAAGACCCAGGACCAGCAAAAAAAAAAAATTGAGAATCAGGTGCTGGTGGTTTAGGACTGTAATCCTAGCTACTCAGGAGACTGAGATCTGAGGGTTTCAGTTCAAAGCTAAATTAAGCAGGAAAGTCCAAGAAAGTCTTATGTCTAATAAACTACCCTAAAAAGCTGGAAGTTGTGCTGTGGCTCAAGTGATAGAGCACTAGCCCTAAGCAAGAGAAGCTCAGGGACACAGCCCAGGCCCTGAGTTCAAGCACCAAGACTGGCGCACACACATACACACACACACACACACACACACACACACACACACACACACACTTGCGAGTCTTAAGTTTATATATATATATATATATATATATATATATATATATGTATGTATATATATGTATCACAGTATTAAGGTTAATGGCCTTTATGTTCCTTTGGAAAGAAAATTTTAGAGCATGAGGAGGAAATATTCAAGATTATTATCCAGTAAGGATATTCAAAATGAAACCACAATGAGATATCATTTCAAATACATCAGGGTGGCTATAATTGAAGATCAATAATAGCAAATATTGGCAAGGATGTGGAGAAACTGGAGCTACCAGAGGTTATTTGTGTGAACCTAAAATATTATATATTCAATATAAATGTAAACATTTGCCTACTTAAAACCTTATATGTGACTATCCCTCTCCGAACATAATAACTGAAAAGTGGAAACAACCCAAATGTCCATCAACTGAAGGACATTGTTCATGTGACTATAACCACATGAACATTGGAATAGTATTCAGACATAAAAAGGGACAGAGTATTGCTACATGCATGCTACAATGTGGGTAAAACTTGAGAACATGGTAACTAAAGCACAACTCACAAAAGGTTCACATATTATTTCCATTTCACGAACTATCCAGAATAGGTGAATCTATCTATAAAGACAGAACATCAAGAAGTGATTGCTTGAGGATGGGTATTGAGCAAAACTGAGTCAAGGATCTCAGTTCAAAGCCAGCCAAACAAGAAAAGATGTGAGACTCTTATCTCCAATTAACAACCAAATAGCCAGAAGTAGAGCTGTATCTCAAATAGTCAAGTGCCAACCTTGAGCAAGAAAACTAAGGGACAGTGCCCAGGTCCTGAGTTCAAGTTCTAGTGTGTGCACATGTGTGCACGCACACACATGCCTTTTTGTATGTAATAATCTGATGTATTACAGCAGAACCATCTTATCCAACAATTCTTATGTATAAGGGGAAAAAAAGGAATTTAGAATTTTTCCAAAAAAGTAACTTTCCAAGTTTTATTTTTATTGTATATAGTTTACATTAATTATTCCAGTGTGTATAATATTAAGTAAACTATAAAGACAGCCTGGAGCAACAAAGATAGGCTAAAGCTGAGATCTCCAATTCACATGTGGTGACATGCAACTATTTTTTTACTACTTTGGACAAGTTTTTCATATGGCATAAACTCTGTTGTCACTATTTCCGGCTCTTCCTGCAGACTGGAAGTGTAGCTGTGATTCTCAAGGAAAAGAGCTCAATTCTATCCAACAGGCTGAGCAGCTTGGCATCCACCCCAGCCTTCACACTCGAAGCCCAATGTCCTTGCATGGACTCCTCTATTCAGGCCATCATTTACAGAGCAAATATTGAATGTCTACTGTATGCCAAGTCTCACTGATAGATGCCATGTGTATGTATAACTCATTTATCCATATAAGAGTGGTTCCCAATGTTTAAACTTTTAGTTGAACCTTTTTGCTTTATTTTCAAGTCATAATGATTGGTAATTCTTGTTGGTTAGAGTTTTATAGTAGTGATGATCCTCTTGAGGCACCTTTGGTGAGGTCTTCATATCAGATGGCTGCTTATAAGACTGACTACTGTGGCTGTTGTCAGAACATAAAGTGTAGAGGTTGATGGTGATATGCATAGATGATGAACAAGCATGCTGCACTTGGTAGGGCCCCTGGTTCTTTGTTCAGTAGTCTAGCCTGAGAACCTACATAGCTTCTATAAGCATCCATAGATCAGGGTGTTCCAAAACAAAATAACTTGCTCCTGCCTTTTCTTGGAACAGATATCATTTGTAAGTTCAGGACTGTTCAATGAAATATTTGGTGAAATAGTCTCTTATATTATCCTTTTTACAGAAAGCTCCTTAGATCCATTCATGCATCATGATCATTTTCAGCTTGAATAACTATCAATTTTCACAGGATTTTTTTTGGTAAAAGTTCCCTTCACTTTCTTTTTAGTCAAATATAAAACTATAGCTGACACTAGTGGCTCACACTTGTAATCTTAGCTACTCCAGAGGCTGAGATCTGAGGATCCTGGTTCAAAGTCAGACTGGGCAGGAAAATCCATGAGACTCTTATTTCCAATTAACCACCAAAAGAAAAACAAAAAGTGGAATTGTGTCACAAGTGGTAGAGCACTAGCTTTGAGCAACAAAGCTCAGGGACAGCACTTAAGTCCTGAGCTCAAGCGCAAAGATCAGCACACACACACACACACACACACACACACACACACACAATTTTTTTTTGCAGTACTGGGAATAGAACACAGGGCTAGGCAATAGCCCTACCACTGAACCAAATCCCCAATCTTCTGCTTTTGCCTGGATCTAGCTTTGGATCTCAGTCCTTCTCCTTTTGAAAAGCTGGTGTATAGACATGAGTCACCACACATGGCTTGTTGGTTACAATAGAATTTTGTTAACTGTTTTGCCCAAGTTGGCCTCATATTACAATCCTCCTATCTCCACCTTCCAAATAAGTGGGTTTACAAGCAAGAGCCACTGCTCTTGATAATGATCAATTTATCATTGGTATACAAAATAAAAATCAAGGAGTGGCTATCACGAGTCTTGGGTTATTCATAGCTGTATTAAATTTGTTAACATACTTTCTCTTTTTCCTAGCTGTAGGTAATTAGTGTTCTCTCTTTTTATAATAAGGATGCTCTAATTCCACCTGGGAATGATCATTTTCACCAAGAGGATTATTCTTACTTATCTTGAGAAAACTGAAGCTGCCAATTTGTTATCCTCAGAATGGGAGAAAAAGTGACTTCAGACCAGGCAGGTGGCTTATGCTTGTCATTATGTCCATTCAAGAGGTGGAGACTGAAGAACCATAGCTCAAGCTCATATCAAGCAGCAAAAAAGTTACCAAGACTCCATTTCAACTAACAAGTCAAGCATGCTGAGGTGTACCTGCCATTTCAGCTACATGGGAGATGTAAATAGGAGTATCACAGTCCCAGCCTGCCTCCACAAAAGACAAGATCCTATATGGGGGGAAAAAGTAAAACAAAAATATAGGCTAGGGGGCTCAAGTAGTAGAGTGCTTTCCTACAAAGTGTAAGGCCCTACAATCAAACCCTAGTATTGCCTGAGTTTCTGAATGGCAGCAACAAGCTGAAACCTTGCCTTTTACCACCCCCACCAACTTCCACTGGAAAGGCATCATGTACAAGAAAATAAAGGTTGTTTGTTTAATCCTTTGAACTTTGAAAGCCAAACATCCACATGGACTATACCATTAGCTAGCCTGTCCTGATTGGTATAAGCACCAAAGATGTATGTTGGTCATAACAGAATCAGGGGTGTGTGTGGCTTAAGTAGTAGAGCCCTAGCCTGGCAAGCACAGTTCCTGAGTTCAAAGAATAGGAAGAAAAGAAAGAAAGAGAGAAAGAAAATAAACAAATAAAGGCAGCTCCAGACAAGGCGGCCTCAGAGCTCTGCTTGTGCCTACAGTGGTATAACAAATTAGTCCGTAACAATGTCAGGAGATAAAGTATAGACCTGTAAACACAGCAACCAGTCATAACTTGGTGTACCTGAAGAGGCCAGGGCTGTCTGTAGGAATGTTTGTGTTTTCTTCTGCAGGGGTTAAAAATGTACTCACCCTAGAGAATAGAGGCGGCACTGCTTGTTGCGGATTTGATGAGCTAAGCCAAACCTGTCATCAAGACACACCAACCAGGGCTTCTTGGCAAGGCTGGAGTCTGCACCCATGTGATCACATACAATCTGTAAGGATTGCAAATCAATATGAATAATTTAAAATGTTGGATGCTAAATGGCAGGTAGGGGACTAACTGCTTTCCTCAATCCTGAAAACCCTAATAGGAGAGTTATATCCTCCACAGCAAAACCCTTCTCCCCAGGGAACCAACCAGCAGACTGCTGGAGAATGTTCCCAGGAATTTCAATGATATACCAAGTAAGCAGTAACCTCATGGAGACTCGGTGTAGGTTTGAAGGGTAATTAAGAGCTGTTTGTAATATCTGCTCAGAGATCAAATAAATCAAGAGCAGAAATGAGAGAGAAGAAGCATCAGGAGGCTGTGCAGTGGTGTGTTAATCTGGGAGAATGAACCAGAGTTGATCAGGAGATTTGAGCCTTGACCCAGGGCATCCCAGACATAGAGAACAGGGCAAAATGTGTGCTCTGACCACTGGCCTTGATCTCAGAAGGGTTCTTACAAAGCTGCCCCTTAACTCAGGAAGGTGGGAGCGTTGAGACCAGAAAGGTGGCACATGTTATCCAAGATACACAGCTGACTGTGGGTCAAGTGAAATTACTGTGCACTTTCTGTTGACAAGATTATAAGCTACCCTAAAAAGACATGTCCTGTCAAGCACTGGTGGCTTATGTCTATAATCCTAGCTACTCAGGAGGATCCAAGTTCAAAACCAACCAGGCAGGAAAGTCGATGAGACCTTATCTCCAATAAATTACCAAAATACCTGGAAGTGGAGCTGAGGCTCAAGTGGTAAAGCAATAGCCTTGAGCAAAAGAAGGTCAAGGACAGCACCCTGGTCCTGAGTTCAAGTCTCAGTAAACATACACACACACAAACAAACATACACACACCTATGCAAACAACTCTCTTGATCATGATGTACTATGACACAGCTGTAACACAGAACACAACAGAATACTCTATGTGCAAAGGGTGGTGTGAAGTTTCTTGCTTTAACTCACTAGAAAAACATAACAATAAGTGATATTGTTTTCCTTTAAGGCATTTTAGGCCAATCCTTTACCGTAACTGATTTTCCAAAGTGTAGCCTATTCAACCAGCACTGCCTTATGATTGCTGTAAGCTAGGGCTGGCCTGCGCTAGAAAAAGCACTAGTTTTTTTTTCTTTCTACTAGTATCTTTCTATTTCTCTATCTCTAACCACTGCCTAAAGGGAAAAGAAATCAAAAATGGAACTCTCATTCTCTCAAGCAACTAGTACAGAATACATATATTAGCTGAGTACATCAGTATGGTACCCTTCTATAACTCACCTTCCACTCTCCTCTCAAAGAGAAGAGGAGACACTGCTAGGCCACTTCCTCTTCCCCACGCATCTACCCAAGTTCAGGGGAATGGCTAATGTAATTAGTCAGGGCTCTGTGCATATTAGTCAGGGCTCTGTGCATATTGGGCTCTGATCTACTGGAGTGAGGCAGATTGCTGTGCCTTGAATGTGGGCTGCATCCTCCTCCATTTGCCTTTTCTGTTCAGACCTGCTGCTAGCAGGAAGCAGGTTAGTCGAGGGAAGTTCTGAGACCTCCAAGGTGTAACTGGACTTCAGAAGCCTGAGCCAATCGCTGCAGGGCACCTTCCTGTTTATTACTGCACTGGTTGATGCTTCCAGTTGCTACATCATGACAGACATTCATACTTTCCTCCTAGCACCATCAAAATCTAACTTGGTTTCTTCCACAATGCTTCTTAAGGTACAATCCACTGCAGCAGAATCACTTGGGAAATACTTAACATTCAGGTTCCTGGGTCCCACTCCACATCTGCAAATTCGAATCGTAAACACTGACTCCTGGGAATATGAATTATGCTTCCCCCGGTGATTCTTAGGAGGGCAATCCTGGGGGTTTCCTGGTGGCCTGACCATTTGTAAAGTCACAAGAAGAGGTTCCAAACTGATCTTGACTGTTTCTTAGAAATTTAAGGTTATACATGGGCCAGAGCTTCCAAAGAAACATAGCAGGCCCTCACTCCACTCCCATTCCTAACAAAAAGCCAGAGGGGACTGGTACCCACAGCTAACTACAACCTTCCAAACGTCAGTATTAGAAACCAAGAGTCAAGACTTTGAAGTCCAGCTGGTCCTCCTTTGCTAAAGGCATTGACTAGAGTTTGCTGTGCTATAGATAACGGTTGGTCTTGTTTCGCATTTTTCTTATTATAATATTCTTGTCTTACACAGTTACATTCCTCTTAAAGATACATCATTGCCATCCAGCCTCCTTCCTGTCTCAGCTCAAAAATAAAACATGGGAGTTAGCCAATTTGAACCATTTACTAACCATCTCATTGACAGACATTAGCTTTCAAAAACTTCTAGAAGTTCTCCATGAAATTCTCTCCTAAAATTAATTAAATATTGACTTTTCACACTTTCTAGTTAAGATTGATGGCCAGGGCTTCAATAAGGTCTCTTGCAAGCAAAAGAAGCCAGGATAGCAACGTGGAGCTCGCTCTAACTCAAGTAATTATGCTCTCTGTCTGCCTAATTCCCCTAGTAATTTTAGCCATAGAAAAACAAATTAGGCCTGGATAAAGAAAAATAGACTCCAGGGCAAAAAATGTTTTCTATTTTCATTTTTAGTTAGTTAGCTTAAAGGGAACTAATTTATATTCATTTCTTTTTCTTTTTCTTTTTGTAGCCCAAAAGCTTGAGTAGCATTCCTGCCAGCTCATAAGTGAATGTGGCAAAGGCAGTCTTTAAAATTTGGAGACTGTTGGCAAAAATTCCTTAACAATCAACTGTTTATGCAGCCCCATTGTTTTGGAAGGCTCAAGGGCAGAAGGAAACATTTGTTGTTTTTGTTCTGGTATGGGGGATGGGGTGTGTGGAGTGAAGAGAGAGTAAATGTAAAAATACTATTGTTATATAATGTTGTTAATTTATTGTCTACATCTCAAAAACTTGAGTTCATAGGTTATTCTTACAAATATGTGAGTAGATAGATAGATAGATAAAAAAACAGACTTTAAAACATTTTTCTAGTTCAGAATAGCCACCATAGCTTAGCTTAATTTTGTACTGCAAGGCTTGCTTCCTGGAGGCATATGGTTTGGGGGTTGACATAAAAAGCTGGATCTGGAGCCTTCTCTCAGAACAGAGCACTATGTTTATGATTTAACCATTTCTTGTTAGCAGCAGATTGTATCATCAACTGCAGAACTCTGCTATGCACTCATAGTCTTTCATAAGAAAGAAATATAAAAAAATATATAAAGGGATTTCTAATGAAACTCAGCTGGTGTTCTGCATGCCATATCCCTCTGATGGTTTGTTAGACGTGCAGGGGTCCAGTGGTGCCACCAGGGACACTGTGCTGTGAGGGTGCAGGTGTGCCATGCCAGCAGCTGGTACGGTGCCAGTCTGGCCCATGCCCTCTGCCTCTATTCCTCAGCTCCTTTGGCCTAGGGTACCTTCCCCACCTATCTTCACACCCCGTATTAGTAGCCATAGATTTCTCTTGAAGATGAGCTGATTGCCAGCGTATGGGAGTATTATATTCAAGTTTGACATCCCAGAAGCCAGCACAGTACCAGGCACAGAGCAACTGCTCAGTAAATGCCTGTTGGCACTGATACATGAAAAAATTCAACAATGGATATATCAAATATGGAGTCTTATACAAGTGTACGGATTTGAGAGACATGATTTCTTATTTTAAAAGCTATAATAAGAAGATGGGGATGGAATATGCTTTAGTACTTTCAGGGATGTACAGAGCTCTTCTTTCCTAACCCATTATGACTCACTACTGCTAACAGAAAAGGTTTAGGTAACAGTAACTCCAATATTCTGTCAGTTTTGCAGGCTTTCATTGTTAAGATGAGCTCTAAATCAGGCAGAAGCCACAAAAGCAACCCAAAAGTTCTCCATTACCCAGAGAAGGGGCTGGAGCAAGAATTAGCAAAAGATCCTGATAAGAATCACTTAGTGTCATTGCTGATTGCTCCCACTTGCTGGCCTCTTGTTAACCTGGAAGTGAATCAAAGCACAGTGCTTTGCCTAGATCAAATGGCTCCTGATTGCAAAGCCATTGTCATGTCTGGGAATTTATTTTGTTCTTTCTGGAGGACAAAAATCCCTTTTAATGAGCTTTTCAGAGGTTGAGGATATTCCATCTCCAATAGTCTGAATTGGTGTGTTGATCATTTCAAGCTACAATCACTTGAGAAACTATACC
Organism: Dipodomys ordii; assembly: GCF_000151885.1. NCBI lineage: Eukaryota > Metazoa > Chordata > Mammalia > Rodentia > Heteromyidae > Dipodomys > Dipodomys ordii. The sequence goes on along the minus strand of NW_012267278.1, from coordinate 765,207 downwards.
TTCAGAAAGGGCCACGTGGCCTGTCTTGTGTCACATGCAGCAAGTCAGATTCATGGGAAATTGCCTTGATCACCAAAGAATAGTAATTGAGACCACAATGAAACTGAGTTCAAGACCAGTACTGGCACAGAAATACTTGGTTGATAATATTTTCACCATGCTGTCAACCCCCAGACCATATGCTTCCAGGAAGCAAGTCTTGCAGTATAAAATTAATCTAAGCTACAGTGGCTGCTCTGAACTAGAAAAACTGAAGTGTTTTAAAGTCTGTTTTTATATCTGATTGGCATCTATATCTCATCTATGTATCTACCCATAATGAAACTGAATGTATGTCTTGGAAGCACCTGTAAAATATACTGCTCTGCCTGGCACTGTAATCCTAGCTACTGAAGAAGATTGAGATCTGAGGATCACAGTTCTAAGCCAACCCAGGCAGGAAAGTCCATAACATTCTTATCTCCAATTAGCAAGCAAAAAGCAAAATTAGATCTGTGACTCAAGTGGTACAGCACCAACTCTGAGAGAAAAACCGAAGAGACAGCATCCAGGCCCTGAGTTCAAGCCCCAGTACTGGCACAAAAAAAAAAAAAAACAGAAAATAAAAATTACTAATTACTGCTCTAGTCTAGAGGTCCATTTGTCCTGTTATTCCTTCATAAGTTTACTGTTCTTCGCCCAAAACATAAAAGCATTATACATTGGTCATTTATCTAGACTTCATTCTCTTATGAAGATCTCCATATATATGGAAGTTTAATAAAACTTTTATGTGTTTCTCTTCTTGTGTTCTTGTGTTAATTGATCCTAGATAACGCACATAAGAACTCAAAGGCAGAAAGGATCTTTCTCTCCTTTGTAGATTCAACAATCAAACCTCTACTATTGCATTGATCAAGCTGAATAATAATTAAATGTGGACTTATCTATCTTCACAACTCATTCATCAGCTCCTTGAGGGCACAGACTTTCTCCGGGGTCTACTTCAGTTCCTGGCATGTTGTAGGTGTTCAAAAAATATTTAGTTAAGCCATGTGGCTCGTGCCTGTAATCTTAACTACTCAGGGGTCTGAGATCTGAGGATGGTGGTTCAAAGCCAGCCTGGTCAAGAAAATTCGTGAGACTCATCTCCAATGAACTACAAAAATGCCAGAAATAGAGCTGTGGCTCAAGTGGTAGAATGTTAGCATTAAGCAAAAGAATTTCAAGGACAGTGCCTAGGATCTTGAGTTCAAGCCCGAGGACCAGAACCAAAACAAACAAACAAAAAACAAGAAAGCTTAGTTAAGCATATCCTTACCCTAATATCTGCATACTACAAGGTCACAGAACTGGGAAGACATTAGAAACTGTCTGATCCAATCTCTTTCTCTTCTCTCTCAGTATCAGAACAGTGAGAGCCATAGAAGCAAAGTAAATTGCTCAAAGTTACAACATCAGACTATATTATATCACAGAATGCTTTCACTGATTTTAAGACTTTTTCTCCTCTTAGCCCACAGCTCATGAGAAAATCCAGGAGCCTGAAATTGCATGACCATTGCATGCTTCAAGAACATCTTCTAAGTAAATACACCTGTATAAATTATAGAACATAAACATAAAATAGAATTTGGACTCTTGCACTCAGTAAATTAATTTTGGAGGATGGGTTCCTAAGTTCCCAAATTCAACTCATAAATTTAACACTCCTCATTTCTCTCTAGGGCCTAGGAAATTTTTTAAAACATAATTAAGAGTTCTAGTTCCCAATCCTTTGTAAAGCCAAACTGTAAAACTAAGATTTCAGTATACTAATTAATCTGCATAAGTCCACCAGACTAACTTTCAGTAGTAAAAGATGAATTTTGTAAAGCAAAAGAACCAACTTATCATTCCATCATACACAATTATTTCCACAAACTTTGAATTCCATGTTTGAATGACAAATATTAAAATTCCTGCTTGACTGACCATGTCACATAAGAAATGACACTCTCTTTTACCCCTGAACTAGCCTCCTAAAGTTCCTAAAGTAAGCCATGCATGGTTGCACACACCTGCAATCCCAGCACTCAGATATCTGAAGCAGGAAGATCAGGGGTATGTAGTATAATCTGTCCCCCCCACACACACCCCTCCCAAAAAAATCTAGAAATATATCCTCTTCCACAAATGAAAAATTAGATTTACTTCCAGTGAGGCTCAGAGAAATGAAGTGCCCAGAGCCAGTGGACTAAAGGAAATCAAAAGAATCTAGGATCCCTGGAGTCACACTTATTCATATACTTCACTCTACCTGGACAGCTTCCCAGATGGGCCTATGCTCAGCACCTAATTCACTGGCACCTCTTAGTTCAGGGCTAAGTATCCCTGGGGCCTAGATCCCCTCTTATAACTGCCACAAGAACAGTACCTTCTGATTAATGTGTCAAGAGACATAGACTCTCCTTAATAGATGGTCTCTTGCCTGTTTGGTCGACTCAGCCTCAAGCTGGGCAGGAGCTGCCACTGTGTGTTAAGCCACTAATAACGGCTGCTGCTTGGTAATGAGTTAAAGTGCTCCAAGAAGAGTGAAAGCCTTTGGATTCATTAAGCAGTGCTCTGTCTCAGAACTCTCCTCTGCTCTCTGGCCTAGTGTGTCCCTGGCTGCCAAGCCTCCCCAGCAGAGAAGTGAGAAGGCAAATATCTCCAAATACAAATTGGAGTTTGAGCCTCCAGATGATGGTTTTGTTCTGTGACATGCTCAACTGCTTTCTCATAGGGACAAATCTGTTGCTTCAAGTGCTTTTCCAAAACAATTTTCTAAAGTGGATCTTTAAAACACTCCAGGATGAATCATTAGAATGTTTCAGGCTGATGAGGCTTCTGGAAGGAAGAAGATGCTTCAGCAACTGGAAGCATCTTTATCCTCCTCTGAGGGAGCCAATAACTGTGAGCCTTCCAAGAACCACTAGCAGCCTCCCACCCCTCAGGGACAAACCCTTCTTTCAAAGGGGCAGTCGGTATCTTTGACATGACTTCCAAACCCAGGTAAGGCTGAAACCCAACCTGCATGGTGTTGATGTATCTCAGGAACCTCGAGGCCTCCTCTTCTAGGGACTGAGCAGGGCCTGCCCATGGCTGGAGCTCTATGTGCCACCGGGATCCCTGTGAGAGATAGAACACAGGTACTGTGTGAGCCATGAGATGCTGGGCGAGTATGGTGAGGATCCAATGGGGCCACAGCTGCCTCCACTGTCACCAAAGCTGTGTGCACAGAGCTACTGCCATTAAAGTTATATTGGCCACAGGAAGACAAATGAGACCAGACAGAGCCCATCACCCCAAGTTCAGCAGAAGACTCACTTGCCTTGGGGATTGTCATTCCATGTTTTGGATCAAAGGCAAACTCACTCCATCAGGCTTAACTGCAGCCTTTATTGCACAATCCTTCATCTACTATGATTCCCTAAGGTGAGAGTTTGGTGACTCTGTGCCTCCCTAAAGGACAGTTCTGGTGTTGGTGGCACCATAATGCTGGAATCACACCTTCCTGGGGATGAAATACTCAAGCACACTTCCTTAGCACACTCCTTCGAAATAGGCAATGCCCTCTGCTGCTCATGCACACAGGGTAAGAACCCTGGAGCTGTCATCACCACGCCTGGACGGGTAGCTTCCTGGCACTGTGGAACAGCCCCTATGCCAGCCTCTGAGAGACTGCCGACATTGTCTCTCCCACAAGCAGGGAGCTAGTAGGGAGCCCTGAGCTCACGCTGCAGCAAGAAGGGGCTGAGGAGGCACTGAGGGAGGGAGTTGTCTGGAGGAAGTAGAACCGGCCAATCAAAAGGAAGCATGCCACATTTTCTTGATCTATTTATCTACTGAGGGGCATCTGGGTTGGTTCCATATCTTAGCTATGGTAAATAGTGCTGCAATAAACATAGTTGTGCTGGTAGCTTTAGTGTGGTCTTGTTTGTAAGCATTTGGGTAAATGCCCAAAAGTGGGATTGTTGGGTCATAGGGGAGCTCCATGTGGAGTCTTTTGAGGAACCTCCAAACTACTTTCCAAAGTGGTTGAACGAGTTTACATTCCCACCAACAATGCAGTAGGGTTCCCTCCTGTCCACATCCCTTCCAGCATCTGTTGAAAATGTGGTAAATATATACACAATGGAATTCTATGCCTCCCATTTGTTAGGAAATGGAAAGACTTGGAAAAAATTATATTAAGTGAAGTAAGCCAAGCCCAAAGAAACATAGGTCCCATGGTTTCCCTTATTTGCAATAACTAGTATATGTCTGAGACAAGCAGAAATGGTCAGTAAGTTGATGTTAGGCGAAATGAACCCCAAGCTAAAGACTCAAATGTTTTTTTTTCTTTCTTGCTATTGTTTCTAACATATTTATAAGATATTTCTTTGTTGTTTTGTATGTCCCTCCCCCATAGTATAACCCCTGTTTTCACTGTATTTGATGTTGGTATAATTTGTGGAAGGGAAGGTGGACCCATTGCAACAATGAGATGTACAAGATGTTATATCAAAAAACAAACTTTAGAACTTTGGCTGGGGGGGGGGGGGTAGGGGGGATGGGAGATGAGAAGGGATGGGAAGGGGAAACAAAGGAGGAGGCAACAATGCTTGATAAGAAATGTACTCATTACCTTGTCCACGTAATTGTAACCCCTCTGTATGGTATTTTCACAATAAAAAAAAGAAATGTATTCATTACCTTGCCCACTTAATTGTAACCATTCTGTACAGTATTTTCACAATTAAAAAAAAAGAAGCATGTCTCAAGAGTCTTGCAAAAAGTCAGAGCTCCACACCCAGCATTGTCACCACCTGGTGACCTCCCAGAAACTCACTGGGATCCCAAGAGAAGGGAAGGCTCAGCCTTCAGGGCAGGAAAGACTTCCAGGGCTCTCTGCACAGTGGTCTCTGTATCCAGTTGTGGTGATAAAAGAAGCAGAAGAGGGTTCTGGAGACAAGATAAGGAATCATTCATGTATAAACACTGGGTAAAGACAATCGTGTAAACCCATGGCTGTCCATAAGATATGTTAGCATGAACTGGCTGTCTAGATGACCAGGGATTAAACCAAAAACAGAGAGGCACTGGCGGAACAAGCAGGAACTGGGAAAAGCAATCTGCTCCTGTGGGCTGGTTGGGGATACAGCAGACACTTTGGAGGTGATTCCTTATCCCAGATCAGGCAGTTTCAGCTGTCTACCACTGCAGAGTCCCGGGGCTCAGCATCCCGACAGTCTGAACTGCCTTTGGAGTGGCTCTAGAGGAAAAGGACCTCCCTGACCTCTTACTCACTGATAAACAGCCTCCTCAGGCTTAGCGGGCCTTACTCAGTCCTCTACTGACCCTGCCTTCAAATTCTTCCTGAGTTTTGAACAAGAAGCTCTGGATTTTCATTTACACAAGTTATGTAGCCAGTCTTCCCTGAGACACACCTTTACCAGATGGATTGCCTCATCTTATAGCTAGCTGTTCTTAATCTGTGAGGGTCAAGCAGGTAGGGGCCCATGAGAGCAGAAGAATTGTCTAACACACCTCTACCCTCTATTTCTCTTTTCTTTCTGTTCTTAAACATTGAATACCATTTGGTGAAACTGTTTATTGAACATTGACAACTCTGTGCCAGACCCTGGTAAGGACAGACATAAATGCAAGCTGGATTCTTAAGAGACAGCATGCTCAGGTAGAGGAGTCAGCTTTGTACAGCGTAACGTTGATATGGAAATGCAAACACACTTGGGCCAGCCACTCTTTTCAGGAAATATTTCTGAAAGCACGAATGATCAATGCAAATGCCTCCTCCTTTTTCTTAGTCACGTTCTTTTTTTTTTTGTTGAGTAGATCGAGTGTCTTCCTGGGTCACTATAGCAGTTGCACAGCAACAAGAGCCAGTATCCACAAGAGCCTGTCAGGCTGGAGTCAAACACCTCCCATTAACTATCCTGGGGTCACTCACAAGTGCCCCCCCGCATCTGGCCCAGGAGCCTTTGATGAAAATGATGAAGTTCATATGTCTACTTTCCCACTAAGTCAAGGATCAGTAAACTTTTCCTATCATGGGTCATATGACAAACAGTTTAGACTTTGCAGGCCATAAAGATTCTGTTGCAACCCTTCACCTCCCATCATAGCTCAAAAGCAGACAGAGACAGTAAACAAATGATCCTGGCTATACTCCAATAAAGCCCCATTTACAGAAACAGGCCGTTTGTGGGTGGGATTTGGCCTGTGAGCTGTAGCTTGCTCACCCCTGCTCCAGTTGATTCTAATTTGGAGGTCAGGTGACCTGGAAGAGAGTATTTAGTTGGAAATAATACAAGGGAGACAGGCTGTGGGAGCTAGATTGAACCAACTTTGTCATCTGTGTGATTTGGGCAAATACTTGTCAGAGGCCCAGCAAAATATCAGAGATCTTCAGATTGTTTGGAGAAGTTCACTAAGGGACCGCTTACAAAGTGTGGACAGTGTTCATGGCCTACAAGCCCAAGAGAGGGCCTTTAATAAAGAAACACAAGCGGGGCGCTGGTGGCTCATGCCTGTAATCCTAGCTACTCAGGAGGCTGAGATCTGAGGATCACACTTCAAAGCTAGCCCAGGCAGAAAAGTCCCTGTGAGACTCTTATCTCCACTTAACCACCAGAAAACCAGAAGTGGCACTGTGCTCAAGTGGTAGAGCAGTAGCCTTGAGCTGAAAAGCTGAGGGACAGTGCCCAGGCTCAGTGTTCAAGCCCCATGACCGACAAATAATAATAATAATAGTAATGGAACATAGCCAATCCTATCAGACTGCACCCTCACTGTCTGCCCTTTCTGAGGATTTCCTGCTTCCTGTTAGCCTAATCCAAATGGAAGGCTAGCAAGCAGTTGGCCCATGCCCTCAGAGACAGAGCAGGTAGAACACAATAGGGCCTGGACTAGGATTGGTAAATGGACTTTGTCTGGACAGCATTCTTTGGAAAGAAGCAGTGATATTTGACTGAGGAATCATTTGGGCATGCCGTTGGCATTATTTGTGCCTTACACCAGGCTTGGTTACAAGTTAATACACAGCTGTGTCACCCAACACATTCAACAAACTGTTTAGGGATTCTGACAGAATCTCTATAGGTACTGTGGAGATACAAAGAAATAGAACACTTGATCATTAGTCTCTAATAAATGCAAAAAAGGCAAATAATGCAGATCATGCATCTTCACTGTTAGAAGTCTCAAAATACCGCAAAGATCTTTCTAAAATCATTAAAGACTTTACGTTTCTACTTCTGTAGTTCATTTTGATAAATCTCATTTTATATGATCATATGCACAGAGCTATTGAGCCTTTGTGGTCCTCTCCTAAGAATATCCTCCTTTGGTCTCACTGTGTGAATGTCTAAAGACCTGAACAATTTATCATGTTCAAGTGTATTGTTTTGTTTTGTTTTGTTTTTTTTACCATTTGTAGATTTGTAGGTACATTTTAGTTACAACTAATGAGGGAAACCATGCAACCTATGTTTCTTTGGGCCTGGCTTACTTCACTGAATATTATTTTCTCCAAGTCTTTCCATTTCCTTACAAATGGTATGATATTATTGTGTCTGATGAAAGAATAGAATTCCATTGTAGATAGATAGATATAGATATAGATGTAGATGTAGATATATCACATTTTCTTGATTAATTCATCCATTGAGGGGCATCTGAGTTGATTCCATGTCTTGGCTATGGTAAACAATGCTGCAATGAACATGTGTTGGTAGCTTTAGTGGTGGTAGCTTTAAGCCTGGTTTTCAGTCTATTGAATAAATGCCCAAGATGGAATTGCTGGGTCACAGGGAAGTTCTATGTTTAGTCTTTTGAGGAACCTCTATTTTGCTTTCCAGAGTGGTTGAACAAGTTTACATTCTCACCAACAGTGAAGTAGAGTTCCTTTTTGGCCACATCTTTACCAGTAACTGTTATTGTTACATCTTTTTTTTCCCTTCATTGCTGTTTTTGTTTTTTGTACCATTTGTCTTGTTTGGAAGTTTGTTTGATAGAGAGGAAGGGAGATCATGAGATATTCACATAGTGAGATACGTACTGACACTTTGTTGAAAATAAACTATATACAACTTGTGGGGGGGGAACAGGAGGGGAAAACTGGGAGAAAGTGATGGAAGGGGTGACCTTGTCCAAAAAGAAATGTACTCTTTATGTGACCTATGTAACTGTAATCCCTCAGTACATCACCTTTCAATAACAATTAGAAAGACTACCAGTCACTGGAGCTTGAACTCAGGGCCTCTAACCCTCATTCAGTTTCACTTGCTCAGAGCTGGTGCTCTACCATTTGAGCCATTCCTCCAGTCCAGTTATTTTGCTGGATAATCAGGAATGGAGTCTCACAGACCTTTCTATCCTTGATCCTCTAGGTCTCAGCCCCCTGAGTGGCTAGGAGTGAACCACCAGAATCTGGTTAGAGAGACACTTCAAACACAATAGTAGCATTTAACCTGGGCTAACGTACAAAAGTAACTTCATAGTTCAATAATTGTGAATTCATATGATGAGGCAGTACAGTAAAATTATAGAATTACCTTAAGATCCCACAAATAGTTACCTTTCTTGCCATCTGATATTTCTCATTTTCAATTGAGTGTTGACTACAGAGAAGCTGAACACAGCAGCTGAAATAGTAGCTGTGAACAGACTGAAGAGTCTAAGGTGAGGGTTCAATAGAAACACACTGCAAATAGATACCCTCAGAAGTACTCTGGTTTGGGCCTAGGAAGGTGGCTCAGTGGTAGAGTGCTTGCCTCACATGCTCGAGGCCCTGGGATCAATTCCTCAGCACCATACAAGCAGAAAAAGCCAGAAGTGGTGCTGTGGCTCAAGTGGTAGAGCACTCACCTTGAGCTGAAGAGCTGAGGGACAGCGCCCAGGCCCAGAGTTCAAGCCCCACGACCAACAAAAAAAAAGTACTCTGGCTTAATGCTTTGGTTGAGCTGTTTAAAAACATTTCACATAAAGCAATATTCTTATTTGAATCAATCTGATGGCAACTCGTGATTGTTACCCCATGGAAATCACTAGCTTTTATCATCTTTCAATTATCATTTGTCTTAATTCTCTAGTGCATATACATCAACATTTGTCCTTTCCAAATTCCCACCAACAGAATTCTCTGAGCATCTTCAAATGACAAAGACAGGTTTATTTTGCAAGGTTTTTTTTTTTGGTCGGTCGTGGGGCTTGAACTCTGGGCCTGGGCACTGTCCTTCAGCTCTTCAGCTCAAGGCAAGTGCTTTACCACTTAAGCTACAGCACCACTTCCACAAAGACAGGTTTAATAGAAGAGGTGAAAAATCCGCTGGGCGCTGGTGGCTCACGCCTGTAATCCTAGCTACTCAGGAGGCTGAGATCTGAGGATCGCGGTTCAAAGCCAGCCCGGGCAGGAAAGACCATGAGACTCCTATCTCCAATAAACCACCAGAAAACTGGAAGTGGCACTGTAGCTCAAGTGGCAGAGCACTCGCCTTGAGCTGAAGAGCTGAGGGACAGTGCCCAGGCCCAGAGTTCAAGCCCCACGGCCAACCAAAAAAAAAAAAAGAGGAGAAAAATCATATCTTTTTATCCAGAATTATTTGTTTATTATGATTTTTCTCTGACCATCTTCCTCAATACAAGGCTACAGGAAATGCCTGTTAACCATGTGCTTCAAATATCTTGACCATAACAAGGTCCCTTGCATGGCTTCCGAGAACATGGGTTCCTGGGAATGTGGATTCACAATCCTGTCAGTCCATCAAACTTCTCTGACAGACAGGTGACGCTTAGCAGAAGGTGGTTGAAGACACCATTATTTAATTGGTCTGTCAACTGTCCCCAGCGGGCTGTACTGGAATGACAAATGGTAGGTTGTCACACAGAGGAGCCTTGTTCCTGAGCTCTTGCAGAGACAGAAACTTCTCACAAAAAGGACCTCCTCTATATTAGACAAGCTTCTCAGCCCAAGAAAGCTCCCGGATCTCCAAAGAAAGGAAACAGCTCCTTTATGCTTGCAAGGGCTTCTCTAGTGCTTCTCTAGGGAATGTGTGTTGAAAAGCTAGCTGGCGTTTCTAAAGCTTTTTTTCCCCCTCTAAAAGCCAGTTTCAGAAAAGCAGGCAAAAGTCTTTGTTACTTTTTTTTTAATTCCAAAAATTAAAAGATAAAGGACAGCAAAAGTGATACAAGTGGCTCCTGTAGCTTGGTGCCTGTCTTGCAGACATCTCGGGTTCTACTTCCCAAAGGTAAGAAGAGTTTCCGTGCATGAGGATAAGGAATCTGAATCAATGAGATTACAATGGGCACAGTCACCTGGCTTTCAGATTTATTTTTTTTTATCATTTTTGATCTCTGCCTTGAACTTTGTTTCTTAAAAAAAAGAAGAGGAGGAAGAAGAGGAAGAAACTGATTCTCTCATGCCTCAAAGCTAAATTCTAATATTTCACTCCCAAAAGATCACAGAGAGAGAGAGACCAAAAAAAAAAAGAAAGAAAAAACATTAAAAAATTTCTTTTCCTACCAGCTTCCACTTACTAACAGAAGACTATAAGCCCCAAACAAAATGGATGGCTTGAAAAGTAGTTAAGGGAGGGGAAGAAAAGCAGACCCACCCATTGACCTAGCAAAGAGACATCAACTCTGTCTTGGGCAAAAGCTCTTTGTCTGGGAACTTGGAATATCAGCTTTCTTCACAGGCAGTTTCCTCTCCTTCTCCTCAGCACCTCAGTGGCTTCATATAGCCCATGAGAAAACTGTCCAACTACTAACAGTGCCGCCCTCAGTTTGGGGAGGAATTTTTACACATTTTTATGTATTTTGGAAGAGATAGAAAAATCTCAAGTAATGTACAGTTCTTTGACATATGTAATGATTAGTTTCTTTATTGTGATGGATACTTAATAGATTGGGAAATTTGTCATAAAATCTCAATAGTCCTAAATGCACATTCCTATCATTACCAAGATCCTGAAAGATTTTAGAACCAGGATTTTGTGCAGGGGGAACATGACTCATAATTGACTCTCTACATTATGCTTGTGCTCATAGCAAAATACAAGTTTGTGAGTCCTTAACTCAAACTCAATAAAATGCTGAGTGAATGTTGACATGTTGATGTTGGAGAAGCCAAAGTTTTCTGGTAGAAACAAACCCAAAACATGTTAAAATAGATTTATTTAGCAATTTAGTGATAATTAAGAGCATCTGTTTGTAGGCAGGAAACAGTGAATGAGGCAAATTGTTTATTTCTCTTCAGAAAGAGAAAGGGGATAGTGGGGAGGAGGGGCTATTGGGGAAGGGACAGGCACAAAATTGTGTGTGGACAGAACATGAATCTAGCCACAGCTGAGAGTTCACGGCCATCAGCCACTGGTGTTCCAAGGCCTTTACTTAAATGGAACCTGGGTTCTGAAGCTGGGGAAAATGTGCAGTTCACACTGCTTCCCTCATCATTCTCAAGCTACTGGCTTAGTGCTGAGGCTCAACCCCGCCTGTGAAAAAGCAAGAGTCAGTGATTCATTTTATGGTGATACATAAAATTCAGGTACTTCAACCAGGCCCCAGTGGCTCATGCTTGTAATCCTAACTACTCAAGAGGCTGAAATCTGAGGACTATGATTCGAAGCTAGTCAGGGTAGGAAAATCCTGAAACTCTTATCATCCACTAACCACCAAAATGCCAGTACTGGAGCTGTGGGTTAAGTGGTAGAGCACTAGCCTTAAGCAAAAAAGCTCCGGAACAGACCTTGAGATCAGGCCCCAGGGCCAGCACTAATAATAATAATAAATTCAAGTACATCATCAAAATTCCACTAAAAAAACTAGAGCCTCAATTTCCATTTCAAGTCAGAAAAGCATATTCCCACCATTGGATTCACCACTGGATGTAGCAATGAAATGCACACAGATAGACTGCAAGGAACAGTGATTTGAGGAATCTGAAAAGTAAACATTTGCAGGCAGATTGCAAAATAAGACAAGAATGTAAAGTACCATGGGATCAGCAGTGACTTTCCCATTGGTTTTCCTTTACTATCTTTCCTTCCTGTTCTAAAGGGTGCCCAGACCACGTGACAGGCATTAGAACAGACTGAATGCCCCAGAGCAGCCCTCAAATCCAGACTCACAGAGGGAAGGTGACTCCTGTTTCTCACAAAGAGTGGTAAAGCAACCCCTTATCCTCCTCTCCTCTTTTTTCTCTTTCTCAAGTCTTGTCTCCCAACCCCAAGTTAATACCATGAAGAGTAAAGCTACAGTGTCTTTTAATGCTCAAAAATGCACCTAAAACTCTGGGAGAAAGACGGCTCCTTGTCTGATCTGAGATGCAGGAATGAACCCCATTTACTACTTTCTCCTCTCATAGCTGGGCCTTGGACTGAGCAGGAAGTAGGCAGTGAATCATGAGCAAATCAGGGGTATCTAAAGCCCAAAACCTTCTTTCTGTCTAGAGTCAGAAGCTGAGTAAGCTGTATAGTTCTATAACAGTTGGAGAGAAGCAGCTGAGGGAAGCAACCCCCAAAAGTAGTTTGTGAAGGCCTGAGCCCCACTAGAACTGACTGCACCTTCAGGGGTCTGATCATGAGTAGTAACAGACTTTGAAAACTGGATTAATAAGCAGACTGGATGACCTCTGATGAGCATACATACACAGAGCTAAAAAAAAGGGCAAGGTCTTGGCAAACAGAACTGATATAGAACTTAGAACACAGTGTCGATTTCTTGTCTGTGACAAACCTCTGAGAGAAACAACTTAAAAAGAGGAAAGGGTCATCTGGGCTTTTGAAAGGTTTGCGTTCATGGTTGGCTGATTCCACATTTCCAATCCCATGGTGAGGCAGAGCATCATGGCAGAAGGGTGTGGCAGGGCAGAGTATCTCACCTCATGGTGGCCAGGAAAGAGAGACAGAAAGAGACCAGGGACAAGCACCCCTCCAACAACCCACTTTTTCTCACTGGATCTCCCTTCTTAAGGTTTCTACCATAACACCACTATCTAGGGACCAACCTTCTACCTAGGAGCCTGTGGGGAACACTTTATATTCATACCATGAAAAACTCATTAGAACTTGATGCCCAAACCCAACTGCCTGTTAAAACAAATATGCTAACATTCTACATAATATTAAACAAAACTTGGACAAAATACATAAACCTAAAAGATTAAGGAGTTCAACACTCCCTAAGAGGAACATTGGGAGAATTCAACATCTATGTACATCATAATCAAACTGCCAAAAACTGAAGACAGCACCAACAACAAAGCTAAACTGCTAGTAATGTTGTGATAAAGTGGGCACTGGACCAGGGTCAAGAAAGGGCAGAGCCAGCCCATCTTATTTCATATGGGCATCTCATATCCCAGTCAAAACCCAGTCCTAGCTCTCCTCCACCAAGCCCATCTGCTAAATGTTTCTGGCAGCAGACCACAGCATGCTGAAACCCACATCCCAGAGCAGAGTTTTGCATCCTTTCCCCATCAATCTGCCACCCCTGCTTCATTACACAGAGTGTGGGCTGGGAGGCAAGGGAACCAGAAATCAAATCAACTTGGCAAGAAAAAAAATGCACTATAATTCAAGCAAGCTCTGATAACTTTTCAGAAGGAGAAACGAAAGAGAGGGGGAGGGACAAGGAGGAATAAACAGTCAGCTGTAGATTAATTCTCTAAGTTGTTCTGGTAAGTTGCAAAGAGAAGCCAAGCAAATTAGAATAGGGCTTTGTTCTTAAACTGACACCTTTAAATTCACCATATTTTCTCTGTGTGTCAAAATGGTTCAATCTGTGCGAAATTGAACACCCCAGGGGGGGTGGCTAACAGAAGAAAACCTCATGCATTTTCTGGTGTTATCATAGACAGTCAAAAGAGATGCCAAACACCTGGAATAGATCCAGTGAAAGCCAGAGGTTTTCATTTGTTTTCATGATGCAGACATTATACAGTGTCTGCATACAAAGTAGAAACGCAAATGTCAAGTCAGGGATTTCAGTGAGGAGGCATATCAACTAGAGAAGGAGCAGGGAGCTTCATTTAGATACATTTGTATAAAAATGTACGCTGGAGAACACATTAGCCATGCTCTTAAGGGTTTCTATCTATCCCTGCTCCTCTACACACACACACACACACACACACACACACACACACACACACACCTCCACATGCATCCCTAACCTCTTTGAAATAAGTAAGGTACCTGGATTTTCTTGGACCAAGAGTCCTAAAAATCTAGCATCATCTGAATCCACATCAATGAGTTCTGTTCATGCATTTGCTTCCATCAGAAAACTGCTATCAGTTATCCCCCACCCCCATCAGCCATCGGCTCCTTCCATCCCAGCCTCCCAGGATGGACAGTCTGCATGCAGGCAGGCATGCAATCCGGAGTAGCTACATGGGAGGGTAGAGATTTCTGGGCAGGAATCAAGTGTAAAAGAGAGCAAAGGGTTTCTACTTGATTCCTGCCCAGAAATCTCTACCCTCCCAAGTTCCCCTGGGATCCAGCATGGTCTATGAGACTCCCTAGGGCTTCTTTGCTGTTCTAAGACCAGTTCAAACATCATCTAAGTAAGAAAATTGTTTCAGTTCTACACTCTACACAAGTGATTTTTATTATCAAAAAATAGTAAACATAGCCGAGCACTGGTGGCTTGCACCTGTAATTCTAGTTATTCGGGAGGCTGAGAGCTAGGAGGGGGTGAGTCTCAGTTCAGGAAAGTCCGTGAGACTCTTATCTCCAATTAACCACCAAAAAGTTGGAAGTAGAGCTATGGCTCAAGTGGTAGAGTGTAGAGTACTAGTTGAGGGAGAGACAGAGACAGAAATAGAGAGACAGAGAGACAGAGACCGAGAGACAGAGAGAGAGACAAAGCTCAAGGACAGTGCCCAAGCCCTGACTGATTCAAGCCCCAGGACTGGCACAGTAAGAATAAACGTGCCCCTTCCCCAGTCTCCGAGCGAACAGGAGTCACAGCAGAAAGAGACCATCCCTGATACCACACAGAGGACCTGAACTCAGGGCAGAGGCCTCATGGCAAATGGGATGACAGCCACGTGTGGCACAGTACATACCTCAGAAGCAACATTACCTTGGTAGTTGATTACAAACACTGGATGATGCTTGAAAATCTTACCTGGGCAAGCAAGACAGGAGGTGCCCTGCAGTGAGGAGGACACAACCCCCCAACCCCCGAAAAAGGTTCAAGGAAATGACGTTAAATGGAGCACAGGACCTCAGCCAAGCCACGCCATTCATCACATGACTAAAAGTACCATCCATGTCCCTATGAGGCTGTCATATCCCATGATACAATGTCATTGGTCACACATAATTCTGCATGTACGCATGCATGTATTTCTGAGTTTTAACCATGCCCATGCATATTAACTCTTTTTCATTTTCACATTATGTTTTCCATATTATCACTCTGGCCTTTAGGTAACCACAGTAAATCCTACCTGACAATTAGAGATAAGGCTTTGGTTCTGGAACATTCCTTGCATGAATCTATATGTATAGGACATTTTTCTGCCTGAATGCACTGTAAGTTATAGTGTCTGACAAACTAGAAGCGGCCTCGTGAATGTTTCTTTTTAATCTGTGGGAAGCTGCCAACTTGGGAAACAAGGCAGGCAGAGCTGGCTGGACTCCTCTGGAACAAAAAGCACTTAAGCCTCTGGCCTAAATGGAAAAGCTTTATCTTTATCACTAAGTGGCCCTTTTCAGGAACACGAAGAACCACTGAAGGAAGCAGATGTTGTTGGAGGCCAGTTATTATTGGGTTTGCTGCTGAGGGGCTGTCTGGATGGAGGCTCTCACTGAACGATAGTGAGAATCTCCAAGGTCGAAAGTGAGACTTCCCAAGTGGCAATGACCTTGTCCTGTTCCAAACACCATCCCAGCCTGGAAGTAACAAGAGTCAAGGGGAGATATTGTGCAAATAAATAGTTCAAAGCTGATGAAGTTCTGAGAGTATTTCTTCATAGTAGGAGAAGGGATGAGTGTTCCTTGTATTAAAGAAAAACATCCTTTCACATGGAAAAAGACTACAAAACAAAACAAAAAAGTTACAGAATCTAGAAGATGCAAGCAAGTCATTTCTAGCTTTAATTTTTACTTATGTAATACAGAGAAGAATTGTATTGAAAGTGACTTTCTAGATCATCTACACGGATCCCTTCCTATTATTACTTATGATGAGGCTTACAGAAGTGATATGACAAGCCAAAGTCACAGTAAGAGCTGACACGGGGGTGAGACTGGACAGCTAGTCCCATCCTTGCTCTGATTCTCTAAGCTGCCACCATCCTAGCTCTCCATTTTACTTCCCCACACATACTTTTGCTAATCATAGACACATATAGCATGCCAACATCAACTTCAAAGGGAACTTGCATCAGGGGAAAGGATTTAGACCTTTCTGATGAATGGCAGTGGCTAATGTAAGCTACCTCAGGGATTAACTTGAACCCTTGAATAATAGCAACAAACTAGGACCTGGACTTTACTCATCACACTGAACATGCAGTGTGCCCAAGAAATAAAAGTTGGTGAGGACACAGACAGGATGACCCATTGCAACAATGATACCCACAAGACATTATATTGAAAATGAACTTTACAACGTTGGCGGGGGAGAGTTATGGAAGTGGGGGGGAAGGGATAGTGGGAGAACAACAAAGGAGGGGGTAATAATGCTCGACAAGAAATGTACCCATTGCCTTAGTCATGTAACTGTAACCCCTCCGTACTGCATCTCTACAATAAAACATTTTATTTAAAATGTTGGTTATTTTAGGGCTGGGAAGGTGGCTCAGTGGTAGACCGCTTGCCTTGCATGCATGAGGCCCTGGGTTCAATTCCTCAGCACCACATAAGCAAAAAAAAAAAAGCCGGAAGTGGCGCTGTGGCTTAAGTGGTAGAGCGTTAGTCTTGAGCTGAAGAGCTGAGGGACAGCGCCCAGGCCCAGAGTTCAGGCCCCATGAAGGACCCAAAAAACAAACAAACAAACAAATAAAATGTTGGTTATTTTAATCCAGTGAAATTTGAAATTCAAACATCCACATGGAGGTTTGCTACTCTACCATAAACCTAGCCTGTCCTGACTAAAACAAGCATCTAAGAGGCACTCAGTAAAAGATGGTCATCATCATTATTATGACTGCATTCCTTCAAAATCTTGCCAATGACACACCTCCAGAGATGGAATAAAAAAACAAAACAAAACATTACTGTTATGGAGATTCTTGGATAGAAAAAAAGAGGAAGCGTAACTAAAGCAGTGTTGAGACAAAGCTCCAAAATGATAGGAAATATTCCGATTTTAAAAAAAATTAAAAGGACATTTTGGTTACAAACCAAACCCTAACCTCTCTTTTCTAAGCATAATAGGCCTCTGTCCAGCCTTGGTCCTCCTATGCAGAATTCCCACCCTTACTCACTTGTCAGTTCAAACTGGACTCAATTTGCAAGGCCTAGTTTTAGTTCTGCCCTCCAAGGTCCTAATCTTCAAACTTTCCACTCTGTGTCAAATGGACTACGCAAGTCTTACTGTGTTTACTTCTTGCTTTAGACTTAATTGAATGGTTGCTATGATCTGATTCAGGGAGTCAATCTAACCAGACTAGAAGCCTTATACCACATGCTTTGCATCTTTCACAATTCTCCACAAAACTGGTTCCAAGGGACATTTTTACATTGATTTAAATGCCAGGGAGGAAAGAACGTGATAAACCTCTTGAGATTGAGGACTTTCTTTTAAAAAAAATTAGTTTGGGGAAAAAAGCAAGGAAATCCGTTAATTGGGCTTTATGTAGCAACAGCATAATATAGCTAAATGTAAATATTCTGATTTGGGCAGAAATAGATTATTATAAGCTTTGAATATCTTCAATTCTTAAACCCAGGACATTTGTGCTGTTCCTTAAGTTTTCATTCAAGGCTAACATTCTACCACTTGAGTTATTGCTCCCTTCTGGCTTTTTGGCAGCTAATTAGAGGCAAGGGTCTCACGTATTTTCCTGTCTGGACTGGCCTTGAACCACAATCCTCAGATCTCAGCCTCCTTAATGACTAGGATTACAAATGCAAGTCATTGGCACTCATCATTAATTCATCTTTGAGTTGAAATAAAAATCAGAGATGAGGAGTGATTTAGCAGAAACCCTGAAAAAAACTGTGAGAAGGCATTTTTGAAAAAACATGAACAAAAATGAGCATTTGTTTTGATAGATTTAAGTTAAATTACTACATCCCAGTTATTACAAACTTTAAGCTAAATCTGTATATAGTCTGTACCATGAAAAAAAGCATAGCTTTATGTTTGGTCCACATATGTTTAAGTTTTTTTTGTTGTTGTTGCAGTATTAGGCTTGAACTCAGGGCTTGCAACATCGATGCTCTACCATGTCCAAATCTGTTTAAGAACACAGAGCTTTTCTACACTATTAGAAGTTTTCATAATTCCAAAGACTTGACAAGAAACCTTAAAATGATAAATAGCTGTTACTATAAAAGTTACTTGTTGCTGAGTGCCAGTGGCTCACTCCTGTAATCCTAGCTATTCAAGAGACTGAGAGCTGAGGATTGCAGTTCAAAGTCATCCAGGACAGGAAAGGCCAGGAGACTCTTATCTTCAATAAACTACTTTGAAAAAGCTGAAAATGGCACTGTGGCTCAAGTGGTTAAGGACTAGCCATGAGAAAAAGAAACTCAGGTCCTGAGTTCAAGCTCTAGGACTATGTAAGTATGTATGTGTGTGTGTGTGTGTGTGTGTGTGTGTGTGTGTGTGTGTGTGCACGTGCACATACACACACGTGCAGACACAATGACTTGCTAAAGATAGAGAACATAATTGTTCAGGTAAAAGTAAAACTATAGGAGTTTGACCCCCAAAATGTCACAGAGATAACCTTCAGATCATGACCCGTCTGGTCCAAATTTTCCCCGTAACCCTCTATGACAATGTACTGATGGTTCTCTTGAGATTCACTGAAGACATTCTTTCTTGTGGGAAACAATTTACAGGTAAAATAAAGGAGGTTCACATATTTTAAAATATATTGCACTATTTTTATTTTCTTTAATGTATATTACAGTAGAATTTTTTTTTTTTTTTTTGCGTCTGGTCATGGGGCCTGAACTCTGGGCCTGGGCGCTGTCCCTCAGCTCTTCCACTCAAGGCTAGTGCTCTATCACTTGAGCCACAGTGCCACTTCCAGCTTTTTTCTTTTTGCTTATGTGGTGCTGAGGAATTGAACCCAGGGCCTCAGGCATGCAAGGCAAGCGCTCTACCACTGAGCCACCTTCCCAGCCCCTACAGTAGAAATTTTTAATGTGACAAACTCTCACTATGTAACCCAAACTCAGAGTCATTATATTCAATGTACATTATGCAAAACTGGAACTACATAACCCAAGGGTAGGGACAGGAGAAGGAAAATGCTAGAAGGGGTAGCATTGTGCTCACCGTAATTATGGAATTGTAACCTTTTTGTACAACTAATGTAATGCAATTTTTTGCATTTTTATTATTATTGTAAATGTGATATACAGAGGGGTTACAATTACGTAAGTCAGGTAAAGAGTGCATTTCTTTTTGAACACTGTCTTCCTTCGCTCTCTACCAGTTTGCCCCTCCTGCCCCCCCTTACAAGTTGTATAGTTCATTTTCAGCACAGTGTCTAGTGAGTAAATTTAATTTAAGAAAACTCATGGTCTTCTTGCTTCAGCCTCCAAAGTGCTAGCATTACAGATATGTGTCTTCACACCCAGCTACTAGAAGCACTCTTACTCTGTCTCTACAAAACCACCTTAGATGAACTGACACGCCAATTTTCTCTCCTTGTGCACTCCCCATTCTAATGGTTTAGTTCATTTTCACCAGGAGTCATTGGAGTTCCCATATCATTCCTATCAGTTGTGCAAGTTATAGAAATAATATAGCTTATAAATTATTTTAAGCAAATACATGAAATGTGGGCACAGAAGAAAAATGGGTTCTTCTCTTGTTCTATAAAAACCAAGTGAATAAAAGCGAGGTGTTATTTTTAAATGCTGTTGGACTGGGTATGAGTGAAGTAACTGTAAAAGAGAATAACAAAATCACTAAATCTCAAGGTGTTCTGCACTCTGAATGCTTTGTAAGTGTCAAGTTCTTGCTCCATTTTAAAGAAACCAAAACTGGAAAGGGTAGGTGATGCAATTTAGATGGTTTTTGCAAGAAAAATTGCAAAAAAGAGTTTCAAATGAATAGACACACACATGCTTTCAGTTAAGATACACTCACATGCACATGTGCACGCCTCAGTGACTCACTGATTTCTCCACCTTTTATGTAACTGACCCAATTACTGCAAATGAGTGACTTTAGATATGAGGCTTGGACTCCAGTTTTTAATTAAATGGCTGTGAAGATCACAGAGACAATGAGCAGAGACAATGCAAGCTACCAATCAGCTCAATCTTGAAGTCTAATTGGAGGAATAAAAACACAAATCAGAAAGTGGATACGATGGAAGAGATGACCTATAGTTTCCTTATTCATTTTCAAGCTATGAATTGTTTTCCATGTTCAAAATTCATTGAGCATTGACCAATTTTATGCCATAGAAAAGGCACTTGACTTACAAATGAAATAACACAAACATCAATGGCAACTATTGTGAAAAGAAAACATAGCGCTTCTTCTGAGTATAGCTTCAAGGGATAAAGGTGAGCAAACCTGGCTATCCTAGCATGCACCAGGAAAGGTGCTGGCGGATGAGAGTGGGTTCTTCCTCTGGAGCTGATGTCACAGCTCCATGATCCACTCTACTGAAGCTTAGCCAGCCCACAATAAGGTAATTCCAAGACAGGGCAACACCAAAGCAACTTCTGGCAAAAGGTGGGTCATCTGACCCAAGTTTAGGAATTGGCCATCCCAACTAGACTGGCCTATGTCTTGAACAGATACCACCTTCACAGAAAGTCTGGACAAAGGAGGTATCTATATTCTAGAAACTCCTATGAATGATTCTGATCTGCTGTCCCAGTAGAGTCGGGTTTCTAAGAGCTGCAAGTTCCCCCCCCCTTAAATTACCTGTCTATGAGTGTGTATGTGCAGAAGCCCCACATTCTGCAACGCTTCCCAGAGCTTCCATCAAATTGTTTTAATCCTAGCTACTGAGGTCTGAGGATCACAGTGCAAAGCCAGCCTGGGAAGGAAAGTCTGTGAGACTCTTATCTTCAGTTAACCACCAGAAAATCAAAAGTGGTCCTGTGGCTCAAGTGGTAGAGTGCTTGTCTTGAGCTGAAGAGCTGAGGAACAACATCCAGGCCCAGAGTTCAAGCCCCACAATGGAAAAAAACTAGCCAGGCCCATGCAATCCTAACTACTAAGAAGGCTGAGATCTGAGGATTGTGGTTCAGAGCTAGCCAAGACAGGAAAGTCCATAAGACTCTCATTTCTAATTAATTACCAAAGAGCTGAAGTGTGGCTATGGTTCATAGCAGAGTACTAGCAATGAGTGAAAAAGCTCAGGGACCACTCCCAGGCCCCAGAACAGAAAAAAAAAAGGAAGGGAGGGAGGGAGGAGAGAGAGAAAAAGAAGGAAAGAAAGAGAGAGAGAGAAAGAAAGAAAGAAAGAAAGAAAGAAAGAAAGAAAGAAAGAAAGAAAGAAAGAAAGAAAGGAAGGAAGGAAAGAGTCTACGGTAGAGTCCTAGCCTTGAGGGGAAATGTGAAGAGACAACACTCAGAACTCAGACCTTGAGTTCAAGCTCCAGTACTGGCACATTTTTTTTAAGATCTTACATGCAATATGATTTTTAATGTACTGTTAGGCTCCTAGATAGCAAGAGTCTAAACCAGCCTTCTAGATTTTCTGGAGATTGGCTTTCTGGAATTTCTCTCTCTCTCTTTCTCTCTCTCTCTCTCTCTCTCTCTCTCTCTCTCTCTTCGCCTGTCTGTCTATCTGTCTGTCTGTCTCTCATGGTCTCTCAGTCTCTTTGTTATTTCTCTGTCTGTGTGTGTGTGTGTGTGTGTGTGTGTGTGTGTGTGTGTGTTTGTCTGTCATCTGTCTATTAGGCAAGCTCAGAGCCTTGCACTTGGTAGTCAGGTGCACTTCCACTGAGCCTTACTTCCATCAGCCTTCTGAATTCTGGAAGAAACAAATGAAAACCTCTTCAATTTAGATCCTCAGAACTCTCACAGATCAAGCAAAATAAGTTCATAGTCAAACAGCACCAGATAGCAAGATAAAGCAGAAACAAAGTTTATATGCCCAGGACTTTGGTACTGGAATTAACAAATGAAAAATGTAAAAAATATAAAATACCTAAAAATATTGAAGATGGAATCATATTTTTGTAGAAGCAATACTGGGAGTCTATGAAATAT